>NC_083105.1:10990555-11322182 GCF_949774975.1 Lagenorhynchus albirostris | reverse complement strand
GTGGGAAAAAAGAGGAAACAAGGTTAGTCTTGTATTGATAATTGTTGAAGCTGTATGATAAGTGCACCATGTATTTATTAAACTATTCTCTCTAAGTTTGAAAATTGACATCATAATGTTTAAAAACAAATTCAACAAACAGGTAAAAGAGCTGATTATATACAGCTGAGAAGAAATGGTAAACTGGTAGATATATCTAAAGAAATTAACTAGAATGCAGCACAGAGTGGGGAAATAATGATGTGGAAAATATGAAAAAGCTGTTAAATGAAGATTAAATGAGAAGGCCTAACCTATGTCTAATTGTAGTTCTGAAGGAGAGAGTGGAGAAAATGGGGAGGGACAATATGTGGAAAGCTAGTGGCTGGAATTTTTCCAGAATTGATGAAATATATGAATCCTTAGATTCAAGAATAACAATTCCCCAGTGAGTGTAGGTGAAAATAATTCCTTACCTAGGTACAACCGAGTAAAATTTAGAACACCAGAGACAAAGAAATCTTAGAAGTAGCCATAGAGAAAAGACAGATTAGTTACAAAGGATAACGAGTTTGATTAACCATCAAAGCCAGAAGGAAATTAATTGACATCATCAAAGCGCTTTACAAAGAGAAATCAACAATCTAGAACTGTTTACAATAACTGTCTTCCAAGAATAGGATGAAATAAAACTTTTCTGAGCTTAAAATTTACCAACAACAGAATCTCACCCCAAATATCTTCTAAACAACATACGTCAGAAAGAAAAAAATAATCCCAGAAGAAAATCTGAGATAAAAGAAGGAGTAGTAGGCAAAGAAAGTGGAAACATTGAATAAATCTAAATACACGTCCATTATGATAACAGTACCAATGTTGAATATATGGGCAAAATAATGACTGTGATAGATAAGTGAAGATTTAACATATGCTAAGCACAGTTTTCATTCAAAACTTTACAGAACTTACTCACTGAATCAACCCTAAGAAGATGGGGGTGATTATTACCCCCATCTTGCTGTTGAAGTCACTGAAGCACAGAAAGGCTAAATCACTTGTCTAAAGTGACACAGCTGGTAAGTGAAAGATGGAGGACGCAACCCCGGACCTGTGGCTCCAGAATCCACAGTTTAAACTACTTTGCTGGGTTTCCCTGGTGGCGCAGTGGTTGAGAGTCCGCCTGCCGATGCAGGGGACACGGGTTCGTGCCCCGGTCCGGGAAGATCCCACATGCCGCGGAGCGGCTGCGCCCGTGAGCCATGGCCGCTGAGCCTGCACGTCCGGAGCCTGTGCTCCGCAACGGGAGAGGCCACGACAGTGAGAGGCCCGCGTACCGCAAAAAAAAAAAAAAAAAAAAAAAAAAAAAAAAAAAAAAAAACTACTTTGCTTATGTATAGTAAAAAAAAAACCCTGTAAAATAATAACATGTTAGCTGATATGGGGGGTGGAGAGAATAAATGTGAAGCTGTCCAGCATCCTTATATTGTTCAGAAAAGCTGGAATACCTTGATTAACTTTAGAATTTGCTAACTATGCATGTAACAATGTCAAAGATAGGGAATTTCCTGGCAGTCCGGTGGTTAGGACTCCACGCTTCCATGGTCGGGGAACTAAGATCCTGCAAGCCACACGGCGTGGCCATAAAAAAAAAAAGGCAAAGATAACCACTGAGAGAATAGGAAAAGGAAGGACAAAAATTGGATTGGGGAAAAAGGGAAGCTCACTCAGATCCAAAACAAGGGAAGGAGAAAGAAAGCAGCCTAGAAAAATTAGGACAAATGGAAGATACAAAATAAGATCATAAAAATAAATCCGAATATATCAGTAATTAAAATAAGTATAAATGGAGTAGGCCAACTGATTAAAAAACAGATGCTCAGGCCACAGAAAATATTTTCCAGATATATATTCGTTAAAGCATATTTAAAGAAAAAGGACACAAAGAGGATAAACATGGAAATACAGAAAAAGATTAATACCACAAAAATCAAAGAATCTGGTCATACTATACTAATATTGGACAAAATAGACTGTAAAGCAAAAGCACTATAAGAAATAAAAGCAGGGCTTCCCTGGTGGCACAGTGGTTGAGAGTCCGCCTGCCGATGCAGGGGACACGGGTTCGTGCCCCGGTCCGGGAAGATCCCACATGCCGCGGAGCAGCTGGGCCCGTGAGCCATGGCCGCTGAGCCTGCGCGTCCGGAGCCTGTGCTCCACGATGGGAGAGGCCACAGCAGTGAGAGGCCCGCGTACCGCAGAGAAAAAAAAAAAAAAAGTGGGGAAAAGCCTCCTGGTGGGCTTCCCTGGTGGGGCAGTGGTTAAGAATCCACCTGCCAATGCAGGGGACACGGGTTCGATCCCTGGTCAGGAAAGATCCCACATGCCACGGAGTAACTAAGCCCGTGCGCCACAACTAATGAGCTTGGGCTCTAGAGCCCACGAGCCACAACTACTGAAGCCACCCGCCTACAGCCCGTGCTCTGCAACAAGAGAAGCCACCGCAATGAGAAGCCCGCGCACCGCAACGAAGAGTAGCCCCTGCTCGCCGCAACTAGAGAAAGCCTGTGCTCAGCAACAAAGACCCAACACACACCAAAATAAATAAACTTATTTTTTTAAAAAAATGCCTCCTGGTAATAATGTGAACTCTGGCCCCAGACTGCCAGAGTTCAAATCCCAATCCCAACCCTGACTATCCCTAGCTGTGTGCCCTTAAGCAAGTTACTTAACCTTTCCATGCCTCATTTTTTCTTTCTTTAAAAAAAAGGGGGGGGGAATTACAGCACTATAGCATTCTCTGTATAAGATTCTTGTGAGAATTAAAATGTACATGAAGTACTTAGAGCAGGGCTTGGTGAATGTTACATGCGACCCATAAATGTAGCCATTATTATTATTTAAAAATAGTTCCAAAGAATCTACAAACAAATTATCGGAATTAATAGGTGAGCTGAGTCAGGCTTCTGGAGTTAAGATTAAAGAACAAAACTTAAAATTGCCTCCATGTATACAAGCAGCAAAGTTAGAAAATGTGATTTTTAAAAAGTTACTAGGGGGAAGGGTAAGCTGCGACAAAGTGAGAGAGTGGCATGGACATATATCCACTACCAAACGTAAAATCGATAGCTAGTGGGAAGCAGCCGCATAGCACAGGGAGATCAGCTCGGTGCTTTGTGACCACCTGGAGGGGTGGGATAGGGAGGGTGGGAGGGAGGGAGACGCAAGAGGGAAGAGATATGGGAACATATGTATATGTATAACTGATTCACTTTGTTATAAAGCGGAAACTAACACACCATTGTAAAGCAATTATACCCCAATAAAGATGTTAAAAAAAAAGATACTATTTGCAATAAGCAGCAAAAAAATAGATAAATAAGAGATTCTTCAAAACAAGCCTAACAAAAAGCTGCGTAATCTTTATTAAAAAAATGACAAAATGTTATTGACGGATATTGAAGGAAGATTGAAATTAACGGAGTTGTAGACCATACTCATGGATTGGAAAATTCATTATCAAAAAGCTGACAACTGTCCCTAAATTGAGCTGCAGGTTCAATGTTCTTCCAATCAAAATACCAACAGGGTTTTTCATGGAAATTGACAAGCTGATTCTAGAATTTATATGGAAGAGCAAAGAACCTAGAATAGCTAAGACATTAGCTGCTCCTGCTGCTGGTGATGGAGTGGTGGGGGGTGGGAACAGCCCAACCAGATATCAGACTACTTATAATACCTTGATAATTAAAAGTGTAATATTAAACCAGTGGGCAGAATAGAGAGCCTGGAAACTGATCCATGCACACAGGGAAACTTGATGGATACCAGCGGTACCACTGCAGGTCACTGGGGTGGGGGGAAAGATGAGATTATTCAATAGAAGGTACTGAGACAATTGCTAATCCACATAAAGGAGGAATTAACAATGAATCTCTGCTTCACACTGAAAAGAGAAATCAACTCCAGATGGATTAAAGACTTAAATGTGAAAAGCAAAGCTAAATATTTTAGAAGACGATGTAAAAGATTATCTTTATGACTCAGCATGGCATAGGATTTCTTCAACCCACTCCTCCTGGAACCTTCTCTATCTCAGTAAATAACAATTCCATCTTTTCAGTTGTTCAGGTCAAAAACCTTGACATCTGGGCTTCCCTGGTGGCACAGTGGTTAAGAATTCGCCCACCAATACAGGGGACACCGGTTTGAGCCCTGGTTTGGGAAGATCCCACATGCCGCGGAGCAACTAAGCCTGTGCACCAAAACTACTGAGCCTGTGCTCTAGAGCCCACGAGCCACAACTACTGAGCCCACGTGCGGCAACTACTGAAGCGCGCGTGCCTAGAGCTTATGCTCCACAACGAGAAGCCCATGCACCACAACGAAGAGTAGCCCCCGCTCGCTGCAACTAGAGAAAGCCCGTGCGCAGCAACGAAGACCCAACGCAGCCAAAAAATTAAATAATTTAATTTATGAAAAACAAAAGAAAAACCTTGACATCAACCTTAATTCCTCTCTCACACACCCCAAATCCATTGATTAGCACATTCTGTTTGCTCTGCCTTACACACAGGGCCAGACTCCTCCTGCATCAGGTCACCTTCACCATTATCTCCCTGTGCCGCCATACTGCACAATAGTATCCACTAGAGTCGTGCAATGCACCAGCCCTGCTCTCGAGACCAAGCCTCCATCATTAACCCCACCTGGATCTTTGCAGTCACCTCCTCACTGGTTCCCCTGTTTCTGCCCAGCTCCCTTACTTTTCTTCTCAGCATAGCAACAGTAGTGATCCTTTAACCTAAGTCAAACAATGCCCTTCTCTGCTTAAGACCTTCCCGTGGCCTTCCCCACCTAGCCCGTTTCCTCTCTGATTTCTTCTCCCTTGTCTAGCCACTGCTGTACCTCCCCAACCTGGAGCAGCAAATGCCAAGATCTGGGCGGGTGGAAACGGAGGGGGACACATGGGTGAGGCACACTGACAGTTGGGTGCAGAGAGCAACGCCCTAATTTGTAGCGCTTGCCAATTTGTGGAGTGTCAATGCAGTTGACCCTTGAACAACATGGGTTTGAACTGCTCGGGTCCACCTATGTGTGTATTTTTTTTTCAATAAATATAGTACCTGTATGTTCCTTTTATAGATCTTTAAAAATTAACTAGGCATGGGGAAAGTTTGTGTTTGGTAGGAAGTCACAGTACATGGGATCAAAAGAACTAGGGTTTGAGTCCTGATTCTATCCAAACTATCTCAGCTTCCTGGCCTTGGGTGAATCATTTATCAGTTCTTTTGTTTTTGAGTCAGAGATAGCAGTACTTGGATTTTTGACTGTGGGGTGGTGTAGGCACCCCTGACTCCCCCGTTGTTCAAAGGTCAATTGCACGACCACGGCCAATTTTAAGATCGCTCATGATGCCAACAGTTCAGTAAAATTTAACAATCGACTCTTAGAAGCTGGAGCAAGCTGGTTTGCACCGGTTCCCAGGGTTTGCCCCCTTGACACAGTTGTGTTTCTCAGGCTGGGTGAGGGGTACACAGACGCTTTTTATATCATTCTTTTAAATGTATGTAAACATCACCATATAAAGGCCTACGTAAGAACTACTGAGTGATCGTTGTTAAAGACAAGTGGAAAGGCCGATTCCTGAGGCCCAGAACAGGACAATGTGAGCTGTATTCTCTCTCCTCTCCCCAAGCACCACCCCTTCTTCAAGCTCAAAGGAAAACCCAGAAAGGCTTCCAGTGGCTGTCTGGTTCCTCGGGTGATGGGGCTCTGAGCCAGGTAGGAGGTTTACCAGGCCCTGGGGACACTGGAGAAGGCATGGAGTAAGGATGGAAGAAAGAAGGGGGCCAGGAAGACTTGACCTTTTGCAATGAGGTCAAACTAGAACGTGGGGCTGGAGAGAAGCCACCACTTGCTGACCAAGGACCGGCATCCGAGCAATCGGTTCAACGCTTGGGAACGGGGTCCTAGCTCCGGAGGTGACCCAGGGCCGGGAAAAGACTCTGGGACTTTGGAGGCAGAAGAAAAACCTGGATTGGAGTTTCACATCCACCTCCTACTACTCTGGGCAAATTGTTTCCCATCTGCCTGTGATAGGGAGCTAGGAGCACTCCCCTGACAAACAGGACCGAGGGGGACCCAGAGGACACATTGCAGATGTCCGGGCCTCCGACCCACACTTTGGCCCAGAGGTGCCACCAGTGGGATCCGAGAAAGAAAGGGGCTGGCCTGTCAGCTACTAATCACTCACTGTGGGAATTCCCTGGCGATCCAGTGGAATTCCACTGCAGGGCGCACAGGTTTGATTCCAGGCCTCAAGGCTCAGCAAAAAAATTAAAAAAAGAGGACTCACTGGGGGCTGCAGGCCAAGCGCCTGCACAGAATCCTGCCATGTTATTAGCCCCGTTGTACCAGGAAGATTGCCTGAGGCTCAGAGGTTAAGGATCCTGCCCGAGGCCACACCCATCGGCTGAGCTGACCTTTGAACACAGGAAGCCTGGTACTGTCACTGTAACCAAAGGTGGCCAGACCAGGGGTGCCCCGGCCTCCTCTTGGCAGATTAAGACACCAGAGGGACAGGGAGAGTAAGGGCTGACTGCCAACTGTATAGTGAGGACAGACTCTCCAGGGGACTGGACATTCCCAGCACTCGGCGTAGAGCCTGGCACAGAGGAGGCCCTTGGTGGCCGTGAAATGAGTGTCCCTGGAGATGTATCCTGGGGTCTTAGATTCCTTTGGGGGTCCAAGTCCTCCCTTGCCCAGTGCCTTGGGGACTATGGGCGTTCACAACCCCCACCCTTGCCCTTCAGCCTGACCTTGAAACAAGTTTGACCGCATGTTGTAGCCCAGATCATAGTAGCCTGAAAAGACGGAGGTGATTTCAGTGGGACTCTGGATCCTGCTGGGCCGTGAGCTTGCCCTTTTCTGGCCCTCCAAGGCTTCACCAATGGCCCTTTGAGCCTGAGTAGGGAGGGAGGGAGGGAGGAGAGACAAGGGGTAGAGAAGCAGCATCAAGTCCCCTATCTCCCCTCTAACTTCTCCTGCCTCTGACCCTGCCTCCACCACCCTCACCCCACCCTTAGCCTGCAGCCTTCAACCTACTCCCAACCTACTCCCTTCAGCTGGCATAGCTGAAGTCCCTCCACACTCCCACATCACCCCACCTCCCACATGGGCTTCGGGCATCAGGATGAGAATGATCATGAAAGCTTCTCCCTACATCGGGTACGTACTGTAGAACATCACCAGGGGACGTCTTTATAAGATGATATTATTCCTACATTTTATAAATAAGGAAACTGTGCCTCAGGGCGGGGACTCGCCCATCACATAGCCGGTGAGAAGCCCTGGCCTGCCTACTACAATGGGAGCGTCACACAAGTCAACTCTAGCTGGCTCCTTATATTTCACCAGGGGCAGCTCCTTCCTTGTACCAATGGGGAAACGAAGGCCCAGAGTGGTTGAGCTCAGGCCTAAGAGCCATTAAACCTGGGTTTGGGTCCCAACTCTGCTGTCTACCAGCTGCTGGTTTGGGCAAGTCTTTGCTCCCCTCTGGGCCGCAGTTCCCCTACTCATAAAATGAGGGTGGGGGCAGAACTCGGTGGCCTTTGAAGTACCTTCCAGTTCTGATACTTGCTGGCCTGATGACACTTGTGATCTGGGTCACAGCTGGATTAAAAAAATAAAAAAAAACAAAAAAAACAGATCTCTTGATTTAAGCCCAGGACCACGATGGCCAAAGAGAGAAAGGGCACCTTCCCAAAGCCAGGAGGTGCAGTGAGAGATAGTGACCATACAGCCAACCTCAAGTTGGGACAAGATCCTCCAAGTGGGGCAGGGAGTTTAGGATTGTGACCTCCCAGACTAGCAGGTTGTGAGGCGGGGGTGTACCCCCACCTTAAGGTGACAAAATGAAAAGGGGCCCCGCCCATAGCCTTTGTGACCCTGGCTCTCCTGCTTGCTCTGTGTGACCCTGGGCAGATCGTATCACCTCTCTGAGTCTCAGATTTACCATCTGTTAAAAAAGGAAGCAATGACTCCTGCCTGGCCTGCTGCTCAATGTAGTCACCATGAGGGTTGAGACAGTGGCTTTGAAAATACGACTCAAAATGCCAGAGCAGGTGACCATTTGACCAGAAATGGCAGATAAGTTTCATCTCGACTTTCAGTGGATCAGCATTGAGTTCCTAGAATGATGTACCAAGTAGGAAAAAGTGCCAGAATCGATTAGTGATGTCTGCCATGAATGCGGGCTAGGAGAGCTATGGAATGCATGCTGTGTATTTGCCAGCCTGATCTAGTCTAACTGCCTCACTTTACAGATGTAGAGACTAGAGCTCAGAGAGGAGAAGTAACTTATCCAAAGTCTTTCAGTATTCTGGGGCAGAGCCAGGATTCAAACCCAAGTCTTCCGATTTCCAATCAATCCTGTCCCCTTTAGGAGACCTGAGCTAAAAGCATCTATTTCAAACACAAGACTTCTAACTGCAGAGTCATGATGGGCCAAGGCTCCAGAATCTGCTGGCCAGTTTGGATCCTCCTTAAGTTTGGTTAATTTACTTAAGCCTGTTAAGCCTTGGGCTTCTAATCCATAAAATGAGGATAATTTTAGTACCTCCCTCACTGGGAAGATTGAACGGTTAGATGTGAAGACTAAACAGTGCACGGGATCTCGCACAGAGCAAGTGCTCAGTAAACACTACTTTCTGATGATATTATTACAGGGACTCTGTACTCAAGAGCAGCTTCCTTAGGGGTCCTCATTCTCAGTCTCCATGCATGACCCTCCTGCCGCCCTTAGCCACCTGTGCCCATTCTGACACCTGCTCTTCGGAGATCAGCTGGTCCACCACGTTGCTCCCAAACTTGTGACGAATGTTGTTGGGAATACTGCTGCTACTCTGGCCCTGTGCCCCCAAGTTGGGGTCTTCCTCTAGCCCCTGGCACGGCTGAGCCCCCTCTCGGAAGGAGGCCCTCCTCTCCCTCGAGGAGGGTCTGTAGCTCTCCTTCTTCAGGGACCCCGGCTGTGAGTCCCTCTGGGGAGAGTCCTGGCTGACAGCCTTCAGGGATGGAGGCCGGATCTCCTCCAGGGAGGCCTGCCCGAGGGAGCTGCCTCGGGGGCTGTGTCCTTGGTACATGGATGGCTGTGGGGAGACTGGGAGCTGGTACTTGAACTTGGAGGTATCCAGTGGGCTACGGGCAGTTCTCCGGGGGTCCGTGTCCTGCTGGCCTTCCTTGCTGTTGTTCAGATGGGCCCTGGTCAAAGTGGTTGTACCTAAAAAGGGAAGAGAGAAGGAAGGAAGGAGAGGAGACAGACAGATGTAGAGAGTGGAAGGCAGGAAGGAAGAAGGTGATGGGGATGGGGGTGGGGGGAACAGACAGACACGGAGCCGCAGAGATCCAGAGCAGGAAAAAAGACAGGTACGGAAAGAAGTCATGGGAGCCAGAAGCATGGGTGAGAAATCAGGAGAGAGACCAAGGGAGAGGGTAGTTCGGCCTGCCAAGCCTCCCGCTGGACAGGGCAGCCCTCATTGTTTCTGACAATAGGGACTGCAGCCCAAGCCTGACCAGCCTTGAGGCTAGCTGTGTGACCTTCAGCAAGGGCTGTGACCTCTCTGTGCTTTAGTGAACCTGGCTCCATTTGGGTAGTTCCCTTCCCCACCTTGAACCCCCCCAGCAATCCAGTCAGGAAAACCAGCAGCTGTGGAAGCTGGCAGAGGGCATCCCTCAGCGTGGCCAAGTCACACGGCTGGAAAAGTACTAGAGCTGGATTGAGCCAGTCTTTGCTCCCCATTTAGAGCTGCTCCCCAGCCCCACTTCCCTCCTCTGTTCTCCAGCTAATGGAGCGGTGTCGTCCCAGCTGCTTCCGGGCTCTCCCACCTCAACCGCTCCCCTCCCCTCCCCCCACCCCACTCCTGCCCTGACTCCCAGTTCCGAGGATCTCCCGTTCCCAGCTTACAGGTCTTCTCCTCATTCTCTTCCCCCATCCCTGGCTCCAGCCAAACAGACGGCCACTTCTTCCCCACCACACCCTGCGATGTCCAACCTCCCAGCGTCTGCTCAGGCTAGTTCGCTGCCCGGAAAGCCAGCCCCTATTTTTCCCTAAGTCAAAATCCTACTGCTTGGGCTTCCCTGGTGGCGCAGTGGTTGAGAGTCCGCCTGCCGATGCAGGGAACAGGGGTCCGTGCCCCGGTCCGGGAAGATCCCACATGCCGCGGAGCGGCTGGGACCGTGAGCCATGGCCGCTGAGCCTGCGCGTCCGGAGCCTGTGCTCCGCAGCGGGAGAGGCCACAGCAGTGAGAGACCCGCGTACCGGAAAAAAAAAAAAAAAAAAAAATCCTACTGCTTCCTTCCAATGCAGCCCCACCAGGAAGTCCTCCCTGACACCCACCCCAAGCTGCCAGGGCCATCGCCTCCTCTCAGCTCCACAACTCTGTCCCCAGCACCCTCTACAAGTCTGTCTGGATTTTCCCCTTCTCCATCCTTGTGAGCTACAAACTCTCTCATTTCTCTCCTCCATGCGGAAGGGGAGTCACTGAGGCAGGTCCACAGGTGAGTCAGTCCTGGGCCTCCCTCAGCACCCCCCAGAGCCCTGTGTACCAGAGATGCTGGTGACACCCATCAGTGAGCGAGTGAATGAATAGATGGCTGCAGGGGTGTCAGACCCAGGGTCACCCTGCACCCCATCAGTTCTAAAATGTCCTTCCTTCTCATGTTAGCATCGCTGACATCAGGCTGTGTCTGACAATCAATGGGCCCTGGTCTAACCAGCGATGTTTTCTTTCTTAGTGACAGGTACGTAACAGTGCTTCTTACAACCCACTGGATGGAGACTTAAAATACACATTTTGAATAATGTTTTACACATTATAATACCCAAGTAATATGTAAACTCTTTCTTACTGGGCAAAATATAGAAAACGAGTCAGTCCCCACCCTCTCCCCACTTCCAGCTATGCCCACAATCCTCAATCCCAGGTTATAGCTGTAAGCTTCTTTGAAGAGCTTCCCTCCCAGACGTTCTAGGTGGGTCCTAGCGCTTTTGAAAGATGCATAGTTTGGCTTCACTTTGGTTTCCAAATGCGATCAGATTCCATGTATTGCTTTGTAACTTGCTGTTTAAAAATTTAACACTGTGCCTTGGGGATCTCTTCTTGGCCACAAACACACACCTAACTTTCTTTTCAACCCGTGCAGGCTTGAGCGGGTGCCCTGCCGGTGGGTGTCCAGGTTTCTTTTACAGAGAAAGCCGCTGGAAATGGCAGGTTTTGCCAGCCACAGAGGTTTTTATTTCAAGCCCCCCTTGCCCACCCGTGGGGGCTGCAGACCCTTCCCCAGGGCAGTAGAGACAGAGAAAGCTGAGGTCCAGGCCTGCCCGCTTCCTCCTTGCCCTTCTCCTCCCCACCATCCTCACCCCATGGAGCTGAAGTCGGAGGATCCTCTTCTTGACCTTTTGTCATCGACACAAAAGAAGAAAAACCTGTTCCCCAGAGACCAGACTGCCTACCCTCCCTCCCATCCTGGGTTCTGTCCCCACAAGCAGATAGCCGAGCAAAGGGGCGCTTCTGGGGACAACTAAGGCTTCCAGGATGGGGACAGTGACCCTTCTCAAAAGAATGGAGGCAGAGAGCATTAAGAGCACTCACCACCAGCCTGGTCAACCACGGCCCCTCCCTGTGCTCGTGGGGAGACTGAAGCCCAGCGCAAGCCTGGGCTCCTGAGCCCATAGGTCTCAGGGCTCGGGACTCCAGGATTCGTGCTCCCATCTCTCCCAGGCTGTGCTCCTGCCCGCCTCTAAACACAGCGAATGTAAATTGTCTGCTCACCCTCCACCTGCCCTTTGGGCTTAGGAGCGCTCTAATGGCCAGGACCGTGTCTTGTGTCCCCTGGCTCAGAGAGTCAATACCTTCACCAATTCAGCCATCGGCGAGCACCTACTGTGTGTCAGTGCTGTGCTAGGCACTGGGGCCCCAACAGTGAGCTAACTGGGTCAGCCCCCGTCCTCTTGGGCTTAAATGTTTGTGGAATGAATGAATGAATGTCTGTCTGTAGCTGGCATCCAAGAATCTCAGTGCAGTCCCACGCTTCCTCCACTCCCTTCCCCTGTACAATGGGCAGAGTTCATCCTGCTTTACTTGCTGTTGTGAGGATCAAGCGATCAGTCATCAGAGTTCTCCAAGCTGCGTCATTTATCAGAATCCCCGGCAGGCACTCATTAGAAATACAGATCCCTGGGCCCCTCCTAGAGCTGCTGCAGCAGAATCTTCTTGGGAGAGGCTGGGGTCTGAGTGTTTAACTAGGCCTCCAGGTCATTCGGGGCTTTGGAGAGAGCTTCCAGCAGGAGCCTTGCCCCAGCGTCCCTGAATACGCCTCTCTCCACATCCCACCCGCCAGCCCCTCACCCGTGGGGACGTTTCTCAGAGCTGACCTGACCCAGTCATTCCTACATGGAAACCCTTCCCCTCATCCTCAGGGCAGAGGCCCTGCCCTTGGGATCGGTCCCAGGACCCCAGCCCAGCCTCCTTGCCCACCTCCCTTCTCCAGCCTTCAAGCCATATTGAATTTCATTCAGCTTCACCAAATCACCAGCCCACTCTAACTTCCAGACCTTTGCCCGCACTATTCCCCAGGCCTGGGACACGCTTTTCTCCCCTCCTTGGGCCACACCACTCCCTGCTTTTGGCTCACTCAGGACCTACATGGACCTTCCACTCACAGAGACCAGGCCCCTGCTGTGTTCTCCCATATCCTGCCTTTCTGGTGCACAAAGGGTTGCTGCTTTGCCCCTGAGCCTTGAGAGTGAAGCCAGCAGGACCCCGTAGGGCCCTCCTGGGCACAAAAGCCTTTCTGGGTTCCCCCTTTCTTATTTGCAAGTTAAAGGCTTCAGCTTCCCTAGACCTTCCCTGAGTTCCTAAGGGCAGATTCAAACAGCTGCTACTCAGGGAGAGGAAGGAACACGGAAACAAAGGAGGAACCATCAAGAAACAATAGTGCAGGGAATTCCCTGGAGGTCCAGTGGTTAGGACTCTGCACCCTTGCACGGGTTCAATCCCTGGTCCAGGAAATAAGATCTCACAAGCCACGTGGTGCAGCGAAAAAAAAGAAAAGAGCAATAGTGCAGTGATTAAAGCAGGGTCCTAGTTCCTCCTCAAGCGATGTACATAACAATATCTTCCAGTTCTTCTTCAGGAACTAAGGTGCCAACGCAGGTGGAGGATGGTAAGTTCAGGCCAAGTACAGACTCCTGGAGCACCGCCCTGCTACCTCACCACCAGCCAATCAGAAGGAAGCCACACACCCTGCAGCCCTCACCCTAAATTTTGCCTATAAAAACTTCTCCCTGAAAACCATCAATGAATTTGGGGGTTTTGAACATGAGCCACCCATTTCCTCGCTTGGCCCTGCAATAAAACTTTCTCTGCTCCAAACTCCGATGTTGCGGTTTGTATGGCCTCCCTGTGCCTCGGCCACATGAACTTGTGTTCGGTTACAAGAGGGGACACTGCAGTGGGGTCATAGTCCCCAGGCCTGGCAGATGGGAGAGGCTCCGTGCCCTCTCTTTTCCTTCTGTCTTCGAACAGAAGCCCTGAGGAAGTTAGGGCCGCATGGTGGGTCTGCAGGCCAAAGCAAGACTGAGGGAGGGGGGAGGGGGCTTGTCTCTGCTGCCCCCAGGGGGTCCCTCCGGAAGTCCTGCATGTGCATTCAGCATGTCCCTGGTCCCCCGTCCTACCTGCTTTGTGGTCCAGCTCCATCAGCTCTTGCTCTGCGACAGGTAATTCCAAGCTTAGCTCTGCAGACAAAGAAATACACACGGTCATCTCAGATGACAGAGAGGGCTGAACAGGACGGCCTGTGACCGTCTGCCCAGCCCCTGACCAGAGGTCCCTCCGTGCTGCTTCCAGTGCTCTCAGGTACCCAGGAGCCCCCACCCCATCCACCCACCACCCCTGGCACTGGGCCTGCTTCCTCGACCCTTGCAGGCTGTGCTGCCTGTGGAAAGCCCTGGTCACCCCCATCACCTGTGCCTCAAAGGCCCTTCTCAAACAGACTGGGGGCCTGGGACTCCCCTTCTTCCTTTGCAATCCTTTTCTTCTATAATATTTTCTTCCCCATCTGTACCACCCAACACTCCCCTAGGAGCCCCCAGCAGACCCCTTGCTGGGAGGGGCATTGCCCCAAGCCCACCATCCTGGTGACTGTTTGCCTCTCTGCAAATAGGATTCTGCCCGTTCTTTTTTTTTTTTTTCACCCCCCACCCCCCACCCGCCCTGCCCTACAACTTTTTGTTTGCCCGTTCTTTTACCAGCTGGTCATTCAAGGAAAGGAACCAGCTTGGCCAAGGTGGAGGAGAGCCAAGAGCAGGAACGGACTCTGGGATGATCTCAGCCTTTCCTCCAAAGAACAGGCCTTTGGGTCAAATTAGAGTGCCAGCTCTGGCATCTTCCGAAGCCCCTGCAGCTTTCAAGTTTGGGTTCCTTTCTCCTAGGTCATCTTTTTCTTATTCATATTCTCTTACTTTATTGCATGTGTTTTTTAAAGGCTTCTGTGAATTTTGTAATTCAACTAGGATAAGACAGTTTATTGTATAATTGGCTAAGGAAAGCATAGAAGCAGCAAGTCAGAGCTGGAAGGGATCTTTGAGATTAGCTAATCCAGTCCCTTCGTTTTCTTTCTTTCTTTCTTTATTTTTATAAATTTATTTATCTATTTTATTTTTGGCTGCGTTGGGTCTTTGTTGCTGCACAAGGGCTTTCTCTAGTTGCGGCAAGCGGGGGCTACTCTTCGTTGCAGTGTGTGGGCTTCTCATTGCAGTGGCTTCTCTTGTTGCAGAGCAAGGGCTCTAGGCACACGGGCTTCAGTGGTTGTGGTGTGGGGTCTCAGTAGTTGTGGCGCGGGGTCTCAGTAGTTGTGGCGCATGGGCGTAGTTGCTCCACAGCATGTGTGATCTTCCTGGACCAGGGCTTGAACCCGTGTCCCCTGCATTGGCAGCAGGATTCTTAACCACTGCGCCACCAGGGAAGCCCCAGTCCCTTCATTTTACAGGTAAAGAAACTGAGGTCCCAGGGAGAAGGAGTGACTTGTCTGAGGTCACCCAGCAAGTTGGTCTGCTGGTAAACTCAGAGCAGGTTAAGAATCAGATGAATTTTGAAAAATCACCAGGCAAAACACCCTATTAATTCTGACTTGTTTGGTGATTGTGCAGCTTCTGATATGACTTTTCATGAGCCTTATCCTCCTGGTATTCATACACTATGTTCCCCGCCTAACACTTGAGTGTGGGCTGGACCTAGCGACTTGCTTCTGATCAAAAGAATACGACAGAAGTGAGAGGATGTCACATCCAGGATTAGGTTAGTGACTTCTGTCTTGTTCACGCTCTTCCTCTGGTCTCCTTGCCTTGTTTGCTCTGATGGAAGCAGTACCATGTTCTGAGTTGCCCTACAAAGAGACTCGTGTGGAAAGAACTGAGGGTGGCCTTTGGCCAAAGCTAGTAAGGAACAGAGACCCTTATTCCAATAGTCCTCAGAGAACTGAATGAGGGACTTCCCTGGTGGCGCAGTGGTTAAGAATCTGCCTGCCAATGCAGGGGACACGGGTTCGAGCCCTGGTCCGGGAAGATCCCACATCCCGTGGAGCAACTAAGCCCCTGCACCACAATGACTGAGCCTGAACTCTACAGCCCGCAAGCCACAGCTACTGAAGCCCACGCACCTAGAGCCTGTGCTCCGCAACAAGAGAAGCCACTGCAATGAGAAGCCTGCACACTGTAACAAAGAGTAACCCCTGCTCTCTGCAACTAGAGAAAGCCTGCACACAGCAACGAAGATCCAATAAATAAATAAATAAATAAAAATTAAAAAAAAGAACTGAATGAATCCTACCACCTGAATGGTTCCTCCCCAGTTGAACCTTGATATGAGAATACAGCCCACCTGACACATTAATTGTAGCCTATGGTAGACCCTGAGCCAGAGGACCTAGTCAAGCCACACCCAGGATTCTGATCCATAGAAACTGTGAGATAATAAATTTGTATTTTTTTAAGCATTTAAGCCACTTAAATGGTGGCATTTAAGCCACCATTTTAAGCCACTAAGCTTTGTGGTGATTTTTTAAATGCAGCAATAGATAATATGTATTTTGGTGCCAAGAGTGGGATGCTGCTGTAACAAACACCTAAAAATGTGGGAGTGGCTTTGGAACCAAGCAGTCAGTGGAGCCTGGAAGGATTTTGAGCAACATGATAGAAAAAGCCCAAATTGCCTTAAAGAGACTATTAGTAGAAGTCTGGTCTTAGAGGATGCTGCCAGTGCAGGCACAAAAGGAAGTGAGGAAGATGTTCTTAGATCCTGGAGGAGGACTGGTCCCTGTTACGTAGTGGCAGAAACATGGTGACTCTGTCATCAGCAGTTATGTGGAAAGCAGAATAAATGACCAATGAACTGGGTGATCCAGTGAAGATTTCCAAGCAAAGTATTGAAGGTGCCTCCTGGTTTCTTCTTGATGCTTGTAGTGAAATGTAAGAAGAGAGAGAGAAATTTGAAGGAAGGACTGCTAAATAAAAATGAGGCAGGACTTAGTCATTCTGGAAATTCTCATCCTCTCCAGATGTCAAAAGATGCTAAAATTAAGAAATAGCTTCAGAGGACTGTTGGTAAAATGTAGCCAAGGCTGTGACTGTTTGTTATATCCTTAGAAAGATGAAAGATCAGAGTATTATTCAGTCCCACAAAAGGCCCTTTAAAGAGATAAGGACGTGCCTCAGAAATCCTCTTAATGGAATAGGGCCTCTCACAAGTTTAAGGATGCTCTCCGTCAACAGAAGCCCCAGTGGAAAAGAATGTGACTTTTGGCTAATGGAGAGAATCCCTATAAGTTTCACAGCTTTTGAGAAAAGTATATTGGTGAAAATACTGACAGCATGGAGTGAAAGGGACAGAGAGAGTACAAAAGGAAAAGAGATCAGTGAACTCCCAAATTCTACTGGCAGAAAACAGTCTGAGAAAACTACTCAGCTGCAAACATGTGCTCCCTTAAAAAGAAAAAAAAAAAGATATTGTATCAAGTAAAAACAAGAGTCCATACATATGGCAGAGCAGAGAACCATGGACAATTATCTCCAAACCTTGAAACCAAACCAAGGGAAGTCCAACATTTGCCTGACTGGATTTCAGAATTGCTATGGACCAGTGGATACCTCATGTCTGAATTTTCCTCATTTTTGAACAGGGATATCTATAGCTCTTATCCTATATCTGCCACACCATTGTACGTTGGGTGCATTCAGGCAGATAGCTTAGTTTCACAGGTCTACTGATAGAGAAGAATGACACGCAAGGAGCCTCATCCACACCTGGACCCGATTTCTAGGGCCAGATTCTAAAATTGAAGCTGATGCTGTAATCGGATGAGACTTTTGGAGCTCTTGGGAGGGGATGAATGTATTTTGCATGTGGAAGGGATATTTATCATCGGAGGCTAGAGGGTGGACTGAGGTGGGCAGTAACATGGCTCCCAGTGACCCTTAATTCCTCAGTATTTACACATTTGTGTAATTCCATCACTTTGAGTATGGGCTGAACCTACTGACTTGCTTCTAACCAGTAGAATATGGTGAAAATGATGGGATGCCACTTCCAAGATGAGGTTATAAGATTGTGACTTCTGTCTTGTTCACACTCTCTCTGGCTCTTCTCGGCTCTTCTTGCACTGATGGAAGCAGTCTCTTTGTTGTGAGCCACCTTCTGGATAGGCCCACGTGGCAAGGAATTGAGGGCCTCTTGCCACCAACTCGAGAGGAACTGAGACCCTCAGTTCAACAATCTGAGGAATTAATCCTGGCCATGGAAAGGGCCCTTCTCTAGTTGAGCTTTGAGATGAGACTGAAGCCCTGGCCAATATTTTGATCACAAGGCTGTGAGAGACCCTGAGACAGATGGCCCGTTGAAGCTAGATCTGTATTCCTGACCCACAGAAACTATGAGATAATGAATGTTTTAAGTCACTAAGTTTGGGGTGACTTGTTATACAGCAGGAGATGACAAATACAGCTCATGTATTAAGTATTCTCACATCTAGTAGATTAGTCTCTCTTCACAAGGACTCAGTGAGGTGTTTGGAGAAAGTATTAACTCACCCTCTTTCACAGTTGGAGGAAATGAGGCTCAGAAGAGAAATAGGACCTCACCCAGGTGGTGCTGAAACCAAGCCCCCCTTCTATCTCCTTCAAGTTCTCTTTCTGCTCCTGTCCCCATTCCCCATCCCCAGCCACCCACCTGATGTGTCCACAGGAGCTGCCCATCTGCCCCAATAGCACCCTCAGTCCAGAGTGGCCTGGACTGGCTTGAACGGAAGTGTAGACTCACGTCAGTTTCTGATTTGGAGAGAAAATCCCAAGAGATGTCGGGTCAAGGAGGGAGGGAAAGAAGATCCTGTTACGGTCTGAGCATTCCACTCACAAGCAACTCTGAATAGAGAGAAGGAAGATGAAGCCCCATGTCCTGGCAGACCCCTGGCCCACCTCAAGGTCCCTGCCTCACCTCTCCACTCTCTCTCATAATGTCAGAAAACCGTGAACCACCCTGGTGTGTGCGGAAACCCAGGAGTGCAGATCTGCGCAGCACAACTGCTGCTGGAGACCAGTGGATGGTTGCTGGAGGGCAGCCCCCCACAGTGCACTGGAGTTGCCATGGCAATCACTGTACACAGGGCTCTGTTACCTCAGCGGAATGATAGGCCCACCCTGGGGAACAGAGACCAGGGAGAGCCAGGACTAAGAGGGCAACAGGGGGCTTCAGGTGTTGTTCACTCTCTCATCCCCTAAAAATGTTCCCTGAGTATTCACCACAGGCCGGGTTCCGTGCCAGGCAGAGAGGGCTCAGATGCCATCAAGTGTGAAGGATGTTCTTGGGATTACAAAGCATTAAGTAGAGGGAGTGATTAGTCATTTCTGTGAAATGCCCAGCACATTCCCTGGCACAGAGTGAGGTGTCACCTGTAATTCTCAGCCAACCCCATAAGTGATTCATCAGCAAGTCCTGCAAAATACACCAAACTCAGACCCCTTTACCCACCTCCACATCCCCCCTGGCCCCTGGTAGAAGCCAGCACCACCCCTTGCCTGGGTTAACAGATTTGCCTCCTCCCTGGTCTCCTTCTTTTGCTCCTGTGCCCTGCATTGATTATCTACTGCTCCGTAACAGCATTACCACAGGCTCAGCAGCCTAACATACTTTATCACAGTTTCTGTGAGTCAGGGTCTGGGCATGGCTTAACTGGATTCTCTGCTTTGGAGCCTCAGAAGGCTGCAGTCAAGGTGTTGGCTGGGGCTGTGCTCTCCTCTGAGGCTCGACTGGGGAAGGATCTGCTTCCAAGACCATGAGGTTGTTGGCAGGACACAGTTACTCATGGTTTGTTGGACTGAGGGGCTCAGCCAGAGGCCATCCTCGGTTCCTTGCTATGTGGGCCTCCAACACGTCACTCACTTCATCCAAGCCAGCAAAGGAAAATGCCCAGCACAAGATGGGCATTATAATCTCACGTACTGTAATCACAGAAGTGTCAACTATTATAGACTAAACGTCTGTGTCCCCCCTAAATTCATATGCTGCAGCCCTAACTCCCAATGTGATGGTATTTGGAGGTAGGGTCTTTGGGAAGTAATTAGGTTTGGATGAGGTCATGAGGGGTCCCCACGATGGAATTGCTGTCCTTAGAAGAAGTGAAAGAGGGACCAGAGCACTGCTCTCCCCCTCTTCCCCTCTCTCTCTCCAACATGTGAGGACACAATCAATGAGAAGCCAGGAAGAGAGTTTTCACCAGGAACCAAATCCACTGGCACCTTGATTTTGGACTTCTAGCCTCCAGAACTGTGAGAAATAAACCTCTGTGGTTTAAGCCAGCCAGTCCTGTTATAGCAGCTCAAGATAAGACAGCATCCCACACCATTGCTATATTTTGTTGGTTAAAAGCAAGTTGCGGTTTCCACCCACACTCAAAGGAGGGGATTGCACAGGGGGTGGACGTCAGGAGGCAGAGATTATGCGGACAACCCTAGAGTCTATCCACCAAGTCTCTTTCCCACCTCAGCAGCCAAGTGATCTTGTTAGAACTTATTTGGATCATGTCACCCCTCTAATCAAAACCTTCCAGGAGCTTCCCATCTCAACCAGAGTAAAACCTGTCGTACTTCCATTGATTTGCAAGGCCCTACCATAGATGTCCACCCCCTTCTCTGACCTCATCTCCTCCCCCTTTCCTGATCACTCCCTTGGCCCCAGCCATGCTGGTCTCCTCTGTTTCTTGAACACACCAAGCCCAGTCCTGCCTCAGGGTCTTTGCACTGGCCATTTGCTTTGCTTCAACTTTCTTTCCCTAGATATCTATGTGGTTTACTTTTCCAACCTCCTTTGGGACTCTGCTCACCTTCCCAGATCACCCTTTAAAAACAAAAAATCGTAACCCACCCCACACTCCCCATTCCCTTTATTACTCTTTTTTCCCACAGCACTTGTGTCACCATCTTATACCATATATATATATATATATATATATATATATATATATATATATATATATATATATGTACATTTGTTCTTTCCCCCAGGTAGGATGTGAAGCACACATGAGGAGGGAGATTGTGTTCACTGCCATGTCACCAGCACCTGGACCAGTGCCCACCTCACAGTAGGTGCTCAGTAAACATGTTGATGGAATGAGCTCTGGGACTGGAGAAGGAGGAAGGGGTGGGGGGAGAGTCTTCTTCCCCTGAGATTGGCTCTTTGGCCCCTAAAGGCTCCAATAACGGACCTAAAGCTGGTAGGAGAAGGATGGCATGGAGGCAAGAGGGTTCCAGACTGCCCTAGCCCTCTTCCACTGCAGACCCCATGGGCCCTCAGCCCCCTGCCACTAACCCAACACCCGCAGCAGTAACAGAGCACCTGATTGCCCCAACGCTGGGTTAGGGGCTGGGGTCCATCACTGACAACCTTGGTCCCTGGCCCTACTCCTCTTGTCCAAACTTAACCCAGGAAGACTGGACAGCTGGGATCAGAGAATCCCCATTAGGTGGGGCCTGGAATCATCTTGAAGCCCCAAAGGAGGGTTTAGACAGCCTGTTTCCGGGAAACTCCAAATGCAGTCACATAGGACCCAGTCTACCAGGTTACTTGCTTCTCCTGTAGCTTCCTAATTCCCACTGCCAGAGCTCAAAGACCTCCTCCCAGGGGCTGATGCTGCTTCTCCAGCCCCTCCCCCCATCGCTCCCCAAAGGGTCTTATTCTGATCCAGGAAGGGCACCCAAGGTGGAGACCACCTTCCTTTGGCCTACTTCTTTTTTTTTTTTTAATTTTATTGGCATAAGTTGATTTACAATGTTGTGTCTTTTTTTTTAAATTGAATTTTTATTTTATTTTGGGGTATAGTTGATTTACAATGTGTTAGTTTCAGGTGTACAGCAAAGTGATTCAGTTATACATATACATATATCCACTCTTTTTCAGATTCTTTTCCCATATAGGCTATTACAGAATGTTGAGTAGAGTTCCCTGTGCTATACAGTAGGTCCTTGTTGATTATCTATTTTATACATAGTAGTGTGTATATATTAATCTCAAACTCCTAAATTATCCCCCCGCCACCTTCCCCCTCTGGTAACCATAAATTTGTTTTCGAAGACTGTGAGTCTGTATCTATTTTGTAAATAAGTTCATTTGTATCGTATTTTAGATTCCATATATAAGTGATATATGATATTTGTCTTTGTCTGACTTACTTCACTTAGTATGATAAACTCCAGGTCATCCATGTTGCGGCAAATGGCATTATTTCATGCTTTTCTATGGCTGAGTAATATTCCATTGTATACATGCACCACAGCTTCTTTATCCATTCCTCTGCTGATGGACATTTAGGCTGCTTCCGTGTCTTGGCTGTTGCAAATAGTGCTGCAGGGAACACTGAGTTGTTTCTGAGCATCGCCTCTTCTGAAAGGCCCCAGGGCCTGTGGGACACCTCTTTGAACACTCATTTCAGGTGAAGACCAGCTATCTCCCCTCCCACCCCCTCCTCCTAGAGGGCTGGACCCACAGCAGGAAGGGATGGTGCACCGGCTAACCTAGGTTTCACTCTGGCTTCCTGGTACCCCTTCCAGGAAAGGTCCCAGCGTGCTCCATCTGACAGGCGGCTTCCTTTGCCAAAACTAAGTAATAAAGCAGTGTCCCCAGCGTGTGGGTGGGTGTGGAGGTTCCCTTCCTCGGTGGATTCTAAGGAATCTGAAGGAGAAGGAAACATGGGGTAAGGACGGAACCAAGGGAGAAACGGGCTCACACAGCTACTCGGAAAAGGCCAGTTTTATTCCAGTGTTGTTGGGAAAAGGAGCGCTCTACTCATTAACTCTAAAAACTTGTTCATCTCCTTAGCCGATGAGGCATGGACCAGCTGCGGGCCACGCTGGGGTCACTCCACTGGCAGGAGTTGTGGGCGAGGGTAGGAGAGGCCACTGCTCACGCCTTCCCGCCTTTCCCCTGGGACACCCGGGTCTCCGGGGGGGCCCGGTGGAACCACTCGAACCAGGAGCCGTCATAGATGGCCACATCGGGCTTGCCGCACAGGTAGGCGGCCAGGGCGATGTGGCAGGCAGTGACACCCTTTCGGCATGTGGCGATGATGGGCTTTGCGAGGTCCACCTTCTTGGCCTCGAACATGGCACGGAGCTCCTCCGGGCTCTTCTCGAAGCCATCCTCCATCAGGAAGTCCATGAAGGGCATGTTGACTGAGCCTTGGATGTGGCCCGAGTCCAGGCCTGGGCAGGGGTAGAGGACAAAGGGAAGGACAGGGTTAGGAGCGACACAGTGGATGGGGGCAAGTGGGGCCTGGAGGTCACAATCAACCGTGGCTATAAGGAGAGGGAGCTTTGCAAATAAAAGTAACATCTTTGCCCTTCTCAGAGCTCAATTTATTCCAGCCCTACCTACATCCAGTGCTCATGACACCACCCCCCCCCCCACACCAAAATCTGCCTTGAAGCAGGAATGTCCTACCTGCTTGAGAGGACAGGGAGGAGTCCTGGCTCTACCATCTACTAACCTTTACCTTGGGCAAATTGCTTCACTTCTCTGAACCTCAGTTTTCTCTTCTGTAAAATGGGCTCAGTGGTACGTACCTATCTCATAGGGTTGTGGAGAACAGCAAATGGGATGATGACTGCAAATGCTATGGGCTATTGCTGAGAACACGGTGGTGAAGGGGAGACACAGCCCAGGCTCTCAGGGAGGTTAGTCTAGCAAGGAAGATAGAGGTTAAACACATAACCACATAATTCACTAAATATAATGTCACGCCATTTTACAGATGAGTACACCGAGGCTTGGCAAAGTGGAAAGGCTAGCCTGAGGCCACAGAGAGGCAAAGGCAGATCCAGGATTACACCGAGGCCCGTGGTTTTCCTGTCAAGCACACAGTGTGGAAAGAGCCTGTGACTTGGTTTTAGACGTTAAGTTCAAATCCCAGCTCTGCCACTTACTGGCAAGGTGACCTCAAGCAAGTCACATAACCTCTCTGAGCCTCAGTGATCCCGTAGGTAAAGTGGGAATGAGTGTTTGCGTGTGTAAGGGCTGTTGTATAGGGTAAAGCATAGACTTACTACAGCTGGCCGAGCCACCCTCAGATGCTGCTGCTTCTCTACCACTTCCCCACCTACGACGGGGGACAGGTGAGAATGGGGGCAGTGTGGTCCCTTCAGGACCTTCCTAGCAGCCCTGAGAGGCTTTGACGGAAGCAGAATGGGGGCTAGGCTAGCTCCAGGGTCCATTCCAGAACCTTCTCTGCACCCAGGAAGGCCCCCTGCCAAATCTGGCTTCAGAATAGCCAGCATGTGGGGCAAATGGGGCTGGGCCATGGCCAGAGCTGGTGCCGCGTGCAGACCCAAGGCCTAGGTCACTCCTTGTCCCCAAGCACCCTACATCCTGGCAGGCTGGGCACTGGGAGGGGGGCCCGAGGAAGGTTGGGGTGTCTCTTTGGGCTCCCTTCCTCCAAAATTCCCCACTTAACCCAGACTGTGGGGCAGGGCAGTACCAGACTGGGCAGCAGTGGGAGGGAAAGGACCTGACCGGGGGTAATCAGGGCACCAGCGTGCAGCCAGGCATGTCCTGCAAGTCTGAGCCTCGGTTCCCCACCTTTGAAATGGGGAGATAAGTCCACCTTCCTCACAGGCTTGTTGGGAAGTCAGCTTCTGCAGATGAAAACCCCTAATGACCGTGGGCACCCAGGAGGCGAGCAATCATGCCAGCAAAGTCCCATTCTCCTCACCCCGAGGCCAAAGACGATTCAAAATTTGCTGGCGTGAATCAAGCGCTCCTTTGATTGACTAGATGTCCTGACTTATAAATTTTTTTTTAAAAGGATTTCCCTTTTTTTTTTTTTAACTTTTTCCTTTTTTTTGCCTGCGTTGGGTCTTTGTTGCTGCGCGCGGGCTTTCTCTAGTTGCGGCAAGCGGGGCTACTCTTCGTTGCGGTGCGCGGGCTTCTCATTGCAGTGGCTTCCCTTTGTTGCAGAGTATGGGCTCTAGGCGTGTGGGCTTCAGCAGTTGTGGCACGCAGGCTCAGTAGTTGTGGCTCGCGGGCTCTAGAGCACAGGCTCAGTAGTTGTGGCGCACGGGCTTAGTTGCTCCACGGCATGTGGGATCTTCCCGGACCAGGGCTCGAACCCATGTCCCCTGCATTGGCAGGCAGATTTTTAACCACTGTGCCACCAGGGAAGTCCCCTGACTTATAAAATTATAGTGATTTCTTCCTGTTGTGATTTCACTTTTTGTCAGGAAACTTTGATCTAAGATCAGATGTGTACTGACCCTACCAATGAAGGGCAACTGGTCTGTTGGCTTCAAAGGTGTTCTTTTCCAAGAAACCCAACTTTAAAATATTTCAAGGAGTTCCCTGGTGGCCTAGTGATTAGGATTCCATGCTTTCACTGCTGGGGCCCAGGTCAACCCTTGGTCGGGGAACTGAAATCCCACCACAAAAAGAAAAAGTTTCAGTACCCAGGCCGTGGGCTGGATTTAAGTGCATTGAAGAGCACAAGTGTTTGCTGAGTCCTGAACGCTGTTTTGTTTCTCTCCACCCATCCCTGATGAAACAGTTGTATTGTTTTCTTCTAATTAATAAAAGGCACCACTCTGAGTAAAGAAGTTGGGGGCAGGGCGTTCTACAGACTCCAGCCCCCGCACTGGGCCAGCATCGGGAGGTGGGAGCCTTCCCTTTCTGCCAGGGAAGGCTCAGGACCTGTCTGAGGAATTTAAATGAGCAGGAACTGGCCTCCTTCATGGGGGGAGGGCTGAGATGAACTTGGCCGGAGAACCTCGGAGAACAGCCAACAGCCATCGAGGGGAAAGGCGCTTGGCGCCCAGGGACAAGGGCTCCTGCTGCTCTTGCAAGTCCAGCTTCAGCTGCAGGCTTGCGGCTCTCCCTGGCCCCAGCAGGCGTGCCACCACGCTCAAAACCTCGGGCACCAGACAAGGGGCTAGCTCAAGAACTTTATCGTCCTCAGTCCTCACTGAGCTGGGGAGAGAGATGAGCCTCCTGGCACGAATGGGGGGCCCAGGCCCAGAGAGGTGAGGTAACTTGCCCCATGACACACAGCACAGGTGTGACGTGCAGTCAGGTGTGCCCAACCCCTAAAGCCTGAGCCTTCCTGGAAAGAGTGGCTGAAGCAGGGGAATGGCTGCGATGACCTCTCCTGATGCCTGCTCGGAGGTCTGGGACTTGATGTTCCAGCTTTGGGCAAGGAGATGCTAGTCTAGTTGGTGAACTAGCATCCCTCGGGTCACTGACAGGTATGGGTTTTCAAGGCCAGGAAAACCTGTGCAGCTCTTTCTTGCTCTTGTCCTAAAGACACTAAGGAACCCAGTGCAGGCAGCCCCAGTGGGCAGCCGCCAACCCTGGCGGCTGGGAAGCTGCTCCGCACTCTCCCTGACCCCCACCCCAGTCCCCATCCCCGGGAGGAGACACAGGCAGGAGCCATACAACCCCATGATGCAACATGAAGCAACACCTGGAAGCTATGACCTTTCCCCGCCACCCTCCAACCCCATCCACGTGTTTGCTTACACAGCAGTGGCCTTGGGAAATAACACCACTTTGATCTTGCGACTGGGGTCAAGTCTTGGCCTCTGTGTCTGGACAGAGAAGTTTCTGCTCCCTTTCCCCACCTGCAAAGTGGGACCACTTTGAACCCCCACCTGCCTCCCCTGTCGGGCTGCTGTAGGTACCCGGGGGAGAATGTATATAAAGTGTCCTGCAGATAATAGTACGCATTAGGGGGTCAATACCCTCCCTCTTCACCCTCATGGACCCCCCACCTGGGGTGGGCGGTGGGGAGGAAAAGAGAATAAGGTTTACAAAGACACTGAGCTGGATCAACTCCCACCTCTGTTCCCTCCCTTTCCCCAAGGCTCCTACAAGGTAAGTGGTGTCCCTTTCATTAGGAGGAGGGTTCAGAGGTGGAGGGAGCTGCCCGAGGCCACACCAGGATGTAAACTCAGGTCTGTCTGACTCTCACCTTTTGCCCCTTACAAACAGGACTGAAGGCACTGGGGGCACAAAACTGAGGCCAGAGGGGAAGTTACTCGCCTGAAAGCGGCAGGAAGTGGCTGTCGGGTTTCTAAGGCCCTGTTTCCAGCTCCTCTTGGGGGTCTTTCCTTCCAGGGACACCCACACTTCCCTGGATGTTACATCTGGACAGTTGAGCCCACGGGGTGCCTCTGTGATCCCACCACAAGCGGGGGACTGTGAACTCAGCAGAGCCTCACGGGCCCTAATATTCCCCAAATGTCTTGTACGGGAGGCTTTCCAGCAGCCCGGCCTTTGCACAGGTCCTCATCCTTCTCAAAATACCTTTCCAGCCACTGCTGCATTTAATAAATACACAGCCAGGTGGGTAGGGCTGGCATTACTCTTTTCATTTTATAAGGGAACCCAAAGAGGCCAAGTAGTTAACTGATTGAGGTCCCAGCACAGAGGAGGAGCAGGGCTTAAACTGGGGTCCATGCTCCCTGGTCTCCAGATGGGAACTGGAGGAGGGGGGAAGCGGGCCACGGAGAGGGGGAGGGACTTTAGAATTCGGGGCTTTCAGGAGGTCTTACCTGCAGCCGCAGGCTTTTCCCCTCTCTGAGCCTCAGTTTCCTCATCTCTAAAATGGGAGTAAGGAGATGGGATCTGGCATCTCTAAACTCTCTCTTCACTTATTCTGTCTGCTTCAGAGCAAGATGGGGAGCAGCTAGAGAAACAATTCCACCTCTCCTCCCTCCAGCGGCAGCTTAAGTCCCAAGGAGTGAAGGTGCCTTGAACCAAGGCCAGGAGGAGGCTGCAGGAGCTCCGTGCCAGGAGTCTCTGGAAGGTGCTAAACAAACTTGAATCTTCAACTCCAGAACTTCAGAGAGCAAGCTGGGCAGGAAGAACATGGGGCTCGGAGAAAGCCACGATGGGGAGGGCAGAGCCCCGCGCTTTCCACTAACTGCCCAAGTGGGCTTGACCTACTCCTTCCTCTGTGCACCACAGCCTCTCTTCTGACTGATGAGGTGACCTTTCAGGCCCTCCAGCTCTAAGAGTGTTGGAAGCAGCTTTCACAGAGCTCTCTCCTCAGAGGCGCAGAAAGGAAGGGATTTTTCAACAAGTTAGTCTAAACGTTGCACAGCAGTTGGATTCCACAGAGGCGCCCTGACTGAGGACAGAGCCGCAGCCCCCTCCAGCCATCCTGAGGGATCAGCCAGCCTGGGCCCCGAGAGGCCCTGAGAGCAGTGAGGTCCTGGCCACCAGCGGTGTCCAGGCAGGGGCTGGGGGGCGCCCAGAAGGGGTGATGGCAAGACTTCTGTGGTCCTCTCTGTTAGGAGTTTCTAGCTAGAACTCAGCATTTCCTCTCCTGAGATTCCCCCCACCTCCAGTAGTGTAGAACCCTCCCCCCACACACACACCCTTTGTCCAAAGGAGAGAACTCATGAGCCATCTCCCTAAAGATGCCTAGCGGAAGGGCTCCCTGCTGGCCCTGGGAGGTGGGGAGTGGACAGAATGATGGTGCATCCTGGTTTAGAGCACTGGTTTGAAACTAGGCAGCACTGGGTTCAAATCCTAACACTGCCACTTAACTGAGCAAGTAACTTAAGGAAGGTCAGGGGGTCCAGGAGAGCTGGAGGGAGGGATGGGGTGCTGGGGAAAAGCATTGTTCATGTCTCTAAGAATTTCTGAAGAACTAGAGAGGTCCTGAGGAAGCTTCTGTTCAGCGACGCATGTGTGGCTCACGGACACTTTTGGGCATGTGGTGGAGCTAGCGCCTGGGCATGGATGTGGGTGGATGTGTCATCAGTCACCTCTGCTGATGCCACTCCACACAGATGCTAGGTCGCGCCTTAGCATGTGGCTATGGGAACACATGTGTACGTCCTCATGCATCAGAGCTTGAAAAGCCTTTAGGTTGGGCTCTACCCTCTCATTTTACATATGGAAAGACTGAGGCCCGCATGGGGGTACTGAGGGCAAAACCTGGAGAGGGTCTCAGACATCCTACTTCCCATCTCTCCATTGGGCATTGCTCCCCAGGGACCATCCCCACCACGGGGACACCTACCTACTGCATCTGGCTCCGGCTGCGTGCCCAGGTACCGCCCTTGGGCCCGTGAATCCACCAGCTGGAACCTCTTCGATTCGAGGTTCTCCAGCACCTGCTCGTAGGTCTTGAGCAGGGAGCGGTCCAGTGTGGCTTTGAAGACAGCTGGCTCTGGGCGTGAGGGCTCAGATGTCACCGGGTGGCCCTCCTTCAGCCAGTTCCGGAAGCCACCATTGAGCACGGATACGGTGCGGTGGCCAAACACGCGGAACATCCACCAGACTCGCGGCGCATAGAAGCTGCCCAAGTCGTCACCATCGTACACCACCACGTGCGTGTCGTTGCTGATGCCCAGGCTGCCCACGTAGTCGGCGAAGCCCGCCTTGCTGGGCAGCATCATCTCGTAGGGCGACGCTCTGTCCCGGCACTCCTCTATGTCAAAGAAGGAGGCGCCGGGCACATGGCGCTCTAGGTATTCCTTGCGGGCCTCGCGGGTGCCCGGCGAGTACCAGGAGGCGTCCAGCACTCGAAGGCCAGGGCCCAGCCTGCCAGCCCGGACGGACTCCGCCAGCCACTTGGTGGAGACCAGCGCCCGGTACAGCACCTGCTGAACCATGGTTTCAGCTCTCCGTATCACCTGGCGCGGGTGGGAACCAGGAAAGAGACCGGCAATGAGGACTGTGGGTTCAGTGGGGTGGGGCCTGGGAGGAGGAGCTTTTTGCCCACTGCACTCCCCCACGGGTGTCGTGTTTACAGCAATCAGGCAGTGGGGTTAGGTTTGCAGATTCCCTAAGGAAAGCCTGCTTCCGCCGCTCTCTGCTACCCCTCCCGCGCAGAAGGGGCTGGGGCAAGCGGGCTCCAGATGGACGAGTTGGCGGGGAGGGTGTCTGGCCCCAGAAGCTACAATACTCGCCCTCAGGATCCTGCCAGAGAGTGCGGCGAAAAGATGTCCAAGATGGGGGAAGAAGGCATCTTGGGCTTAGAGCCTCCTTTCCTGGTAGGGTAGGGGAGTGGGCGCATGGGGAAGGGTTCGCACACGCCCTCGCCCTCGCCCCCGTCTCTCGTCTAGCAAACCTTCCTGCGGCCTCTCAGCAACCTGGGCTCGCCCGCCTCCTGAATGCCTGAGTCCGGCCCGGTCCAGTGCCCTCTGCCCCAGTTGGGTCCAGGGTTCCCGGGGCACCCCACCCCGCTCTCGCCACCGGGACCCTCCCCTGGGTGGCAGGTGGTCCGGTCGGCGGCCCAATCCCGAGCGGCCCGGGAGCCTGCCTCCGCCCCACGCCGCCGCACTCACTCGCCCTTGCCGCCGCCCCGGCGCTCACCCCTGCGGGCTGGAGAAGTTGGCAGGTTCAAACCCTGAGCCCGCAACTCCCCGGCCGGCCCACACCATCGCGCCGCCGCCTGGGGGTGGATCGCGCGCCGCCCTCCCTGCCCCGCGCCCCCGACGCCGCGCCGCGCCCGCTCCCGGCCACCCCCCGGGCTCGTGCCGCCTCTCGGACCCCCGAGGATGCGCCGGGGGCGCCGGGCGGCGCGGGGGCGGTGCGGAGCGGGGCTGGGCGGCGCGGGCACCCCCCCCCACGGCCTGGCCAGTGGAAGGCGCCGGCAGCTGAGGGTTCCGAGTGGCCTCGGGGTGGGCTGTGCCGGAGTCTCCTCCCTTTGGCCGGCCGCAGGTTGGTGGCGGGAGCGGGGGACAGCTGAGAGCGCGGGGAGGGGGTGCTCTGCGCTGGGCCATGGCCGAACCCGGAAGCCGGGAGCCCGAGACTGGGGTAACTGCTGCGGCGCTGCGCTTGCCTTTCTTTAGGGGGAGGTCGATCGTCCGGGTGCGCCGCTCAGGGCTCCCCCGCGGGGCCTGAGCGGAGCAGGGGGCCGCAGTCTCGGAGGGAAGGCACGCCCCTGGCTTCACTCTAAAGACGGCTGTCCGCGGCAGCTGGGGGCGGCCCGCAGGGTGGGGTCGGGGTGAGTGGCAGGGGGAGGGGGACGGGGGGGCGGGATCACCTGGTGCTAGCGGAGAGGGTAGGAGGGAGGAGGACTAATAAAACCTGACGGAGAAGCCAGGGAGGCCAGCTGACCCAGAGGCTCCAGGAGGACAAACTGGCAAAGAACTTGCTAGAGTGAAACGGAGCTAACATTTGTCAAGGCCTGCTTGGCGAGGCACTTTACTGGGTACTCCCACGGGTGTCGCTTACTTCCCACAACAAGCCTGCGGAGTAGGCCAGAAACTTATTTAAAGACCAGAGAGAGAGGCCCAGCGAGTTGCCTAGCGGCCCGCGGTGGCGGTGAGGCCAGGCTGCTTGTTAAACCCGATGGGAAACCCACCCGGCAGGGGCTACTTTTGTTTACCTTGCTCATCCCTGAAGCCACGTACTTTTAAAACACTGCCTTTGTCCTTAATTTAACCTATTTCATTGTGAATGTACATAATTTAATTTTTAACGGTGGCTGTGTTTAACAGCCAGTTGGCCTAATTCCTGCAAATCTAACAACTGGTTCTTGCGAGCTGGCGGGGACACCACTGCCCCTACTCAGCTCTTACATACGCTGTTATACATGCCTGGAATGCTCTTCTCATCCCCCTTTAAAAAATGCTTTTTATTCTGAAACAATTATATTCTCACCGAAAGTTGCAAACATTCATACTTTGATAAGCATTTACCCAGGGAGTCCTCTGAGCTCTGTGCTTTGCAGTGAAGGGAGAGAGGGTGCCAGGAAGGGCGAGACTGGGGAAGGCCTTGCAGAATGCCCAGTCTGACTGGAGCCCTCTTATTCCAGGGCCCACCCCAGATGGCAGCCTGGGACTCACCCTTCCCCTAGCACAGTTGTGTACACTCTGGAGACGGGCCTGGGGCTGTCCTGCTTGTCTTGGGGTCCTCGACTCCCGGAGCAGGGCCTGGGGACCTGGTCCACACCCTTCGGTGACACACACAGCCTGCTCTTCCGGAACCTCCTCTACCTCCCACGGTCCTTTCTGAGAACTGCCAATCCAGCATAGGGGGCAGTGTGTGTGTGTGTGTGTGTTTGTGTGTGTGTGTGTGTGTCTGTGTGTCTGTGTGGCAGGATGAGCCACCTATGAAGTAACTTTGAAGAAATAATGGGATTTTTTTTTTGCGGTACACGGGCCTCTCACTGTTGTGGCCTCTCCCATTGCGGAGCACAGGCTCGGGACGCGCAGGCTCAGCGGCCATGGCTCACGGGCCCAGCCGCTCCGCGGCATGTGGGATCTTCCCGGACCGGGGCACGAACCCGTGTCCCCTGCATCGGCAGGCGGACTCTCAACCACTGCGCCACCAGGGAAGCCCGAAGCTGTTTTTAATGATGATTAAAACCAGCCATATGCAGGGCATTATGGTGGCGCCTCAACGTTCATTATTTAACCCTCACTGTAAGAGGTGAAGGTTGGAAGCTCCACTATAAGAAATGGAAATGGCGCAAGGACCCTCACATGCTCGCTTTCACACTCCTAGTTAAGCAGGGGAGTGGATTTGCACTGATTTGGAGGGGCTCTGGCTCCAAAATCAGGGTTCTTTCCACTCTAAATGGATCCTCGGGGAAAACAGCAAGGAGCCCCAAGAATGGGGAGGGGGCAGGGGCCGCTGTGGTTCACAATGGGGTCTTCAAGTAGGGGCCCGCTGTATCCCCCAAAATTATCTGGCTGCGGCGGAATCCACAGGCACTGCACTGAGATCGCCCCTTAGCCAAAGCCTCTTCGGCAGCCTCACGCTGAAGGTCAAACTGTGGTTTCCAGTTTGACTGCAGCAAATCAGTTTGGACTTCCCCTCCTCCCACCTTCCCCCGCCTTCCCACCCCAGGCTGAGCTAGCGGCCCCCCTGTGCTCCCACTGAATTCCAGAAATTCTGCAATTATGTTGTCTCTTGAGCAGGCCTGTGGCTGCCTTAACTCCCAGGGCCGGACAAAGTCAAGAGTTTCTTAGTGTCCAGCATAGGGCCTGGCCACGTGGAAAACATGGTTCCCAAAAGCCAGGCTGCAGCGAGACTGCAGGAGGGCGCTGGGCACCAGGTAATCCGCTGTGGACTCCTTAGGCCCTGGTCGTCATTGACCTGGGGCTGGGGAAGAAGTCTAGCCTGAGAAGTTGCAACCTGGTTGCAAATCCTGAGGCTGCCCCTGACCAGATCTGTGACCGAGGGCAAGGCATATCTCTAGCCACCAGTGGTCTTATTCAGAAACAGGCAACCCCACAGTCACTACTGAAGGCTGTGGTGCTCATTAGTATACGGCCCGCAGGGGCACTCCGCAACACGCTCCGTTCTCTACCCACCCCCTTCCCCTTGGCGCCAGGGCTGCCCGGTACGAATGCAAGGTTGCGCCCTGCACAGGGGGTGCATGGCTGGGGGTTGAGTGGAGCTGACCTGCAGCTCACACTCCACTCATCCAGCCCCATGCCCTGGTGAGGCTGTGCCTCTGCCTGGCTGAAGGGGCACCTTTCTCTACCCTGCCCAAAGGCACCTACTGGACAGGGCGGACGGTGGGCGGGGTGGGGGGTGGGGGGAGGTGCTTGCCTAGGCGCTTTGCACGTTTGGGGCATCTCTGGAGCACCTCTGCCCTGGAAGGCCGTGAGTTGACTTGTCATGGTGCGCTGGTGAACTGCTGTACTCTGTGCTACTGGCCCGCAAGGGAGAGGAGGGGCGGGGAGGGAGTGAGGCCCTAAGTCACTATTTCCAGAGAGGAAACTCCAGGGGCAAAATCTGACCTTGCTGGACTGCCTGGTGTGAAGCCTGGCACCACCACTACTTCTTAGCTGTTGACCTTGGTCAAGTTAGTGCACTTCTGTGAACTCCAGTGTCCCCTCTGTGAAACAGTGAGGAGAAAAGCAACCTTCTTGAGGCTACTCATGCAGCAGATAATTGAGAGCCTACCCTGTGTCCTGCAGTGGTGTAAGGTGTGAGAATTAAAGGGCACATAGGGAGGACTCAGGCAATTCCAGCTGCTATTCCTCTGAGGCTGCTTATATAAATGATTGATGAATGAGTGAATTCCACCAGGGACCTTGGTTGATTGCAAGCAAAGCTGAGCTACGTCTTAGGGAGGGACTTTGCCCCTACTTGCCTTAAAGTGCCAGTGGGGCCTTCCCCTGCTTGGGCCCTCTCCCTACCCACCCTGCAGTAAGCACCGGTGAGGGCCCCCGCCAAGGGGTCACGTTCATTCGGTCACTGCTCTGTGTATATATACAAGGCTTGGCAGGAAAACAGAGAGGAGGTCCCGGTGACCGACGTCTGCTTCCGGGTTCACCACCGCTGGTTTTCCGCATTCCCTGGACTCTGACCTCCCTGGGCTCCACCGCCCCTTCCGGCCCTGGCCGCAGCCCCGCCCCAGTCCCAACGACACAGGCGTTTCCCGCCCCCGGCCCGGCCGGCCTCTTACTCGATTCCCTCCTGACATCCTCCTTGTCGGCCAGACCTGCAGCCCCGGTGTCGCCGCCGCCATGGCCTCGCAGCAGCTCTTCCGCGCGCTCGTGTCGGCGCAGTGGGTGGCCGAAGCGCTCCGGGCCCCGCGGGCCGGGCAGCCCCTGCAGCTGCTCGACGCCTCCTGGTACCTGCCCAAGCTGGGCCGCGACGCGCACCGCGAGTTCGAGGAGCGACACATCCCGGGCTCCGCCTTCTTTGACATCGACCAGTGCAGCGACCGCACGTCGCCCTACGACCACATGCTGCCCAGGGCTGCGCACTTTGCCGAGTACGCGGGCCGCCTGGGCGTGAGCGCCTCTACCCACGTCGTGGTCTACGATGCCAGCGATCAGGGCCTCTACTCGGCGCCGCGTGTCTGGTGGATGTTCCGCGCCTTCGGCCACCGCACCGTGTCGCTTCTCGACGGCGGCCTTCGCAACTGGTTGCGCCAGGGCCTCCCGCTGAGTGCAGGCAAGAGCCGCCCAGAGCCCTCAGAGTTCCACGCGGTGCTGGACCCCGCCTACGTCAAGACGTACGAGGACATCAAGGAGAACCTCGAATCCCGGCGCTTCCAGGTGGTGGACGCCCGCGCCGCTGGCCGCTTCCAGGGCACCGAGCCCGAGCCCCGAGAAGGTAACCCCGATGTGCGAGGGGCCCGGGAGGTCCCTGGGGTTCGGGGTCAGGCGCACCCTGAGCACTGCCCTCGCCTCGCCCTTGCCTTTAAAGGCCACCGTGTGGGGTGGGGGCCGAGAATTGCTTTCTCGTCGCCTCCCTGGCGTTATTCTAAAGTAGGGGCAATAATACTTGTCCCACCTCCACCCCAAACTAGTTGGGAACCCAGGGGGCCCAGTATAAGTGTGAGAACCCAAACAGCCCCACCCCAGTACTATGGATATAGGGGTCACTGCCAAATAGGAGGGGTGGGCAGGCCCAGTTGAGGAAGAGCCCCAAAGAGAGGGGGCTTGATCAGGTGTAGGACCATCTCTGAGGAGGATGAAGCCGGGGAAGTGGAGTCTGGGGTGGAGAGTGAAAGGCTCTCAGAGGGACCAGAGTCTTGCAGAGGGCAGGATAGAGGGGCGCTAAGTAGAGAGAGAGGTTGGAGCCCCAGGTTGGAGCGGAAACTGAATAGAGTGTGGCTGCCCGCCTGGGTTGGGGCAGGGCCTTCTGCCCATGGGCTGGGTTCCCCGGGCAAGGAGCAGAGGTGGGGAGGGGTCCGCACAACGCAGGTGGGTCAGTGGCCCCTTTGGTGTGAGCTTTTTAGATGGGTACTGTTATCATACCGAAGGGGAAATGGAACCTTGGAATGGCTACCTTGCCCCAGATCTCAGGAAGCAGCCAGGCATTGAACTCCAGTACCTTTAACTGCAGTGAACAGCCAGTAATCCCCCAGCCGTTTGTCTTGTGTCTGCTTCGAGGCGGGTGCGAGGATGTTGCCGTTTCCTCTGGGAAGCTCTCCCTGAAGGGCATCCCCCACTCCCCTGCATCGGGGTCGGATGGAGCTTCTGTTTTGTTTCTAGAGTAGCTTGGGTTCACCCTGTCCTAGCACCGTTTGGGGTGACCTGAGGGCCACCATGCTCCCAGCGCATCCTGAAGACTAACCCGGTAGCTGGACGGAGTCGATACCCCAGAGAGATCTGGTGAATTCACAAGGTCCCTGCTACACGGAACCCTGCAGAGCTGTTGACATAAGGTCAAACTGCAGGAAACTGCTGATAGCCAACCATTTTTTATTTTTTAACATCTTTATTGGAGCATAATTGCTTTACAATGGTGTGTTAGTTTCTGCTTTATAACAAAGTGAATCAGCTATACGTATACCTGTATCCCCATATCTCTTCCCTCTTGCATCTCCCTCCCTCCCACCCTCCCTATCCCACCCCTCCAGGTGGTCACAAAGCACCGAGCTGATCTCCCCGTGCTATGCCAGCCAACCATTTTAGAACCTACATCGGTGGCAGTTCAAGACGGTTCAGCCTAAGGGATGCCGCCTTGAACCTGTGGTGCACTTCAGCTCAGCCTCCTGGGTGGGGGTGGGGCTGGGGGGCGTGGAGCAACATAGGGCAGCGAACCAGAGCCAGACCTGGCTTCAGAACCCTGCCCCAGGTTGCAGCGGCTGTGTGACGTCTGGCAGGTCACCTAATCTCGCAACTGCCGCTTCTGCATGTCAAAGTCAGGGCAGAACACAGAGCTTAAAGGATGAAGTGAGGGTCAAATGAGAGCAAGTGTGTAAGGCACTTAGTTCCGTGTTTGCACACACAGGATGCGCTCAGGAAACGGGAAGTGATCAAATTAGCATGTGCTTCCCTGGCTCTGGCTCTTTACAGGGGTGCTTAACGCTTACCTCAAGCAGCCTTGCTCATTCGTAAAACGGGAGCTAACAGTAAACAGCCAGCAGGCTGTTGTCAGGGTGGCTGAGCTGACTTGTGTACAGGCTCCATCTAAATCAGTGGAGAATATCACCGTCCCCATCGTGCCCACTCCACAGCCTCAGACCTGGCCAAGCGCGCCTCTAATTTGCCACATCCGTCCGGCAGGGAGGTTCCCTTGCTTGGTGGGGCTCGAGGTATGGGGACAGCCCTCCTCTGACAGTAGCCACCCTGGGTTCGGAGCTGAGGCCTGGGTTCAAATTCCAGGCAGCAGTCTGCTAGATGCGTGACTTTGGACAGTTGTGAACGTCAGCATCTCCGCCTGTAGAACGGGGATTCCTGTAAACAGTGCCCGGGCTTCCTGGCTGTGAGGACTGCATGAGACGATGCTTACAGAGGGTTTAGCGCCGTGGCCGCATGGAAGGCTCTCAGTACTGCAGGGGCCATTCATACTGCCCTTGTATTTGTTCCCTGCATCTCGCTCTCCCGCTGCAGGCATCGAACCCGGCCACATCCCTGGCACTATCAACATCCCCTTCACGGAATTCATGACCAAGGAGGGCTTGGAGAAGAGCCCCGAGGAGATCCGCCGCCTCTTCCAGGACAAGAAGGTGGACCTGTCCCAGCCCCTGGTGGCCACGTGCGGCTCCGGCGTCACAGCCTGTCATGTGGCACTGGGGGCCTACCTCTGCGGCAAGCCCGATGTGCCCCTCTATGACGGCTCCTGGGTGGAGTGGTACATGCGCGCCCAGCCCGAGGATGTCATCTCCGAGGGCCGGGGGAAGACCCACTGAGGCTCGGCGGGACACAGGAAGCTCGGGTGACACCCAGCCACCCGCAGTGCCCAGCCTGGTGGTTCTGACTCTGCTTTGACCAGTATAGGGTTTCTTCCTCCAACCCAGGTGGCGCATAGGGTGACATCCCAGAGGCCAGCAATTCCGCTGCCTCGTGGGCTCTCAGTGGAGGCAGCAGAGAAGGTGGTGGCGGGAACAGGGGGAGGGGAGCTGCCCACGTGGTGCTGAGCTGGAGCCCCACCTCCCCTCTACTGAGGAAATAAAACAGTCAAGTGCTAAATCCTTCTAACTGAGGCTGCCTCAGCTGTCCTCGGCTCTTTGGCCAGTGGTTCCAACATGCCCAGCAAGGGAGCTTCGTGGAGCCGGAGGGTCTTGAGGACGCTGTCCCTGCCTTCTGAGCGGTGCTGGGGTCCCAGAGCCCTTCCAGTCCTGTGACTGAATGTCTCCCAGCAAACTGTCTTCTCCTTCTGTGGCTGGGGTCTCCCTTCTGGCTTCTGGGCTATTTAAGGTGCATCTGCTGTGCTCTGTCTGGAATCACACCCAAACACCCCCTGCAGGTAAGCCATACATCTCATTTCAAGACAGAGATGGTTCCAGAGCTTAATGGGAAGCTGCCCCACGCTGTGGAGTACTTGTCAGCCCAGCCGGGATGCTCCGGAGAAGGGCAGAGTTTAGCCAAATCGGAGGAGAATCTAGCTCTCGACTCTGAGAGTCACACTTGGAGGCCAAGCTCTGGGAGCTCCACGGGGGTGGGCAGTCTGGGGGTTTGATCCTTTCTGCTCAAGGAGAACCCTTCCCCCAAGGCTTCCCCAGTAGGGGCTCTGTTCTCCCTCTGCGTTTGTCTTTGTGCAGAGGTAGACATGGGTGTCTGAGAAGGCCCCAGGCTCTCCCTGTCAGAACCTGGGTTCTGGGTTACCCCTCCCCATGTTCCAGCTCCCGGGGCACCTCTTGGTAGCAAAGGGCCAGGTGTCAGCCAGCACTGGGGGCAACCCTAGAAGGAAAAAAAAACCAGAGGGGGCAGTGACTTACCCAAGGTCACTTGATGGGTTCACAACAGAGCTGGAACCAGACCCAGATTTCTCAGAATTTGCTCTTTCTCACCTACAGTCCCCAACACATTTCCTCTGAGGCTCAGTTGTGTCTCCCAAGACCACAGGATCTGTGGGGGACCAACAGGACAGAATCCTGGTTTTCTGAATAAGAGGTCTAAAGCAGGCCCCACCTCTCTGAGCCTCAGCTTTCTTATCTATAAAATGGGAACAATACGTACTTCAGAAGAAGGGATTTCAGACAAGGACTTGGCCAGGAGCCCCGTGCTGAGTCCCATCTTTCCAGCTCAGGGTTTCTCAAACTCAGGATGACTGACATTTGGACTGGATCATTCTTCGTTGTTGTAGGTACTGTTCTGTGCATTGGAGGATGTTCAGCAGCGTTTCTGGCCTCTACCCACTAGATGCCAGCGGCACCAACCAGTTGTGAGAACTAAAAATGTCTCCAGATATGACCAGATATCCCCCGAGAAGCAAAACTCACCCCCCCGTTAAGCACCACTGCTGTAGGAGCAGTGGCCACACTTGACCACAGCAGTCGGGACCATTGTAGACAGGGATCCCCACGTGGAGGGGACCCGTGTCTGCCCATCATAAACCCCTTCCCCTGGGGGCTGAATTTAACAGTTTAGAAACTTCCTTCCTTTCACGCTGGTTTCAGACAGACCTCATCTTCTCTGCTGGAAATGTCTCTGCCTCTTCAAGGAGCTTGGTCTGTCAGCAAACACACGTGAGGCTCTGATCTGGCTTCTGGCTCTGTTGCCCCACGCACGGCTGCCTGACTTTGGACACATGGCTGAGCCTCTTTGAGCCTCAGTTTCTTCATCTTTAAAATGGGAGTAATCGTACCTTCCTTGAGCAATATGGGGGTTCAGTGAGAGAATCCATAGAAACTGTTTAGCTTGGTGGCAGGCACAGAGTCAATATCAAGTGTTCTTGTTGTTTTTTAAAGGGCTTTTACTTATTCAGCATGTTCAGTGCTTCCTGTACCTCCAGCATTGTGGGGGGTGGGGGCTGGGGGCGGAGGGCGGGGCAGGGAACGTGAGTATGAGAATTGCGTCCCTGCCCTGGAAAAGCCTCCCAGCCAGGAAGGAGAAACTGGCCCGTGGTATATTTTTAGAGAGAAATCGTGAAACGATCTATTTTACAACAGACTCAGAGATGTTGAGTGATTTGCCCAAGGGCACACAGCTATTTTGAGAGAGGAGCCTAACTGGAGTTGGAATTCTCAGGGTAGGAGCCTCTCCAGTGGGTTAGGAAAACCTGAGTTGGTTTTCCCAATTTCAGTATCAAAGGGAGAAGGGAGTGGAACTCAGGGTTTGGAAACACACATGGCAAGCTCATGGAAGGTGGCCAAGTGTCTCCCAGCCTCCACAAGGAGACACCTTGAGCTGAGTCATGAGATTGAAGCAAGGAGATTTGGTTAGGCTCCCACCCCGCTCCCCAGACCCACCATCCCTACCCCGCTAGCAAGGAACCCCAGCTGATTTGAGCCGGGGCTTTTTCCTCCTGGGAAGGTTCTCCATGGATCTGCACAGGTTCAGAAGCGGGAGAAGGGAGATGGAGACGTGCCTTTCTAGGTTTCTCGGAGCTGTGCTTGGTTTAACTTTGCAGGGGTTGGCTAGGAAAGACCCAGGGCCACCCTGAGCCCTGCCCTGCCTCCTGCATGTCTGAACTCCCAGAATAATTATTTAACCACTCCCTGCAGAGTCCAGGCCTCTGCCAGCACCTGTCCCACCCGCCCCATGTGTTCCAGGCAGGAACTTGCAACATCGGATGCAAGTTGATGAAATTGAGGGGCGGGGATGATGAAATTTTTGTCTACTTGGCAAATATTTGCTGAGCACCGCCTCGGTGTCAGGAACAGTTAGAAGATTGCCAACCTTGTCTCACCAGCTGCACTGGATTGTGTCCACTCCCTGGCTCGCTGCCTCCAGGGATCATGGCCCGAAGAAGTCCCCACCCCACACAGTGGGCTGAACAACAGAGCGATGCGCTTATTTGGTCCTGGCACTGCTCGAGGCCCCCTTCCGGTCGGGGCCTCAGTCATCTCATCTGGAAAATGGGAGTAAACTGCCCTGTCACACCCAGGGTGGGTGTGATGTCAGATAAGGGAAAGCTCTAAGGCGTTTTCTATTGTAGGTCATTCCTACTGGAAATAACCCCAGCTAGTCATTATATAAGCAGCACGGAGCTTATTATCCTTAACACATGGAGAATGAGTCATTCGGGAGAAGATGAAATTTTCAGGTTAACTGAAGCTTTATAATTTTAAGCACCCCCAAATTTAACAGAGGGTGGGACACAGTGTACTGAGGTTACCCGAACTCTCTGTAGCTCTGTTTCATCACTTTATTGTGGCCGCAGTTTGCCCCTAAGCTAAATGGCCCCCATTGCTGTGACTTTCCAGTCCTCGAATCCTTGCAACTCCACATCATCCTTGCCAACTGTCCTTCCCAGTTACTATCTGTGTTCTGCAGAGTCTCCACCTGCTTCTAGGTGGGCCCACTCCCCCGGTATAATGCCCCCTATTCTAGGCCTTAAACCGCTGTGTTGAACCAGGGCTTCCAGCAGCCTGCTGGGCCCCTCACCCTGGTCCTCTATCCATGTCCCCTGTCTCAGTGTGCATGGCCACCACACAGGGGTCACCTGTGCCCAGACCCGGCAGCCAGTTCTCCACATTTGGTCTCCCTTCCCCACAGCCAATCAACACCCCGGCCCGTGATTTCCGCCTCTATTCCCACTGCCTTGGTCCGAGTCACCGCCACCCCGCCCCCCGGCCCCGTGCCCAAGACACATAGATGCAACCTGTCCAATTGTTAATTCCAGCACACACCCACAGGGACAGGCCCTGTACCAGGATCTGGGGCATGGAGGATAAAGACAGACTCTGAGGGGGGAATTGTCCTAGTGGAGAGGGGCGGACAGACAGACCATGGCAGGTGTGGCGAGGGGTATCAGAGATGAAATGGAACAGGAGAGGGTGGAGCCGGTTGTTCTGGGTCTGAGAAGCAGCTCTGCACAGGCCAGTAGCCCCTTTCTGAATCCCCTGGACCATTCCGCCTCATTCCATGTAGAGAAGCAGCAGGGGATAGGGTTCAAAGCACAGCCTCTGGAGGGATCTGGACCTCCAGCTCCCTGGCTGTGAGTGTGCCTTGATTTCCTCATCTGTAATGGAATAATCCAGTACCCACCTTACAGGATCAGATTCATACGAGCACTGAGAACAGAGCCTGAACAGTAAGCCCTACATACATGCATTATTCATCGCTAAGATTCTGTCCTACTCAGGTCGCTCCTGCCTCCCTGTGCTGGCCTGGACGCCTTGAGAGTAACATATTCTATTCATGGTTCTCTTCCTGGCCCAGCACAGTGACAGGTCAGGGCTTCACAGATGTTTGACGTATACATATTCATTTATTTGTATTTTGGCCTCGCTGCATGGCATGTGGGATCTTAGTTCCCTGTGCCCCCTGCAGTGGAAGCACAGATTCTTAACCACTGGACCTCCAGGGAAGTCCCTGTTTGACATATACATAAATATCCCGGCCAGGCTAAGAAAGACCCTAATAATCCCTCTTTACCTAGCACTTTCCACATCCAGGGAGGATGCTAAGTGTTCTGTACCCACTTAATCCAACAACCCTGAGAAATGGGTGTTATTATATCCCCTATTTTACAGGTAAGGAAGATGGTGGCTTAGAGAGGTCAGGTGACTTGCCTGAGGTCCCAGGAAGGGTAGGGCTGGGATTGGAATTCTGGATGGAATGATTTCATCATTGTGAGACAGAACTGGGGAGGGGGTCCTAGATGCGGGAGTGGGGGTTCTGTCTGGGTGGGGAGTTTCAGAAGCCCCGTACAAGCACACTCACACATGCACACATGCTCACACCTCTGCTCACAGGCGAGGAATAATGGAACCAGAGCCTAACTGGCTTGCCAGGCTACATGTCACTCTGATACGTTTCTCCAGGACTCTATAAAAGATGTACTTCCCTGGTGGTCCAGTGGTTAAGACTCCGTGCTCCCAATGCAGGGGGACCAGGTTCGATCCCTGGTCAGGGGACTAGATCCTGCATGCCACAACTAAGAGCCCTCATGCCGCAACTAAAGATCCCACAGACCACAATGAAGATCTTGTGTGCTGTAACTAAGACCCGGCACAGCCAAATAAATCCAGTGGTTAAGACTCCGTGCTCCCAATGCAGGGGGGCCAGGTTTGATCCCTGGTCGGGGGACTAGATCCTGCATGCCACAACTAAGAGCCCTCATGCCGCAACTAAATATCCCGCAGACCACAAAGAGGATCTCGCGTGCTGTAACTAAGACCCGGCACAGCCAAATAAATATATTTTTTTTAAAGATGTACTTCCTCTCTTTAAAGAACATAGTAGCAGTTGGCAGAGAAGAATGCAAGGATGGAGGCAATCACTGAGTGCTAAAAACCATGCACAATAATTAGGTGCAAGCATGTGATAAACTGCAGAATTTTGTGGCCCAGAATGAGGTGGGAGGGGCTTCCAGAAGTTCCTAGGTGAGCTGGGTACCAGGGAGGCTTCTGGGAGCCAGTGCAATGGTGCAGCCCCCTAGGGAGGCTGGTTCCTGTCCACTCTTTGTTCTCACCTTCTTCCCCTGTCAGCCTCCACTCCCTTTCACTCCTGCCTCTTGCGGCTTTTCCCCATTTCTGAACCATGAAAGGCTTGAAAAATCACATGGGTACTAAATGAAACTGCATATGCCTTTACCTGGTGAACCATTGAGATTTTGGGGAGTCTCTGCTTTTAGGCTGATAAAGTAGTTCAGGAAAAAAGCCTACTCTCAAATGCCTTCAGCTCAAAATAATTTTTCTGCCACAGTGGCATAATCTGGACCACTTCAATGGTCAGTTTTATGTTAAGTGTATTTACCACAATTTTTTAAAAAGGTGAAGCACTTTATTTAAGAAAGTGTTTTTAAAAAAGGATACAGGAGCCAGCTTAGACGAGTTCCTATTGACCAACTCTTAGACTTTCAGCATCAAAATACAGAATAATAGTAACAGTGCTAGGGCCCCCAAGGACCGGGCAGACTGGTGCGCCCCCTGCCGGTGAAGCCGAATCGCCGGCCACGGTCCCGCAGGGTCAAGACCGGCCGGGAGCCCACTGAGGCCCCGCCTGCTGGTGGAATAGAGCAGCGCGCAGGCTGAGGGCATCCAGCCGGGCCCCGGGCTGGGAAAAGCGGCACGTTCAAACCCAGCTGCACTTTTGTGCAAACTGGAGAAAGGCACACCTCCTTCCAGACCCTTGGCTGCCCTTCCGCGATGCGAATGGCGCCCCCTGGAGTCTGCAGACATTACAGGCCCACAGTAGGGGCTCTTCAAGGGGAGTAGGGTCCGCATCTTCATTTTGGAAACGCTAAAATCGAGCGCTTGGGGCAGGCTCTGTGAATATTTGTTGACAAATTAGAGGAAGTTCCAGGTAAATGCATTGTAGCATACTTGTTATCTTATAGATATTCAAGTTTGTGGACCAGTTATCTCTGAGCCCCTTCTGTAAAATGGGTATAATAATACCCATCTGGGCTGGAATACTTCTAGCCCAGGTGTGGCACATGGTAGGTGCTCAGTCATAATAGCTAACATTTACTGCACGTAATAACACTAAGAAGTATGAATAATGTTATGATGTAAATATTGCAAATGGTGTAAAATGAGAGTTGAAGAGGTTACGTAACTAATTAGCGAGGTCTCACTGCCAGGGAACCATGGAGCAGAGATGCAAACTCTGGACCACGGGCCTCTGAAAGCATGTTTGAGTACTTCTGGCTGGTCAGGACACACTCTCTTTCACTGGATATGCTTGTTCTTCTGCTCAGATGACCTGAAAAGGTGCCGACTCAGAACCAACCACCTCCACTCCCAGATAAGAGGCAGAACTGTCAGCCAAGGCAGTGATAGGAGTGGATTTGATGTAAAAGAAAAACCACACACAAAAAAGGAAGAGTTGAGACTAATCAGAATGTTCTGACATTCTGAACATGGGGAAGAGGAGTACCGAATCCAAAAAACCCAGCAGGGACGAATGACATCTTAGTCGTGGAACTGACAGCAGATGTGAACAAAACCCTCAGATGTGGGGGACGCTGATTAGAAGATAAGAAGGTTCAAAATAGGACACAGTGATGTGCTCAGGTGAGAACTTCAGCATGCATTTTCTGTTCCTTCAGCTCTATCTGGCAGTAGAGAGTTTCCCAGGTCCGTTTAGGTCTTGGGGGTTTAGCGTGAGGAAATGGCAGCCGCTCTGCTCTGGAAGCTGGGTCATTCGGGGTGGCCTTTCTCTCTGCCTCTCCCTCCGACCCCAGCAGGGAAGTGTTTGTTGGGCTGGTTCATCCCTGGCCGATGGGAAATGGATCTTAAGGGACATCCTTTGGCTCAGTCTCTGATCTTTGGCCCAAACGACCATAGACGGAGTGGCAGGATTGGCTTCACGAAAGCCAGGATGCACTGAGGCTTTGCCCGGACAGTGTGCTGAGTGGTCTTCACGTGGCTTCCCGTGTTAGCTGATTGAATCCTCACAACAACTGCATGAGCCAGGTACTATTATTCCCAATTGAGATATGGGGAACTGAGGTTCAGAGAGGTTAAGTAACTTTCCCAAGATCACCCAGCTAGCAAGCTGCAAAGCCTGGGCTGCCATCCTTACCTGGGAGCTTTGTGCCCCTTAATCACCTCTCTGTCCCGTCTCACTTTGAAGCCCTCTTCAGAGCCATGTTAAAAAAAACACCCGAGAGCTGCTCTTCCCAGAATGGGACAGCAGGGGGCAGTGCAACCAGCCGGCATTTGAAGTTCGGCTGTCCTCCAGGGTAACCAATCTCCAGAGAAAGTGTGTAAGAGATGTTTGGTTTTATCCTCTAAATGGAGAATACATGCATAAAACTATGAAGAGTACCAGTCTGTGATTACAAGCAGAACAGTCTGGGATTCCATGTTTTGTCAAAACCTCTCAGACTCACCTCCCCCAAACCGAAGCCCCGTCTAGGGCAGGGACCGCCTCTGGCGCTTTCATCTCTGTGTTTCGATGTCTGTCATCTAGTCGGTGCTCAACAGACAGTCATGGCACTGAAAGATGACTGGTGGGAGGGAGGGTGTTTCTTCAGGTGGGAACAGTTCAGATGCTTACTGAGGGGATGCTGGTGTCTAGGGATAGCTGGGGGTTTCTGAGGCAGGAAGTGGGTAAGACTGGATCATCAAAAGCCTTCCCCTCCACTCTGGGACCAAAAGTGCTGGCCTAGCCTCCCCGACACTTTCAGGACCCCAGCCCACGACGGTGATGAGCCCTGGCACTGGGCTAAGCGGGTCTGCGCTGGACCACCCATGTGAGTGCAGTTTCCTCATCTGTACCTGGCGAGGTTAAGAACGCCTATGCCAGGGTACATCGAGACTCCATGTTGTCTTGGACTTCAGAGGCAATGAGACAGGCTCGCAGGCCGGCTCTGCCCTTGGTAGCCGTTCCCAGCATCACTCAGGGAGGCCCATGGTGTTGGAGCCTCAGCCTCATCTTCCGTAAGATGGAGGTGGGAACAGGATCAACTGCATGGGGCTGTTGTGAGAATTATGCACCGGCTTGGCCTGGTCCAGAGTAAACCCTCCATCGGTGACAGCTGCTGTTGCTGTTACAGAATGCCTGGGACACGGTCTCTGGCATGTTAGATGAGTACAGGGTAGCTCCTGCTATCACCTGTCTCCCTGAGCACACCTGTTACCTGGGGTGATGCGCTTAGAATAGCATCTGGCACATAGGAAGCACTGAAGCAGCGAAATAAAATCCAGCGGAAGCCAGTGTGAAGGAAGAAGGCCGATTCCTGTCCTAAAAGCACTCCCAGCATTGGGGAGTTTTTGTTCCATTCGCCCCTCCTAAGCCAGGACCAGTGACACCTGGGATACAGCAGCCCAGGGATGGTGTCTGTCCTCAGAAGGATCACTGTGCAGTGGGGGAAACACAAGAAAACAGGATATGAGCAGGGAGGAGGAGGGGGCTCTGGGCAGGTCACCCCCATTTCTCCCTCCCGGACCCAGGTTCTCGCTCCAACCCGACTGTAAACCAACGCCAGATTAAACTTCCCCAAGTGCCACACGGGTGACATGCCTCCTTAGCTTAAAAGCTCCATGCTGTCCAAGTGTGCTGCGTGGTCCATGCTCCTCGCCAGGAGAGGCAGCCCCAGGGGGGCGAGGGCTGGCCCGAGAAACCTGGGGTCTGCTCCACATCCGCTGAGTAACGCCGTGCAAGTTTTCTATGCCTCCCGGCCCCGGCTTTGTCACATCTGCAGCAACAGGCTGGGTCAGGCAAGCCCTGGGTTCCCGCGGCTCCATGATGCTACACTTCCGTCTTCTCAACTTTCACTCCTCATATGAACTTGTTCATCCAAACTGCCCCTTCTTGGTCTCTGGGGTATGGCTCTTGTTCCTTGCTCTCCAGACTTTGCCCCATCCTCTTCATCCACCCCCCGAGAGGGCCTTCCTAGGCTCCTCCCCACCCTAGGCTGGGGCCAGCCCCACCTGTCCTCTCCAGTCCATGCTGCTTTCCTGCGTATCACACCTGCAAGGACAATTTTTGCTTGGCCCACAGGCACTGCAAATACAGGCTCCAAACCAACCTCCTCAATGCTGATCACTCCCCGTATCTACCTCTCCTGCTTCAGGGAAACACTGTTGGTTCAAGCCAGAAGCCAGGGCTGTCCGTGTGGCCCCTCCTCCTTCCTCCTCCTCCCTCCTTCCCAGTCCCTTCAACCTTCACTTGCGCCTCCCCAGTATCCACGGAAGCCGTCCACTCCTGTCTCGCCCAGTTGACAGCACCTTGGTTGGGGCTTCCCCACTTCTCACCCAGGTGGCCTCCTGGCTGGTCTCTTGGGGCTTCGAACCATCCCCTCTGCAGCCCCCAGAGTGATCTAAGTTACATATCTGACACATCACTCCCTGCCTACACACCTTAAGTGGAAAAGAAATATTCCCTGCTCTGGTTTTGTTTCATCTGACAGTGCTTGAGGACTCACCAAGTGCCAGGAGTCCTGCTGACCTTCCAAGGTCAGTTCATATCCTATAACCCATTTCATTCATTCACTCATTCATTTATTCAGTATACTAAAAGCCATGGGCTATGCCAGGTGTTTTACCGACATAATTTAATCTTAACAACAATGTTCTCCAGTAGCAACTATTCTAATTCCCACTTTGCAAAAGAGAAAGCCGAGGTCCAGGGAGGAAATTGCTCAAGATCATACTTGGATTTGTGTTTAAGAGAACACAAGTCCCCAGGAGCAGAAGTCTAGCAGCTGTGACCCATTCCCTGCCGAGGGTAAAGGTTTACGGAGAAAGCAGAGCCCAAGGGGTAACAGAACCCGCCCCCCCCACCCCGCCACTGCCATGCAGGGCCAGGCTGCCCAGTGTGTGACACTGAGACCACTGAGGGGAGCCTCAGACCCTCCCCCCTTAATCCAGGACCAGGACCGAAACAGTGAGAAGGAAAGGAGGTTAAGGAGGACAGCTTTCCTTCAGCCCTTGTCCCTCCCTGGTCCCAAACCACATGAGGAGCTGCTCCCTTCCCACATCCTGCAGGGCCCACGATAGCAGTCCCACCTCTGAGTTATCTGGCTCAGAAGGGCACGCACAGAACCAATCCCTCTTCCCCCTCCTGAATTACAGATGGGTAAACTGAGACCTCTCCCAGCACTTCACCCTACAAAAGCCAGGATGAAAACCCAGTTCTCCAAACATTCATCCAGCACCCTCCTGACTCTTCCTCCCGAGAAATCTTTCCCAAGGAGCAGGAAAGGGGCCTTGGTGGTGGAAATGCAGTTGGAACCCACCTGGGTTCATGCCAGCCTGCCACTCACCAGCTGTGTGAGTCCAGCAGGTCACTTCACTTCTGTGTCCTCGTCTGTAAAGTGGATACAGTAACAGCGACCTCACAGTGCTGCTAAGAGCACCAATGAATAATATTGGCTTGGCCAAACAGTTCGTTTGGGTTTTCCGTAAGATGTTACAGAAAAACCCGAACGAGTTGTTTGGCGAACCCAATATAATAGATGCATAAAGCATCTGGAATATAGAAGGTGCTGAGACAACTTTTAAGCCCGACTGTGGGGTCCGCAAAGAATTTATGTGGGGAAAGAAGCCAGCTCTCCTCACCCCCCCCACCCCCAAAGGCAGAATGGAAGAATATTAGAAAACAGATACAGGTAAATGCTATAGGAATTGGGGGAGGGAGAAGCTCCTTTTCCTGTCAGCTGTTTGATAACCCAAACTGGACAAAGGGAAAACAATGTGGCGATCAAATGGGAGGACCGCTGATTTGGGGTATCACTATTTTCCCAGTGACCTCGAACTTGACCTTCCCAAACACAGAGTAACTTGGCCAAAGAACTTTACTGAACTCCCGTTCGTAGGCCTCCCGGGAAGGGCAAAGTAGGGCGGGGCTGGAGAAGGCGGGATAGAGGGCGTCGGCTGACCCTCACCCCTGGCCACACTCACGCGGGGCGGCGCGGACTACAACTCCCGGCATGCCCGGCGCGCGGTACATGCCCGCCTCCAGCCGCCTTGCAGGCAGGATGCAGACGCTGGGAAGAGCGATGAGGATGGAGGCCCGCGAGGCAGCGCCGCCGGCGGGGGCGGGCGGCTGGAGCAAGTGGGTGAGGCTCAACGTGGGGGGCACGGTGTTCCTGACCACCCGGCAAACGCTGTGCCGCGAGCAGAAGTCCTTCCTCAGCCGCCTGTGCCAGGGGGAAGAGCTGCAGTCTGACCGGGTGAGGCCCGCGGGGTGGGCGGCGGTCGGGGATCCTTAGGTCGCCGGAATCTGGTTGTCCAGCCTGGCCCGCCCGCGGGGCTGGAAACCCGGTTGGGTTTATTTCCGAAGAGCTGGAGGCGGGAAGAACTGGCCGGAGGAGGGGAGAAGGAAATGGATCGGAGAGTGAGGGATGTGCCCATTGCCGTGGCAACAGGACAACGCCGGGCTGCGCCCATTTGGAGTTTTTGAGCGCTGATCTGGGCTCCCAACCCAGGAGGCTGATGGATGGGGACTCTCCCCCTCCTTTGGGGCTGTGGGAAGAGACAGACACCTAGGGCATTCTCTTCTGCCCAAACTGGACTCCTGCACCACGGAAGGAGTTACTGAGTCTGCTTTTCCCCGCCTCCCCGCCCTTTGGGGTATGGGTAGCCTTGGAGTACAGGGAGCTGGGTGGAGAAATCCCGGGGTGCCTTCTCAGCTGGGCTTCATCAGGTAGGAGCGCTGGCCTGGGGCACCATTTCTGGGTTCCCATCTCGGCTCTGCTGCAAACCTCCTGCATGACCTTGGGTCAAACCCTATCCTGCTCAGCCTTCTGTCTGTAACCCCAGAGGGCTGGCCTGGCGATGACCTCTAAGGCCCCCTCTCTCCTGTTTCCTGACCCTCTGATGCTGTGACCTTGGGCAAGTCCCCTCACCTGGTGATGTCTCCGTTTCCTCTCTGTAGAGTTGTATTGATGCCTGCTCTGCCTCCCTGCAGGCTGAGGGTATCCAATGAGACAGTGGCTCTTTTGGAAACTTGTAAACATCCCCAGAATGCCAGGGGATCTGGTGGAGACAATGTAGGGCTGGCTTCAGGGAATAACCTCCAAGAAGGACAATCCCTGAGCCCTGCGCTGGGTCAGGTGCCACTCAGACCTCACGGGATGCTCACATGCTCTCCAGTTATGGCAAAGAAGAGGGTGGCTCCGAGAGGCCACATCACTGGCCCAAGGTCACACAGTCAGGAAAAGGCCGGGGCAGGATTTGAACCTAGGTGCATCTGACCCCAAAGCCTTTTTACTCCATCAGGACACTCTGTTCTGGGGAAGAGCAGACACTCCGCCCCCTCCCGCCCTCCCTCTGATCCTTCACTGGGACTGAAGTGAGAGGTCAGGCAGGGGAGCGGGGCTCACTCTTCTCTCACTGCCTGTGCCCCTCACTTTGTAGGATGAGACCGGGGCCTACCTCATCGACCGTGACCCCACCTACTTCGGGCCCATCCTCAACTTCCTCCGGCATGGCAAGCTGGTGCTGGACAAGGACATGGCTGAGGAGGGTGAGTTGGTCCCGGGGAGGCCGGGGCCCATACCCTAGCCCTGCCCTCTGCAGTCTGCCGGGGCCTCCTGTGGAGGCGCAAAGCCATTTCGGCTGTCCTCAGGGGCCATCTGCTTTCTTCCATGTTTCCTGCTTCTTCTCATTCCTGACAGGACTGACTACCAAAGCCTGTGTCCAGGCTGAGCCTAGGGACTATGCCAGGGTGACTGGCCCATGCTTCCACTGGGTGCTGCTGGGGAGGTGACAGAAACACGGAAGCAGAGGATAGAGGGAGCCAGTGAGGCCGGACAGGGATGCCCTTTCCCCTGGCCTTCTGGGAAGCCAGTTGTGGGTGGAGATGGCCATGGGGAGAGGTGTGGCTCTCTTTGTCTGGGTGATGGGGTATCTCAGATGCGTGGTGAGGGCTCACGTGGGTCCGCAGGTGTGTCGAGTGGGTGACTCCTCGCCCAGATCCGGCAGCCCCTGCAGCACAGTTGTGGGTGAAGCAGGGGTGGGCGGAGCCTGCTCTCCAGCAGGGCTTTGGTCCCTCCCAGGCCTGGCTGGCTGAGGCCCTGTACGTGCCCACTTCTGGGCCCAACAGACAGTGGGGAGAAAGACCGGATGCCTGCCTGGGAGAAAGGCTTGTTGGCAGAGCCCCTGCCAGGAGCAAGGGGTGCCAAGTCCACTTTTCCTTAGGGCACAGGGTGTGGCTCTGGGTCACCTGACCCAGCCAGGCCAGTTTGGACATGTCACTTCTCCTTTCTGAGTCTCCACTTGTGTATATAAAGGAGGGGCGGTGATCTACATTAGGGACATGTTCTGGGAAAACCAGATGTCATGAGTCCCGGGGCTTGTACCCTGGAGGTGTCTAGCACAGCCCCTCCCTCCTCACTCGGGCCCACGGTCTTCCCTCCTGACCCCTGTGGGACACAGTGATCTAGAAGCCAGGTGGCTCCCCAGAAGGCCACAGCTTCAAAATCAGAGCCCGCTGTAGGCATCGGCTCTGCGGAGCCCCACAGCTTTCCCGGCAGCCCCTGGGGCAGCAGGTACCATGGGCGTGGCCTGGGCCCAGGAGTAGGTCCCATGGGGAGGGCAGGTAAACACTCCAGCGTCACGGCCAACACCTGTTTACAGGTTCTGGGTCTGTCAAGCCTTAGACAGGGCTAGAGCCCCGATCCGAGGGGCCAGGGGATCCAGGAGGAAACTGACTAGTTGTGTGACACCTGGAAAGTCACTTATCCCTCTGTGCCTCCATGCCTGCATCTGCGGAATGGGGTGACAACAGCACCCACCTTGCTGAGCTGCTGTGAGGATAAAAGGAGCTAATGCAAGTGCGTCACTTAGCACAGTGCCTGGCACTGAGGACCCGTGATGTGGAGTTAGTTGTCTGTCATCTGCAGGGCTCCACGGGGGGCATCCTGGCAGTAAGCACTCGCTCACTGTGTCCTCTGTATTAGGTGAGTGTGGGCGCCAGGGACATCAGACATGGGCCCTGTCCCCGGGGAGCCCAGAGTCCAGTTGTGGAAAGGACAGAAGTGTCTCTGCCCCGCAGGAGCTTAGGGGAGTCCTAAGGCCGAGGGTTGTCCCCTTCACTGGAGAGAGCACTCGCTCAGTCTCTAAGACTCTCAGTCTCCTTAACAGTATGGGGACAATAACGCCTGCTTCCTCCATGACCCTGGGGCTTGTGGTGAGCACGGGAGGGGCTTTGCAAACTGTGAAGTGTAGGGATTGGAGAGATGCACGTGCACAAAGGTTATGCATTTAGGAGGCAGAGGAACCGGAGTGTGAATCCCAGCTCTGCCGAGTGCCAGGCGTGTGGCCTTGCACAGCTGCTGCTTGGCCTGGTCCTCAGTTTCCCTGTTTGTTCAGTGCGGGTGATGAAAGTACCTACTTCTTGTGCAGAGAATTAACTGCAGTGAAGAGTGTGACATACCTGGCACGGTGCCTGGCACTTAGCATGTGCTTCATAAATGGGAACATGTAATCGGGAGCCACCCACACCCCTTCTCACTGTGGCATAGGGTCCAGTCCCAACGGGCCCGCTGCCTCTGGGTAGCCCCAGACTAGAGGGCTGGCAGCCACCCCCGGGTCCTGTGCTCAGCACAGCAGGGATATAGTGCCCCTGAATGGCAGCCTCTCACCCCTACTACAGGGAGTGTGGGACCCAAGGAAGGATGTGTTCCCTCTTGCCTGACCCCAACTCAGAGCCTCATCACCCTTGTGTGACTGGAGCAGGGGGTGCAGGTGGAGGGGACAAGGTGAGAACGGGGCACGGGGGCAGTGGGAGTGACGGGGGTGGGGTGCTGCTCTGTCTGTGCCAGGGGTCCTGGAGGAAGCGGAGTTCTACAACATCGGCCCGCTGATCCGGATCATCAAAGACCGGATGGAGGAGAAGGATTATACCGTCACACAGGTCGGGGGGCTGCAGGGCAGCGGGGCGGCATCCCTGGCCAGGGCAGGGGGTGGCGGGGACGGGGGAGGGGGTCAGGAGGAAGGTTGGGAGAGGCAGAGCCAGTTTTCCTGGGGGAGGCCAAGCTCTCCTATAAGGGGAGGAGTGGCTGTCCAGCTCCCAAACTGTTCAGCAAAGCCCCAGACTGGGAGACGGACTCGGGGTTCTCTCCCTGCCTCGGCTCTGTTTACTGTGTGACCTTGAGCCGATCACACCCCTCTCTGGACCTTGATTTCCTCTTGTGGAATATAGAGGTGCTGAGAACTGCCCACCCTTCCCTTCCTCCCAGGCAAAATGGGGTCACTGTGGAGGTACAGGGGGCCCTGTGGGAGGCAATGTGGGATTATTACATCGTCCACTTCATGGGCTCAGGTGGTCCCCTGGAGGTCACGGCACAAGCTTCTGGAGCTGGTGTTTCTGAGCTTGGACCCTAGGCCTAAGTGGCCAGGCTGTAGGAGGAGCTGGAGAGATTCTCTGCCCACCTTGGGGGAGACGTGGAGGGTGGGAAATGGGTAGTGAGGCACCGTCTCCCAGCCCCAGGAGATTGAAGAGAGGGTGCCCCGCGTCCCCTGGAGGACCTGCCTCAATTAATGCCCCAGGATGTCCCCTAAGCCCCTCCTCCTTTCCCACTTGCATCACCTGTGTTCCAATTCTGGCTCTGCTACTCTTTAGCTGGGTGACCTTGGGCAAGTAACTGACCCTCTCTGAACTTCCATGAACATCCCATAACTCCTAGGGTTTTTGGAGGGATTAAGTGAGAACATGCACGTCGAGTGCCTGGCACATAGTAGGTACTCAGAACATGGCTCCCATCTCCCCTCCCCCACTTCTGTCCTTCTTGGGGGTAGATGGTGGGGGCAGGACAGGTGCTCTTCCCACCCCCGGGGTGCCTGGCATTCCCACAGGTGCCCTCCACGTCCCCCCTCTGCCTGCAGGTCCCACCCAAGCACGTGTACCGCGTGCTGCAGTGCCAGGAGGAGGAGCTCACGCAGATGGTCTCCACCATGTCCGACGGATGGCGCTTCGAGCAGGTGGGCTGGGCCACACCCCCAGGCAAAGCAGGCCCCTCTCTTCCCGCAGCCCCAGCCTTGGGGTGCCCACTGCAGCCCCCACCCGGGGTCTTAAGACAGACTAAACAAGATTCAGAAAGGCCACACTCGGCAGCAGACTGACCAGGAAGGAGAGAGGAGGGAAGCCCCGGTGGCCGCAGGGCAGCTCCTGGGAATCATCTTTAATGGGAGTCCTCCCAGCAACCAGGTAGTGGTCTACACCGTAGTGTGTGAGTCTCTGGCCCCCAAGCGACAGCTCTGGTGCGAGGAGACAAGATCCACATAGGAGAGCGGAGGTCCCCTTGGGGCCACACCTTGTGTAACAATTCCACAGGCATAGATTCCAGGTCCCCGCAAGGGACATGCCCAGTTCCAAGCATTGCCACATTCAGGGCAGCCCAGAGCAGCGGCTTCCCATGAGGTATTTATGGTGACCTGTACTTCCTCCCAGTACCTATGCAGTTTACCAGCAGGAGAGATTTTTATCATAAACGGTGTTGCCCTAGTAATGCAGCTGACATCACACCTCTCTGAGGTTTCCAGAGGATCAGAGCCAACAAGTTAACCCAAGGTCAAATTTGCCCTTAGAGAAGGGGAAGGGTTGGGTTACCCTTTATCCTCACAAGCTCCCTTGCACCTGGAGGTTGAAGAAGGCCAGGCTTCCCAGGATGGCCGGGCAGGATGGAGGAACTAGTCCAGTCCAGGAGCCGGAAGCCTGGATTCATATCTAGACCTGGCCACTGACATGCTGTGTGAACTTGAGCAAGGCGTATCTCTCTGGGCCTCAGTTTCCTAATCTGTGACATGGACCAGTAGTGCTTCCTTTGCAGGAATGTTGTGTAGATTAGAAAGACCATGGATAAAGTCCCTAGCCCAGAGTAGGCCTCTAAACATTGGAGCCAGCTCGCATCCTGTGAATTAATAGAAGCATTTAAGTCTATAGGACCCCTGAGAGGACTCGGGGGTCCCAGATTCAAATCCTGAATTTGAACCCATTCACATTCAGATTCTTCCTGGCTGTGGGACTTCACCACCTCTCCAAACCTCGTCTGCCGGAGGGGCTGAGTTTTCCTCTCTGTCTGTAGGATGAGGGTTCCTGGGGGCCGAACGAGACCCATCGTGTGCAGGACCTTTATCAGTCGGAAGGGGCCCTGCAGGTGTGGTTATTTTAGGGACCCCAGAACAAAGGCGGGGCCACTCTTGAAAGCCTAAGGGAGTCGTTGGCAACTGCATGGGCTCTCAAAGGCTGAGCGGGCATGTCAGGGACCGCTGGCGTAAGGAACGGGCGACCTGTTCTACCTCTGCTTCCAACAGTGAACAGAATATTCTATGAAGCTCCACCAGGTCATGCCAACCCCATCCTGCAGCCTGGTTCTGGGGCTGCCTCAGCCACATCTGGGACAGAGGGAGACAGCCTGCCCGTTACAGGCCTCTGCCTGCTTTTAGGACGTTGCCTGCTAGATATGGGAGAGGAACAGCGGTGCTAACCCTCCTCCTCTAAGGACCAGGTCCAGCCAAGCCACGTCGGGGGGCCTGGCCTGGAATAGCCCAGAGCCCTAGGCGGGGGCGGAGGGGGAGAGGACTCTGACTTTGCGCCAGAGGCGTCCTCCGGAAACCCAGGGATGGGCCTGAATGGGACAGCAAGGTCAGGGCACAGTTGACAAGTGCCGGTGTCTGCCCACCCCGTCCCCTCAACCCCATCCTGTCGTTTTCTCCCCATGCTCCGCCCCTCCAGCTCGTGAGCATCGGCTCCTCCTACAACTACGGCAGCGAGGACCAGGCAGAGTTCCTGTGCGTGGTGTCCAAGGAGCTCTATAGCTCCCCGCACGGACTGAGCTCCGAGTCCAGCCGCAAAACCAAGGTGAGCCCTCTGCCCCAGCCCCTGCCCTGCCCCAACCTCGGCCTCCCTGCCTTTCCTCCCTCCCCTCGCCGCCCTCCACGTAGCCATCCGAGCTTCTTTTTCCCTCCCGCTGCACACGCCTGACCCCCTGCTCACAGCCGATGCCATCCATCCCATGCCACCCACCGTCCTGCCTGCTCACGCCAGTTACCCAGGCCCAGACTTGGGGGACAACGAGATGAGATTATCCCCAGGGCACGGCGAGGGTGGACTTAGATGCCACTTGGATGGTGGTCGCATGGTGGCCACGGGGCAGCGTAGCACAAGGGGGAGTGCACTGGACTAGGGGTCTGGGCGTGGTGTGAGCGCTCTGCGTGACCTTGGACAAGTCCCGCCCCCTCTGGGCACCTTGGTTGTGTTCTCAGAGGAGTGAGAGGGGTGGACCACCAGCTTGCAACTTCTGGGATCCAAAGGGCCCATTTATTTCCCAGGGGCCTGGGCTGGGGCAGGGAAGCCGAACCGTTAATCCTGCCCCTCCCGCAGGCTCCCTCCTAGGACTCAGCGTCAGAGGGGTCTGGAGCCCTTGGGGTCCGGCCCTGTGTTTCCACCCTGGCCTGTGAGGCAGCATCAGCTGGCTGGGGGGAGGGGGCTCATCGGAGGTCCTGCCACCCTGGACGCAGAGCTGGTCGGAAGCCTGAGGGGCCTTTGGTAGGACCAGTGGGGCAGGCAGCTAGGCAGGCTGGGAAGAAGGGAGACCGTTCCTTCTAGGAGCCTGTCCCTATGTGCCGGAGACTTAGGAACTCCGCTTCCCGTCTGGCCGTCTGCCTCCCTGGGCTGTGACTTCCCCTGCCCACCCCAGCCCCATGGGGGCCAGCGGCCGGCGCGGCCTTGCAAGGGTGCAAGGTGAGCTGGCCGCTCCTGCGTCTCTGGGAGAGACCTCAGGACCTGGGGTGCGAGAGCCTGGTGCCGACATCTCAGATCTGCCTGGGCCTCCCCTGGCCTCATTTCTGCTCTGGGTCGGTCCTCCTAAAACGAGGCCTTCCCAGGCAGCCCTCAAGGCTGCCCTGGCCACACACCCACCCCCTTCCTCTGACACCCCTCCCCCAGCCTTGCTCCACGTCCCAGCAGCCAGGCCCACCCGTGAGCATCCTCAGCAGGACCCCACCCTCTGCTGGTTCCCCCAGGCCCCTCGCAGGCTTCCCCGGGGATCCGACAAGATGCCCCGGCTTCTGTGGCTGTAGCACTCCCCTCCCCGGGAGGTGCCCCTCGCCCGTCCCCTTCACGCTGAGATGGGGGCCTGCGGGGACAGCCGCCAGCGGGCCCGGCCCCCTCGTTAGCTCTGCGCTCTTTCTTCCCTGGGTCTGCCGGCTGGTCCACAGCGCGCGGAGGAGCAGCTGGAGGAGCGGCAGCGGCAGGAGGTGGAGGTGGCACAGGTGCAGGTGGAGGTGGAGGCAGATACGCAGCAGAAAGGTGCAGCCAACCCCCGAGGAGAACGATCGCTAATAAAGGCCGTGCCTCCCGCCGGCTCCCCGCCGGAGCCCGCTGCGGAGCCTGGGGTCCCGGGACGGCCGGGGGGCGGGCCCTCCAGGGTTAGCTCAGCCGCGTGCCTGGCGCCTCACCTGCATAACCATCCCTTCTCTCACTTTCTCTTTGCAGCCCAGTCATCTCAGGATCCCGCTAACCTTTCCTCCCTCTCACCACCGCCTCCTCCTCCTCCGCTTCCCGCCGGAGGTCCTGCCTCATCTTCATCCACCTCTTCTTCCTCCTGGATCTCATCTGCACCCTGCCTCTTCCCTCTCTGCCCCTGTCCGGGTTTTCTCTCTGCCTGCTCACACCTCCATCCCGGGGCTGCTGTGGTCCCAGCCTCCTGTGCCCTCCACCCAGGTGCCCCGGCACCACATCCCAGAGCATCCCGCCTGCCGCCTCCCGCACCCCTTCTGCCACCTCCCGCCTCCGGGCCCGGGGCAGAGGGGCACAGCTGCACCTCCTTGGTGCCCGCCGACCCCGCCGGGCACATCTGAGGCCGGGCCACCCTGCTGCAGCGCCTCACCTCCTCACGTTTCCTCCTTGCAGGTTCCCGTCTGCGCCCCCTCAGACCTGAGGCTGCGCTTGCGGTGAGGGCTTCTCCTGGGCCCCTCGCCCACCCCCAGAGCTGCCACGCCTGGTTTGTAGCTTGGCAGAGCTGGAGGCAGGGGCGGAAGCCAGGAGGGTGCTCATCTCTTGTTTTTTTGGACTTGAGCCGAACTTCCGGCTGATTTTCTCCCCTCCCCCAAGTCTCTCAGCCTATCTTGGCCTTGGGGATGAGGCTCTGAGATGAGACAAAAGGGGGAGGAAATTCTTTCCCACCTGCCCAGCAGCATCAGAGCCACACTGGGAAGGAGGGAAGGGAAACGGAAGCCAGGTGCCCTGACCTCATCCCTGCATCACAGCCTCGAGGCACTGGGTTCCCTGTTGCTGCGGGGGTGGGAAGGACAGGCCACACTTGGATTCCCTCGGCCTAGGAGGAGGCACCCGGAGCTGGCTGAGGATTGGGCTGTGGCAGAAGTAGCCCTGGCCGGGTGCCCACAGCCCCCACTCAGTCTTATCTGCCTGCTGTCTGACCTTGGGCAAGTCACTGTCCCTCTCTGGGCCACAGTTGCCTCAAACATGGGGACGGACAGCTGCTCTCTGTGACCTTCTGCCTGAGACAGTGGTGACCAGCCTCTGGGCCCCGGCCCAAGGTGGGGCATGGGGCCCCCGAACGGGCGAGCTGGGTCCTCTCCCCGCTTCCCCTCCTGCTCAGCTCTGAATACACTTTTTCTGGGCCTCAGCCCCCCTCCTTCCTCCCAGAAAGGACCTCGTGACTCACCTGACTCTTTCTCTCTCCCTCTCTCCCCACCCCTCCCTCCCTCCATTCCAATCTCCTCTCCACCCTGCTCCTGGCCCTGCACTACCCCTTCCTCACCGGCCTCACCCTCTCATCCTCCTCCCGGTGTTCTGACCACTCCCCACCCCGTCTCCCTGCCCCCTCTTATTTTCTAGCTGTTACAAGCCAGAGGCACCCGGATGTGAGGCCCCAGATCGCCTCCAGGGACTTGGGGTTCCGTTCTGAAATCCTTTATTTTTGTACCACGGGGTGGGCCCCCAGCCCGAGGCGGAGGAAGAGCTCTCCCTGCTGTCACCTCTGTCTACACCTGCGGGGCTATGATTTACTCCTGCCTCCGGGGGCCGGGTGGGAGCCCACTGGGACCTCGCAAGGCCTGATGTGGGCCCTGGGACCCCTGGGCAGAGCCGCCTGCGGGTGGTCAAAGTGTGGCGCTGTCCAGCTGTGTCTCCCAGGCCCCTACGTCCCCTCCCTCAGGTCCCCCCGCTGCATGGCAGATGCGCTCCCCCCGCAGCCCAGTCACATCACCTCCTTTGGTCTCCCTGTCTGTCACGTGGGTTCACTTCCTGCCCTACCTACCTCAGGTTTGCTGTGATTTTAACGAGAGGAGCAAAGGTCCCCGAAAGCCCTCAGGGGGGGCACGAGGTGCAGACTCGGACCTGCCCGGCCCAGGATGGAGATTGAGGGACTGGTGGGCGATGAAGGGCGTGGCGTTAGCGCTGTTGAAGGAGGGGATGGGTGACTCGGCCTTCACCTTGCCTGCTCCCCGCGCCCCTGCTGTCTGTACTGCCGGCCGCACAGTGCCCTGGCCAGGAGGAAGGGAGGCATCGGTTCAGCAGGGGCAGCGGGGCCACTCAGGAGCTGGTGACAAGGGAAAGGGAGAGTCTGGGGTGGCAGGGGCTGAGCAAGGGGCCCCTCCTGCATTTACGGCCTCCCCAGCTGGATACTTGCTTCCCAGCGGTGTCCAACACCACCGTGTAATAAAACCTGAAGAAACAGCCAGCCCGGCTGTCTCCCTCTCTTTCTCTGGGCCACGTTTGGGGACAGGTGGTGTAGACAGCCCAAAGGTAATGGGGCTTTTTCATAAAGCCCAGGGACCCCGCCCTGTTGTCACTCTCCCGTGCGTGCTGGGGGGGGGCACATCACGGTTGCATCCTCTGTCCCGTGGCCGGACACCGAGGGTACCAGCTCTGCCTTGCTGGGCGAACTTTGGAAAGTACCTTCCCCTCTCTGGGCCTCAGTTTCCTCAATAGTAAAGTGACGAGGTGGACCAGGTGACTTCTAAGGCCCCGCCCCCTGGAGTCACGCAGGTCTCTTCCGGCCTCCAGGCAGACCTAGATTAGCTGGGGTGCTGAGGGCTAGGGAATTGGGCCTCTGGGAATCAGAATACCAGGTCCTCCCAAGCCTGGCTCCCTACGTCCCAATTCCCAGTCTCACCTCGCCATTCAGGTAAGGTGCTCTCCTTTCTGGCTTCACCCTACCACCTCAGCTCCCTCCTAACCTAGCAGGACGTCCCCTCTGCTTCCTGCTGTGATAGCTTCTGGTCACCTCCACCCTCTGCCCCAAGTCCTAGGAAATACAACCCCCAGTCTCCCCTCCATCTTCTCTCAGAGTCTGACGGGACCCCCACCCCGCCTGGCCAGTTCCTTCACCTCCCAGGTCCTACTGAGTGTCTTCCTGGCTCCCCAGCCCCGCCCCCCAGCAGTTGAGCGCTGCCGGGGGACATCTCTGCAAAGCAGTGCTCCCCTTGACCGAAGCCTCCCAGGGGGACCTCACCACTAGCCCTGGGGCCACGTGGCTCTCTGAAGTTGACCTCGCTTTTTGTGTCCAGCTTTGCTTGCAAAAGAGTTACCAGGAGCCTTGTTAAAAGGACAGATTACCCCCTACCCCCTAATTCCTACTAAGGCCATGAATTTGCACTTTAGCAAAGCACCCTCCAGCAGTGTTCTCCCCCTCTGAGATCCCCGAGAGGCCACCCGGGGTAGTCCTGCCCCCACCCCAAATGTGTCCCCCCATAGCGTCTGCTCTATCATCTCCACAGGCAGGACCCAGCGGGCGGAGGGCTCTCCACACATGGATGCAATGGCCGTTCCCTGTCTACCTTTGAAAACCCTCTCGACACTAGGCCCCCTCCAAGGCTCCCCGCTTCCTTCTCCCAGCTAGGCTCCAAGAAAGACTTGTCCGCCCTTGACACCCCCGTTCCTCCCCTCCACCAGGGCCCGGCCCTGTAGACCTCCCTGACCACTCCCACTCAGGCCACAGCCCTGGCTGCTAAGACCCCACCCCCCTCAGTTCCCCTCAGCCTCCTACTCCGGACCCGCACGTCTGCAGTCTGTGTCTCCCCCACCTCCTCAGTTCTCCTCAGCCTCCTACTCCGGACCCGCACGTCTGCAGTCTGTGTCTCCCCTACCTCCTCGTCTTCCCTGGACCACCGTCCTTGCAGGGCAGCTCTAAAATCCCTCCTCCAAACCTCTCTCAAGCTCCGCCTGCCTCCTGGACATCTCCCTCCCAGAAGCGTCCCAAGTTCATGACACCTTCCCAGAGCTTTTCCCTCCCCAGGTGCCCTGGGTGGGAGTGGTCCTGGGTGACTCCTCCCTCACGTCACCCCATCCACTGAGGCACCTGGAGGACAGTAAGGGTCCTTCAACCCTATGTCCATCCTCCTTGCCCTGCTCCATCCAGGATCCATCCTCTTCTCCCTGGAATTCCACAGCGGCCTCCTTACCGGCCTCCCTGCCTCCCACTTCCTCCAGGCTGGTGCCGGTGGTGGTTCTAAAATGGGAATCCATCCTGTGTCAGTCACTTCCCTGCTCTAGAGCCTTCCACGGCTTCCCAGAGCGCCCAGGGTCAATTCATAGCTCCACTCCAAGCGCTTTGCCGTCTAATCTCAGTTTGCCCCTCCCCATGCATTCCTTTTTAGCCCTACCGCCCACCCCACCACCACCCCTGCCAACCTCTGTTCCAACTAAAAACAACTTACTGTTCCCTAACAGGCCACTGACTTTGGGGACTGCTGCCTTTGCACATGCTGTTCCCCTGCCTGGAATGCTCTTCCCCACCTTGGCCACCTTTGAACCCCAAGTCTCCTCCAGGCAGCCTTCCCGAGTTGCAGTCTACCCCAAAGCCCCGTCACCCTGGATCAGCATCCCCACCCCTCCCGAGATGAAGAGCCAAGTTCTGTGCAGCTCTGTGACCCCAGTGCGGCCCTTGGCACGTGGTAGGAGCCTGGAGCTGCTCGCTGAATAAATGACTCAGAGTGCAGAGGCAGTGCCGTGCCAGGGGGGAAGCGGTAGCCTGGGAATCAGGAGATGGGGCTTCCGCTCCAGGCTCCACTCCTGACCCCTCCCTGGTGCGATCATGACACTCTCTGCCCCTCAGCTTCCTTCCAGGCTTCCAGAAGGAGTGCATCACTTGTCCCAGCCCTCACTCTGACCTGAGGAGCACCAAACCATTGCCTTCCTGGGGTTGCTCCCAGGACCTAGGCAGCTGCCCTGGAGGCCGCCGCTGCCCCCACCGACCGCCCCCACCCCTTGGTCTTCTGGACGCTTAGCCAACAGGCTGAGCAGATAACAGGGGCTGCTCAGTCAAAGGCATGAGATTGGTGCCCGGGGCCCCATTCAATCCCCAGAACAGGACCTCGGGTCAGACAGCTTTATTCCACAGGGCAGCTGAGCTCACCTCCAGGTGAGAGTGGGCAGTGAAGGCCCGAGGAACAGGTAGGCGTGGGAGGACCCTGGACCTGGGGCTCCCCACCCTTTGGCCTGCAGTGGCGGCTGGCCCACTTGGCTATCTCCAGGGCTCTGAGGGCCCTTCCTGCGGGGGCACCTTCCTCCCCCACCCCTCAAGTTAGGCCAAGGGCTTCAAAGGCTGGAATCTGCTGTCTCTCCAGCAGCCTCTGCGCTGGGGCGGGGGCAGGCGGGGGGCCCGGCAGCCACATGACTGCTGCTCGACCCTTGCCCACCAAAGTCAGCAGCGGAGGAAGGGGAAGGAGGAGAGAGAATCAGGAGGGGACAGGCTGGATGTGAACCCCCCCAGCCGGTCCTGGTGACCATCCCAGGCCCTCAGGGGAAGTCTTGACCACCAGCTGATGGCCCCGCTCCCTCCTTGTGTCCTCACTGGGGCAGATGTCAGGCAACAGGTTGCGGGAGAGGAGAGACACCACCTCCTGTCCCCACGGGGCCCTGCCACCGGCAGAATACTTGCTCCCCTGCCTGGTGGGCGCCCTGGGCTCTCTGAGTCCAAGAGGTGGGGGCCCTTGCGCTGCGGGGGCAGCTTCTCAAGTCAGCACCTGCTGGATCCAGCCAATCACACCTGTGATGCGGGTGTAGACGCCGAAGTAGTTGGGCCGGCCACAGCCCAGACCCCAGCTAACCAGCCCTGCCAGGAACCAGCGGCCACTGGGCTCCTTGCACACCAGCGGGCCGCCCGAGTCGCCCTGTAAGAGGGGAAGAGACAGGGCCACGTCAGGGTAGAGACATCCCCTTCCAGGCAAGGGTCCCGACTGCTGGGGATGTTCCGAGTGACACGTCCCCTTTGGAAGCCTCTGATAGATGGAGGCGGCCCAAACCAGCCCAGCCTGGCCTCCAGCAGGGCCTGGCTTTCGCGGAAGCGTGGATGTGTGTCCCCGCGCCCTGCCCAGCCCCGCCTGCCTTCTGTGAGCTCTAGTCCTCTCTGCTGCCTCACTTGGGCAAAGCGCCTCGCGGAGGGCAAGGAGCAGAGCTGGGCTTGGGCCTCAGCCCTGCCCCCCGGGGTCTCTTCTGATCTGGGGCCTGCAACCTGGAGCAAGCCTCGCAACCTCCCGAGCCTCAGTTTCCTCATCCATGAAGTGGGGACAGCCAAGTCCACCTTGCCGTGAGGCTGCAGCAGGCCCCGGGTGACGAGAGCAGCGCCCTCTCTCCCCGATCGGGCCCACCCCGCAGGAGTCACCTGGCAGGCATCCTTCTTGCCCCTGCGGTAGCCGGCGCACAGCATGCGGGGGGTCACCTGGTAGCGGTAGGCCTCGCTGCACAAGTCCTGCGGGATCAGCTGCACGTCCACCTTCTGCAGACCGTGGCTGGTGGGGCCTGGCCGGCGGTGTCGGGGGCAGAGGTGAGAAGATCTGAGGTGCCCGGGGCCCCCACTCTTCCCGTGGCTCCTCCTCTTGCATCTCAGGAGCCCCCTTCCTCGCTCCTGCTCTGCCCACCCTCCCATCCCCGCCCTCCACGTCTCCATCACTCTGTCTGACTCCTTCTCCGAGAAGCTCATGGTGACAGACCCCACCCCGACCCTGCCCAGGGCCTATCTGGACTAGGGTCCTCCTGAGGTCCTCCCCCCGCCACCCCTCCTGCTTGAGGCTTCTTGGCTGCCTCCCCTCCGCTCTCTGACAGCCCTGGGAGATTTTTCCAGAACACACATCTCACCCCTTCGCTCCCCCCTAAAACTCGTCAGCGTCTCCCCACTGTCCAGCCAGCACTTCTCCCGAGGAGCTTCAATCAACACTGTGCCTAGTTCCACCCGGAGATCCGGTCTGTTCGGCTGGGCTGGGCCCAGACATCTGTGCTTTTTCTCAAAGCCCTGATGCTTCGAGCAGGTCAGGAGGAGGACTCCTGGCTCCGGATCCGCACCCAGATTCACCGGCTCCCCTCTGGTGCTGGGTGTCCTCAGGGCTCCCTGGGTTGCCACCTGTGTTCTTATCAGAAATGCCTTTCCCCTTCGCTGGGACACTGCTGACCTATCCTCCAAGCCTGAGCTCAGCCCGCCCTTCCTCTGGGCTGCCACTGCCCCCCGTACCTCCCCATCCGTGTCAGCTCCCCAAAGCCTGTTTCCTGTTTGTCTTTATATTCCCTTTGTCCAACTCGATGCCTGGCATATAGCAGGTGCTCATAAATGTGTCATTGAATGAACGAATGAGGAAGTGGACCCATCCTTGTTTTACACTATTCTCTATCATGCTCTTGGACATGTCACTTTTCACCTGAGCCTCAGTTTCTCCGTCTTTAAATTATCCCCCAGTCCTGCCCACCTCCAGATTGTAAAGCACAGTACACATTTTTAAAGGCACCACCGCGAAGGGTGCAGGGCGTGGCTGTAGTTATGTACAGAACTGAGAGCTGGCCTCTAGGGATGGCCAGCTCCGGTCAGTGCAGGAGGGAAGGGGAGAAACTCATGTTTCTGAGAGGCAGCATCCAAACAGCAGGGGCTCTGGGGTCAGATAGTCCTGGGTTCTAGTCTCTGCTCCAACCCTCTCTGGCTGTGTGACTTTGAGTCACAGCTAAATGTCTCTGAGCCTCCGTTTCCCCATCCTTAAGGTGGGGTCCGTGATAACCAATAGCTAGGGTTATTGGATGGATTAAATGAAATCATGTTCCCCTAAAATCTAACCTCCATGCGGTAAGTGTTAATAATTAAGAGCCTCCCCCCAACACAGACACATACCCCCACCCCCCGCTGTCCAAGGAGCAGAGGGTTGGAGCTTGCCCACGGGCTGTGGGGTCCCTGGCCTGCCCCATCACTCCACACTTATCCCCTAGGATATCCTTCCATGACCTTGGTTCTCCTTAAATGCCCTTCTGGCAGGAAGGGAAGGGGAGAGGCCCACGGCCATCGTTAAAGGTTTTTTCCCATGAAATCCAGCCCAATTTAATCCCAGGACTAGCGGGCCTCCGGAGGGGAGCCCCAGGGCCCCCTGCCAGTTCACCTCCAGGCTCAGAAGCTGCATGAAGGGGGACCCATCCCATCTCCCCTGCCCGCAGTCCAGCTCACCACCCTCACGCAGGGCACCCCAGCCCGTGATCCAGCAGTGCAGGCCCGGCTCGAAGAAGTGGGAGCGCGCGGGCAGGCAGACGGGTTGCACGGAGGCCGAGCGCACCACGGGGTGGTCGAGCTGCAGCAGGGCCACGTCATAGTCGTGGCTGTCCTCCTCATGGTACGGGTGCAGGAGCAGGCGGCTCACCTTGAAGGACACCTCACCTGGCCAGCGAGCGCTCTGCCACACTTTGCCCAGGAACACGGTCCACAGCGCCGGGGACGCCATGCTGAGGGCAGAGACGGGGACTCGCTCAGCGGCCGCCTCCCCGATCCCATCCCAGCTCCCTAGGGTAGCCAGCTTTCCCCCGGGACACCAGCCTCCAACCCATCCCCGCCCTGCTCTGGAAGGCCAGGCGGCTGGTGGTATGGTGTTCAGTGGTGGCCCTGGAGCCCTCCTGCCTGGGTTCCAGCTCCAGCGTCATCCCTCCCGAGGTGAGTGTGCACCTCTCTAGGCCTCAGTCACCCCATCTGCAAAATGGGAATAGCATCACCTACTCATATGTGCCTGAGGGAATTCAATAAGACTTTGTATGTAACAAAAGTTAGCACAGTGCCAGGCGCTGGCAGATCATTCTCTCCTTTTTTCTGTGCACTTTATAGATGGGGCAGCTGGGAACGCCCTGAAACTTGCTGGTCCTCAGGAGGAGGGGGAGGGAGTTGAGTGTGGGAGAATTGGCAGAGACTGGGCTGTGCAGACCCCTGGAGGCCGGGTCAGCATCCAGGTCTTTCTCTACCTTGTGGGCAGTGGGGAGCCAGGGATGAAGTGAAAGAAGCTGGGTAGTCAGACCGCACCCAGAAGGGCACCTGGGCACCTGGGCAGAGGATGCAAAAGGGACCTGGGCTCTGGGCTGCCGGGGCGACCCAGGGGTGATGGTGGCAGCGTGGACAGGCAGTGGCTGAAGATTCTCCAGACCACTGAGAGGGCCTGCTGCCTCGCTGAGTGTGAGGGGAGGGGGTGCCCTGGTGGCTCCAGGCCTTTGGCAAGGACTGTAGACCCAGGACAGAGGAGAAGGTGTGGGGACAGAGTCCAGAACTGGCCGTGCTGGGGGGCGGGTCTGGGACACCAGACCTCAGGCTAGGGGTGGAGAGTGGGTGCTGTCAGCCCACCACGGAGATGAGGAAGATGTCTGTAGGGCAGGGTGAGATGTCCCTTCTTGTGGGTTTCTCTGCCCCACCTCTCCCGCCCCAGGTCACAGACAGGCATGCCTGGAGGAGGGGGTTTATGGCCTATGACCAGGTCAGGCGGTTCTGTTTTCTGCTGTCCCCCAGTGTCTAGCACAGCCCCTGGCACACAGTAGGAGCACAACGAATATCATTGAATGGATGAATGAGTAAATAAATGAATCACTGACCCAGCTGAAAGCAAGATACCAAAAGTAGAGCACAGAGAGGTCAAGCAGTCTCACCAGGGGCACAGAGCGTGCTCGCGGTGGAGCAGGGCTGAACCCAAGGGTCGGAACAGCCAGTCTGAGGGGCTTCCCACCGCCCTCCCCTCTGTCTGCTTAGGTTTCAGACACACCGTACCCCGTCACAGCCTTCCCTACCCCACCTCTCGCGGCCCACGTCCCCGTGCCGTCCCCCTCACCTGTCCTCCTGGAAGCAGTGGGCAGCGGTGATGACCCAGCGGTCAGCGATGAGGGCCCCCCCGCAGATGTGTCGGCCCCGAACCTGGAGGCTGGCCTGCCAGGGCCACTCACCCTCCGAGGACTCGACCCCGCCCACGATGCGGCCCGAGGGGCCCTGGAGGCCACAGTCTAGGGGTGGAGGAGGGGCAGGGATGGACAGAGGGGGAGCGGCCGCAGAGAAACAGACACAGAGAAAAAGAGAAGGGGGAGGCAGGAAAGGCGAGCAGAGGAGCGACACGAAGGGGACAGGGAAAGAGAATGAAGGGGCGAGGGAGGGAGAGAGGCGGGCAGGACCCACACCAGGGGCAGAGGCGGGGTAGAAAGAGACAGACGGACAGACTGATGAGCTCTCCCTCCAGCTCCGCAGGGGGGTACCTCCCTCGCTCCCACGCTGGACGGCCCCGTAGGCGGAGGGGCACGCCGCCCAGCCCAGCCTGTTGGAGCCCCCAGGGCTCACCACAGTGCTGCTCGTCCGAGCCGTCCTTGCAGTCGGGGTGCCCGTCGCACTGTGGGTTGGGCTTCTTCACACAACTGCGGTCCTCACACTGGAAAGTGAAGGTCCCGCAAGGCACCCCTGGAATAGAGGGGGTGGGGGCAGGGCTTAGAGGGCCGGTCCCTGAGCCCAAAGGAGCCTCCAAAACAAGGCCAGGGAAGACAGAGCCTGGAAGAGGCCAGGAGGCGACCGGGGAGGGGTCTCTCGACCCCACTAAAGGGCTCCCTGAGGCTCCTTTAAGGTCCCCTAAAGGCCACGTCCCCTCCGCACCCCACACGCTGGTCTGTTAAGAGAAGGCAGTGTCTCCCCTCTCAGACCTGGGCTCCTGACCGTAAGATTATGCCTCCCTCCAGGTATGGTACCTGAAGGCAGACCCGTGCCTCCACTTTCAGCCCAGTGAGGCTCCCAAGAGCGCGGCTCTGCCTCTCCCATCAGACTGAGCTCCCCTCCCAGCCTGGCAGCCCTCCGGGCCCTGCCCCCCCAGCCACACAGCTGCACCTCACTGCCTTCACCGTGCACAGCTTCCTCCTCCACAGTTTTCGCCTGCTCTCCTTTCCTTCGCTACTTAAATTTCACCTCCCTTCAAGGCCCAGTTCAAAGCCTGCCTCTTCCAGGAAGCTTTCTCAGCCTGATCTCATTCTCTAGTCTTCATACGCTACTGCACATGATGTCCAGAAGGTCTGGGCCAAAGAGAGTCACCCATCTTTTTTTTTTTTTTTCTACTATCAGATAATCCCCAGAGGGCAGGGACCACTTTGGTGTCTTTTATTCCCATTTCTCAACTCTGCCTCGCATATCACTGAGTCGTCTGTGAGTGAAGGTTGACTGGGCAGATAGATGGATGGATGGACGAATGGATAAAACACTGGAGACTCAGGAGATTGGGCAGACCAACAAATGGGTGCCTTGATGGTCTGGTAAGAAGACTGACAAGCAGCTATTTGGATGGATAAATGAGTGGATGTAAGGACTAATGGACAAACATGTAGTTAGAGAGATCCGTGGATGCATGGCTGGAGGATGGAACAATGGACATACAGAGAGGCAGTTGGGTAAACCAGTAAGTGAGTAGATTGATGGCTTAGTGGATAGGGAGATAGGTGGTTGGACAGGCCGATGGATGAGTGAGTGAGTGGATGTGTGAATCAATGGACAGACAAGATGGTTGGGGAGACCAGAAGATGGATGGATGGATGGATGGATGGATGGACAGACATATGGGCATACTTATAAATGGGTTGGGAAGCATTTGGACAAGAGAGCAGAAAGCTTTGAGGAAGAAGCACGCAGAAGGGCTGGGCTATCTGGCTGAGCGCATTCTTCGGTTTCCCTCTAGATACCTGGTCGTACCCCACCCTACCTTCCTGGCACAGCTCTTCATCACTCCCATTGAGACAGTCAGGCTGCTGGTCACAGACCCTGGACAGTGAGATGCATGTGCTGTCCTCTTGGCACTGGAACGTGGCTCTGCAAACTGTATGAGGACACAGGGAGGGGACAGGTGGGAGGAAGCCAGAGGCACCAGGCTGGGACTTTGCGCTGCCTGTGACTGTGCATCGTATCGCGTGTCATGATCGCAAATCTCTTTCTCAGCTGCTTTACGCCTGAGCGTCACAGCAACCCTGTGAGATACTCCGTTTCATCGGTGGAAACAGAAATGAAGTGACTTTTCCAAGGTCACCTGGCTGAGCCAGAACTTGACGCCAGATGTTCTGGTTCCAAATAGGAGGCACCTTCACGAGCAGGATCAGAGGATCAGCGCAGAGGCAGGCACACCTCCCTTCCCTCCTGCTTCTCTCCCCACATATGTAAAACTTTGATGGGATGCAGGTGGTCTGGGGAGATCAGACTGGAACAGGCTGTACTGATGGTGACTCTGGGAGCCAGAAGCCAGGATTCAGAGGCAGAGGTATTGATCCGAGGGAGCCCCGGCTCGGGGGCCATCAGGACCCTGAGCCCCTTCTGCCAGGGCTGGGCAGTGGTGAGCACAACCTCGGGAAGAGTTGGCAGCTCCAGTCTGAACCCCTGCAGTGGAGGACCCCACTCAGAGGAGGCAGATGAAGGATCCTCTCCTTGGCCAACCTGGGTCTGCTGGGCTCTTCTTGATAGCCTTCCCCCTTCTGGTCCTACCCTCCCTCATCTGCTCTGTTCCTTCTTGGACGGCTGTCCTGGCAGAAGGCTGGGGGTGATGGCCTGGTGGGGAGAAGCCCTGAGCTGGGAGTCAGGACACCTGGGTCCCAGCTTGTCCCTGTCACTGCCCCACTGGGTGGCCCTCACTCTGTGCTTCCACCGTTCCATGTCAGCACAGCGAGGGAGCCCTACTTCCTGGATGCTGCTAATGGGAGCTGCCTGTGGGGGGCGGGTTTTGAAAGGGTGGGCTCAGCCCAGCACAGAGGTGAGGAGAGAGGAGCGACGGGGTGGGCGGGCAGCTCACCACAGTTTCTCTCATCCAGGCCGTTGGGGCAGTCTTTGACCCCGTCGCAGGCAGGCACACAGAGTCCATTCACAGAGCAGAGGAACTCTCCAGGGCAGGCTGGACAGGGAAGGAGCCATTAGGACACGCGTCAGCATGAAAACACGTGCAGACACGAGGCACCCGCGTGCTCACATGTGTACCCACAGGCCTGTGTACACGGTCCATGTGGACATACATGTCCGGGCACATGCACACAGCACACACTCGGGTAGGTATGAGTGTATATACCTCGTGAACACGTATGACTGCCTTGCACACGTGAGCACACACAAAGCTGCATATGTTTGTGCACACGTGTGCACACACACACACACACACACACACACTCCTTTTGACCAGCCTCTTGGTGCTTCCAGGGACAGCTCAGAGGCAGAGAGAAGCCGCGGGGCTTAGGGGGTCCCGCCCCAATCCCCAGCCTGCCCACACTCACGATCTGACTGGTTGTACAAGCCGTAGTGCACCTGCACGCCGGGCCCGGTGAGGGAGATCTGGGACGTGAAGTTGATGGTGATGCCAGCGGTGGCCACCACAGGGATCCTCTCGGCGTAGGGCTGCAGGGTGCGCAGGCCACACAGCCTGTGGGTGACCAGAGACAGGCTCAGGGCCACACGGTCTGGTCCTAGGTAAGGGACAGCCTGGGTCCCCGTGTACAGACAGGGCAAGGACAGGGCGGTCGGAAAGGAAGGGGGAGCCACATCCCCAGCCCACCCCCACCTCCTCTGTCTTGATTTCTCCCTTGGGTGGCCACTCACCCCCAGAGGCATCTAGAAAGCAGCCTGGCTATGTCACTCCCCTGCTCAAAAACCTTCAATGGCTCCCCATTGCCTGCAGGATAAAAGTTAACGTCTGGACTCTAGTTCCAGTCACCTAGGAGCTGTAAGAGTCTAGCAAGTCAGAGTCCTTCTCTGAGCCTCACTTTCCTCCCTTGTAAAACAAGGGAAATTATCATCTCTGTTGACCTGACATCTGACAAAAGTCTCCAATGTGTCAGTGGGAGCAATAGTCCTTGACTGGTCTACTCTCCATAGACTGGAAGGGATGTTCCTCCTGTGCTCGGTGTGGAGTGAGAAGGCAGCCTCGCTCCCCATTCAGGCCTTTCCCTCCCACTGAGAAGCCTCCACAGCCCTGGTGGCTTCCCTGTGACCCTCTGGGCATGAGGGAGGCACCAGTCCCGCTCCCAGGATCAGCAGTGCCATGCTGATGGGCGGCACCTTCTCCGTGAGTGGCCACACTCGGGTGGGACCACCCCCCAGCTGTGGGAGCACACTCACATCCCTGTCGGACACCCCCGTCCCCATCAATCATGCTCTCGTTCCCACAGAGCAGGTGGGATTCCCCGCAGAGAGCAGGTAAGAATCCTCCCGACTCCAGGGTGAGGGGCACGGCGCTCATCCCACACGGTGCCTGGTCACACCTGGCCTTACACAGCAAGAGGCCATGCTTTCATGGAGCAGGCGCAGCCACGCCCCCCAAGCAGCTCTCTCCTCAGAGAGCAGCCTGGGGTTCCCTGTCTTCCCAGGCGGGACACCCTCAACAGAACAGATGGGTTGGCCCCATCAGCTCCTAGGAATGCCTCCCACAGGGAAGGGAGTATCCTCACAGAGCAAACAGGAATGCATTTACAGGTGAGGGAAACACCCAGAACACGGGTGGAAAGGTCTGCAGACAGAGGTGAAAATGCCCCCAGCAGAGAAGGTAGGAGGAAGTCAAGAGAGCAAGTGGGAGTGCCCCAAAGCATGATGGGAACATCCCACAGCAGATGCAGCAGCCCACAGAGCCAGAGGCCAGAGGTTTCCTCAGAACTTCCAGAACACGGCAAGCATTTAATAGTTCAGTAATAGTTGGAGGCCCCGTTGCATGGGGATTTTGAGGTTCTCACAGCAACTCCACCCTGTGAGGAGGGATTGTTCTCATCCCGCTCTCCAGATAAGGCTCAGGAAAGGAAGTGCTGAGGCGGACGAGAAGCCAGCTTCCTCAGGACCCAGGAGGCCCCACCCAGCCTGCACTGTGCGGAGGTGCACCCTGACCGTCACTGCCACATGAGCTCTAGGGGCTGAGCCCTCACGTTCCCCATGACTCCCCTCAGACCTGGCCTAAGGTTTAGTTTCCCCATATACTGTTTGCCTGCAGTGATATTCTTGCCCCCATACCAATAAACAGTTCTCAAAGTATGGTCTGGGGACCACTTGGGGTCCAGAGTAAAAATTATTTTTATAATAATTCTCAGGTATCATTTGCCTTTTTCACTCTCTTCTCACACAAGGTAGAGTGGAATTTTCCAGAGCCTATGTGATGTGTAACCCATTGAATGAGGAAGCAGGTGTGGGGATTCATTTGTGGTCTACTAATCCAATTATTAAAGAAAGTTGCAAAAATGTAAAACGGTGAGATTATTCCTCACCAAATGTTTTTAGTTTGGGAAATATAATTAATTTTTCATAAAATATGTCCTTTATGTTAAAATGTAATGGGTTTCTTATTATTTTAAATGAACTGATAAATATTTTTAAATGTTCTCGGTTTTCATTTATAATACTGTAAATATAGGTTAAAAATATAGTTTTTATACAAGGCATAAAACTCTCTGGGGTGCTCCATAATTAAAGAGTACAGAGGGGTTCTGAGATGGAAAATTTTGAGAACCACTGCTCTGCAGCCCAGGGAGACCAGAGCGGGATGAGGTGCCACCAGGGGGCGCTCCTGCACAAGCCTCGTCCTTATCCTTTTAAAACTAAGGAAGCAAGGGGGTGTTGTGGTTTGTTTTTAAAGTAGATAAACAAATGCTATCATGGATTACTATCCCCAGAGAATTGCCCTGGAGAGTGGACAGGGGATCTGGGGGCTGGGAAATACCGGGCAGGGGGAAATGAGGAATCAGGTGCGTTCCTGAACATGCTTAAGGTTCAGGGGCCTGGGGCACTGTCCCCAGACAGTCACGGGAGACTGTGGAGAGACAGGGAAGGAACCAGAGCCGGGTTGGAGGGCAGTGGAATGTTTCAGTTTATAAGAATTTGAGGGCTGCATGGTCACCTCAAGCCTTAGCCAGAGGCTCTAAGACACCAGCATCTGTCAGTAGGACATTTCTCTACTGACATCCAAGAGAGGATTCCAGGGTCAGCCTGCAGCTCAGCCTGGTACTCAGGAACTGCTCAGCCTGGGCAGCATTCAGTTCTCAGCCTGGAGGCCTGGGGCAGACAGGAGGTGGCAGAATTTCTGGGGCGAGGCTCTTCATTAGCAGGAGCCAGAAAAGAGGCTGTAATCCGGCAGCTCAGGCTGAATCACTCAGCCTAAGGACGATCTGTTTAGCCTGTGCAGTATTAAAAACTTCTTTTCAAATGTAGTTGCCAGCTAATTGCACATAACATCTTAGATTCTCGCTTCTGAAAAATAAGCCCTAGAAACACTGGCTGGAAGTGATCAGAGGCTGCCCGAATTAGGCAGGGCACGTGCGGCCCAGCTAACCAGGCTCCTCCCTCCCTCCCTCTCCCCCACGCAGCCTGCCTCAAGGAACTACGCACGCACTGGCCCGGCCCCTTTGCACATCATCATTTCTGGTTCTTGCCACAGTGCCTTCTGCGTGAGGGTTTGCGTCCTCTGGCTCTCCAATCCCTCCCCATCCACCAAATGCTGCCCCCTCCCCCCAAACCCTGTCCAAGGAGCACCAGAAGTCTGAAAGCTGTGGAGCCCACGTCTCATCTCAGCTACAAAGTGCTGGGGGTCTGAAAGCACATTTTTGCACCGGGGCTGCCTTGCGCTTTCTCACTTTTCTGGATTTGGAGAATTTTCCTTCCTGCCTCACCTAGACAGTAAGCAGGGATCCGGTCAACCTTGCATGTCAGCAACTCTACACAGGGAGGAGTTCAAGAAAGATTGGATGGTAGATGGATGGATGGATGGACAGCAGGAAGGAAGGGTGGGTTGGTGTATTGATGGATGGGTAAATGGATGGAAGGAAGAAAGAATTGGTGGATGGATGGATGGATGGATGGATGGAAGGAAGGAAGGATGGAAGGATGGATGGAAGGATAGATGGATGGACACACACATACATGCATTCCCTTCCCTAAAGACAGGTTAAATGGGAAAGACAGTCAGCAAAGACAAGCACTAAGAAAAGGGAGGACAGCAGTCTCACTTGGTGGCCAGAGTGGTGGACCTGCAGCTGCAGAGCTGAGGCTGGGCTCTGCCACGTGAACCAGCTGTGCGACCTTGGGCATCTGCCTCAACCTCAGCAAGCTCCCATTTTCAAGTCTGTAAGATGGGGCGACAGCTCCCTTGTAGGGTGTTTTATGGCATGCGTGAGAAATGATTTCTTTGAAAACCAGCTGCTATCGTCGGGCTGTGCGCTCACCAAGGGCAGCAGCTGGAGCTCCTTCTTCCTCATCGCCAGCACCCGGCAGTGCCCGAGGAGCCTCTGTGGCCGCCCAGGGGGTCAAAGGAGCAGAAGGGCCGCCCCATAGACAGGCCGGGCCTGAGGGGCCCCAGCAGACCTGAGGAGCCAGGGGCTCTGCCTGTCCCCATCGGTGAAGTGGAAATGGTTGCCGGATTTCACGAGGTCAGCTCCCTGCCCCGCCCCCAGGCCACTCAAAGGGCATGAGGCCTCTGCTGGGGAGCAACTGGGTAGAAAACAGGGAGGTAGGGGGAAGGCAGAAAGGGCGTGAGGTGACAGTGCCCAAGGATGCCCTGCCCGTGGGGGAACCCGCGCCAGCCTCTCCTCATCAGTGTGCTAGCACCTGAGGGGTGAGACACCCTCTCCCCACACCCACCCTCTGTCGCTCCTCGTCAGTGGCCATTCTGGGCCCCAGGACTGTGCCTCCCCCTCCCTACAAATCCTGTGCCTGGAAATCTACACCCTTCCCCAGACCTCTTGTGTCTTTGCCACCCACACAAGCAGATTTTCCAACAAATGCTTATTCAAAGAATTTCCCAGCAACTACATAGGCCGCTGGTTATCAAAAAAGATCAGAACTAGAGGAAATGGTTTGTCCGGTGCTTACAGTCTGGAGGTGCACCTCTGCCTTCCCTTCCACCCTCAGACACGGTCAGGAGCCTGGGGGCAGGGGGCCACGAGCCTCCACCGCGGGACCCCGGACCCTTAACGAAGGTCTGAGAAGTCAGGGATGGGACTTCCCAGGCTGCCCTCGGAGCTGACGAGAGGAGAGCCCCAGAAGCTGTCCGTCCGTCCCCTCAGCAGGATGCCAGCGCGTTAGTCGGGACGGCTCGGCCAAGGGAGGGAACAGCTGGTACAGCTGCTCGGAGGACCTGCAGGAAGATTCTGCTCGAGTGTGAGCGCACAGATGAGCACGCGTACGTGCAGGATGTGCGCACACAGGCCCGCACGCTGCCACACACGCTCTGGATCATGCTGCCTAGCTCAACTCTGGTTTCTCTAGTTACGAGCTGGGTGACTTTGTGTGAATGTCTTTGCCTCTCTGTGCCTCAGTCCCTCATTGGTCTATGAAGGAGGCAGTGCGGGGCCTGCTTCCTCACCAGGTTGCTGAGGGTGATGGAAACGGCACCTGAGCTCTGGGCCTGCCTGGTGCAGAGCCCAGAGCCAGTTACGAACTCATGGCCAGTGCCTTCTGGAGCTCCTGCCCATCCCGGCCTGCAGGAGCCGGCGTCCTCCACCCACGATCTCACTTACTCCTCCCTGGATGGGGACCTGCTGCATGCCCACTTTTCAGATGAGTTACCTGAGGCTGGGAGGGGTGAGTCCTCGCTGAATGGAAGGAGAGGAGCCAGGGTTTGAACACTGCTGTGTCTCATTTCAACAGCTAAGCTCTTTCCACCTCTCCAGCCCAACTTGGAATGACATTTCATTAGGAGCTAATAAACACAACTTATTGGAAGACATCTTTCTGATGGGTAAATAATAAAAAGTTGGGGCCCTGGACCCTGGGCAGGCCTAACCCCCTTGTTTTACAGATGAGGAAGGGGGTGTACCCAGAGTTACATGCAGAAACCAGGTAACCAGACGCCCCCAAGCACATCTTCAACCCCCCAGCAGGGGGGGGAGGCTTGGGAAGAGGGAGGAGGGGGTGGGAGTGCCGGGCCTTGTCAAACCTCACCCTCCCACCCCACCCACAACCCAGCTGCACCCTGGTCCCTTGCCACCACTTCAAAAATGCAAAAAGACAAGGACAAGAAGCCAAGTTTTTAGTCCTCCCTAGACCTCAGTTTTCCCACCTGTACAATGGGTGAGGGTAGGGCTCGATGGTCAGCCCGGCCCACTTTCTATAGCTCAACGGTGCTTTGAGACAGTGGGGAAGGTGAGACCCCTCCAACCCCGATAGACTCTGTCACAGTGCCTGAAATCTCACCATTGCACTATCATTCCTTCTGATGAAGACTCTCCCCATCTGTGGTCCACACTTGAAACCCAAGGGTAGCTCATGAAGTCCCAGCCCCCAGTGCCCACACCTTTGCCTGACCCTCCTGGCTACGTCAGGGAGGCAGGAAGAAGGCCCTGCAGGGGGAGCACGTTGTGGACCACCGTGTGACCTGCTGTTCATGGCTAGTGGTGGACATGGGAGAGAGGCCCTGACTGCGGACCCATCTGGGTACTACTTAATCCCACTGAGCCTCGATTCCCTTCTCTGGGAAATGGAACGATGATGCCTCTGACATCACAGGCTGTCGGGCCATGAACTGATGCCCTGTGCTGAGCACCAAGCAGGTGGAATGGGGCGCCTGGTGCCAGGGCCCGGCTCCCGGCTAATGGAATAGCCGTGGCGCTGGGGGCTAAGTGCGGGAGTATCAGACCCAGGCCCTTCTCACCCCTTCCTAGCCCCTCGCCGAGATATCAGATTCAGCTATGGAGTTGAGAGGGTGGCGGGAAAAAACGTTATCATCATGTGGAGAACCGTGAATCGAGGACCACTCTCAGGGTCACTCTGGGCTCCTGACACTGGGGGGTGAGCCCAGCCATCCTCAGTCTGGGAAGCCCCCAGGCAGGTGGGGAGGGGCCCTGAGGGAGCACCACAGAGGTGGCACAGAAATGCCACCCACATGCTGGGACCCGTGGGACAAGATGCCTTCTGCTCTCCAAAAAGCACCGGGCCAGAGTCACACCACCTGACATCACCCCCAAACAGCACAGGCCTGAACTCACACCCTCGGCACGTCTTCTTTTTCCTTTTAATCATGGTCCCTGATAAATTGCAAACTCCCTGGAAAGGATGATGACAAATGAACGAGCATCACCAATCCCCGTCCCCTCTCGTCTGGCTGACGCTTTTCAAAAGGATCAACCGAAAAGCAAAATACAAGCGTTGGACTTCCCTGGTGGCGCAGTGGTTAAGAATCCGCCTGCCAAGGCAGGGGACACGGGTTCAGCCCTGCTCCGGGAAGATCCCACATGCCACGGAGCAACTAAGCCCATGTGCCACAACTACTGAGCCCGAGTGCCACAACTACTGAAGTCCACGCGCCTAGAGTCCATGCTCCGCAACAAGAGAAGCCACCCAATGAGACGCCTGCGCACCGCAACGAAGAGAAGCCCCCGCTCGCTGCAACTACAGAAAAGCCCGCGTGCAGCAACAAAGACCCAACGCAGCCAAAAATAAAAAATAAATTTATATATATAAAAAAAATATATGCAAGCATTGGTGAACGTGGACACCAACCCCAGAATCCAAGAATTCCAGAGTCCTAGAACTTTCCAATTTTAGTGTGCTGGAATCTTGGATACTCAAAATCTTTGAAATCAAGAACCTTGCATATTAGAATCCCAGCCTCCATTAGACCCCTAGGACCTCAGGGTTGGAAGGCGAGCAGACGCCCAATCTGCTACTAGATGTAGAATCTTCTCTTCAGTATCTCTGTACCGCAGGTGGGGAGGGGTCTCCCCAGATCTGCAAGGCTACTTTGAGATCCCTTCTCTCTCCCCAAGCCTCTGCCCCCGCTGCAAAAATGGAACCATGGGAGGGTGTCCTTCTGCTTTCCCTCCATGCCCCCATTATCCCCTGTGCGTGACCCATCCTCTCTGCCTCTGAGGGACGCTCCCGCACAGCATTTAGACACAGAGCCCCTCCCCTTGTAAATGCCCCCTCCTTGAATGCCCTAGTTCTCTCCTTCACTCCCCAGACCAGGGAAAGCGCGTCTGCACTGCCTCCGTTCCCTGCTTCCCTTGCAGCCGTCAGGACCAACAGTGGCCCACAGGGTGCCAGCCACAGTGGGCATTTCCCAGCCTTCATCCGACTGATCAAACTGCATCACGTCGACCAGAGGACGGCCTGGCCACGCTGCGTCCTGCCCACCTCCCCAAGGGACCCAATTCTTCCTCAGGAACTTTGTCACCGGGGGGCAAAGGGCAGGACAGAGAGCAAGGGCTGGCGCCCCACAGGGGGCATGGGTGACTCAGGGTGGCCCTGGGAAGCGGTCGGGTTAGCAAGAGCGGCATGGGCGCTGGCTCTGCAGCTTCACAGCCGGGAAGCCGCTTGAATGTGGCCAACAGCAGGGAGCGGGATAAGCAAGAGGTGTCTGCATTTGCACTTGGGCGGGTTTAGGGAAAGGCACCCTAGCACTGCTGAGTCCTGTGGCTCTGTGTCAGCTCACTTAAGGATTTGGGGTGACAGCACCCAAGGAAATGAAACCATTTCACTCTAACTAGGACCAACATCCAAGGTGGCTGATGACAAATGTGTGTCTGAGACTTCTGGGTGGCAGGAGGGGAGGCTGAGGCCCGGGCTGGGGGCCGGGACAGGGACTGGGTCAAGGGTGAGGCAACAGGCCTGATGCCCCTCTGAGGTCCCAGACCTGGGCTCCCGAGGGGGGTTACCTGCAGGGACAGGAAGGGGGTTCCGGGCGGGTACCTCCGGTTCTGGATGGTCCACTGGCCTTGGGTGCATGGCATGTCGTATTTCTGCCTCCGCAGAGTGTAAGCATCAAACCAGAGGGCCAAGCCGTAGTCCAGGGAGGGCACCTGGGACAGAGGAGCCAGTCACCAGGCGGCCCATGGGCTGCGGCCAGGCGGTAGTCCCACCTCCCAGGACACCAAAGCGGGGAAGGGGCCTGCCAACACAGAGTGCCAGCTGGGGCTGAGGTCTGTCAGTCACTCAGCAAACAGGCGTTGCCACGGCAACAGAACCATCCCACCCGCCCTGGAAGGATTGGTACCCAGAGCTCAGCCTGTGGGTGCTTCAGCAGAGGCAGGACAGTGCTCCCCTCCCAGCTGGGATCCCCGGAGGTCTACAGGGTGCTCTGGGCAGAGGGTAGGTGGGCTCACCGTGAGGCGCCAGGAGCAGTGGGTGCTGGGTGAGTAGTAGCTGGGGAAGTATGGCGTGCTGAGGACACCCTGCAGCTCCAGCCGGCCTTCCAGGGTCAGATTCACCTCACAGGCTTGGCCCGGAGAACAGAAGTTACACAGGGTGCCTTGGACCCACCCCGCTGCACCTGCCAGCAGGCGGGGGGCAGCTGAAACCCATGCCCCCTACTGCCACTAAACAGTACAGCCTGATGACTGAGTGTGAATGTGTGACCTTGGGCCTCAGTTTCCTCATCTGTGAAACAGGGACAATAACAGTACATACCTCATAGGGAAGTTGAGTGGATTAAACAGACGTGGTATGTAGTAAGTGCTCAATAAATGTTCGCTACTGACGTCAGCTGTGCGACCCTTCACGGTTTACTGAATGTGCTCACTGCTGCGCCAGCCTCACAGTTACGGGGGTTGGGGAGGGAGAATCGATCCCCTTTTCAAAGATGAGGTTTGCGGAAGAGGAGCCACTTGGCTGACGTCACACAGTGAGAGGGCGAGGCATGGGCAGCAGGTGTGTTCCCAGCTAGCACAACACCTTCCATGGAAGTCAGGGGCCCTAAAGCCCCCATTCCCTCCCCGTAGAGCTATGTCAGAGACGCCCATGAGAACGGGCAGCTCTGGTACCTCTTTCGCTCCAGGGACTCCCAGGGGTCACCTGTGGACCTGGGCCACCAGCAGGAGACCAGTGGGGTGGACACCAGGGGACGGAGGGGAAAGCCGGTGGGAAGAGGCAGACTGACGGCAGAGGCGGGGAGAGGCTCTTTGTGTAGTTCCTGTTTGCAACCCTCCCTTCCACTGAGCCCAGGACAGCCCAGGACAGCCAGCCATCGGGTGTGAAGGGTGGGACGTGCTCTTCCTGAGAAAGGGGGTGGAGGAGGGGGAATCCGGAAGCAGGAGGAGAGTGGGGAAGTCTCAGTGGGGCAGCCTGGGGGACCCTTTCCCAAGGAATGCTGGGAATCGCCCTCCCCTGAGCCATCTCCAGGGACGACTGTGTGGTTGGCCTTTGGTGTGAGAGGGTTGTCTGGTGGACCCCACGCTCCAGGCTCAGCCAGGGTGGGTGCAGAGGGAAGAGGGGGAAGGGGAGGACAGAGAGAGGAGGGCAGACAGACAGTAAACTCAGGAAAGAAAGAGGGCAGGAGAGAGAATGAGGGGGAGATGAGGGAGGGTGGGAGAGAGGGGCAGGGGAGGGGGTGAGGGAGAAGGTGGGGGAAATGGAGCGAGAATAGAGAGAGATAAAGGGGGTCCAGGGGTGGGGGTGAGGTTGGAGAGCAGAGGCGCTTCCAGAACCTTCCCTCCCCCATCCCATCCCCAACCAGAGCAAAGAAGGTGAAGGCAAGCCCGAGGAGCACCCGTGGCTTCTGCCACTGTGCCCCTCCCATCCCCTAGGGACCCCTCACCCCTCACCCTGGAAGGCCACGGGCTGCACGGAGAGCACGAAGGGGTCATAGTAGCTGTGCAGGCCCTTCTTCCAGACCACCGCCATGACGGCACCCGATGCCAGGACCTCCACCACGGGCTCCTGGCGACTGCAGCCATAGACCCTGGTGGGACAGAAAAAGGTGGCGACGGGGGAGGCAGGGTCTGAGACGGGCATCGGGGGGGCAGCGGGTTTCCAGGAGGAGCAGAGGAGGAGGGATTGGCAGCCTATACATCTGGGTCTTCGGCTAGTCTGCTGTGTGTCCTCAGGCAGGTGTCTGACCATCTCTGGCCCAGGGGGCTGACTGGAGGCCCTGTAAGGGTCAGGCCAGCTCCTCAGGGGAGAGAAGCCAAAAGGTTACCCAGACTTCTGGAGCTTACAATTCGACTGTGAGGGCTCATTCCAGGCCCATAGCACTCCTCCACACCCTCAGAATCCCTGTGACCCCTGAGTGCCCAGTAGGCAGACCAGACTGGCACTATACACGCTGGCTGGCCACACCTGACCCCTGGCCCTGTTCTGGGCTGGAATAGAGAGAAGACAGGTGTGTGGTCTGGTGATCCCTTGGGCACCTCAGGATTCTACCCAGAGCCTGCCATGGGGGAGGCACAGAGGAAATAGCAGTATCTTAGAATTCTAGACTCTTAGAGGAATGTCAGCCCTGAAAAGGCTTTTCAGAGATTGTCAAGGTCAACCGCTTGGTTTCCAAGTGGGGAAACCCAGGCTCACGAACGTGCCAAGGCCCCACCCTGGGTCCACAGCAGAGACAGACCCACGCTAGGCACTGCCTGTGACGGCGCCTGGCGCCCCTGCTGTGTCCACGCCCATGGTCGGCCCATCTCAGGTGGGGTGCTTCCGGCTTCCCTATCCCTCACTCTTTGCCAACATCTGCCGAACTTCCCCTTGCCTCCGACAGAATTCTCTGGAGCCCTTGCTAATCGGTGGACCAATTCCCAGAAAGCTAATAACCCTGCTTTCCCCGGAGGGGGCACGCCAGCATCCAGCTGCGGGGTACTGCCTGGCCGGCGCCGGCCCTGGAGCTCTGGCCTTGACCGATGGGAGTGGGTGGCCACGTGGGGGGCTGCAGGCACCCAGGGAAGCGCGAGAAATCCAAGCACAGCCTCAAAAACACCACCCACAGCAGCCCTGGCAACCCTGGCCACTGGAGGGAAGACTGAGCAATCCCAGGAATTTCCCCAGGAGGGTCCTGGTGCCCCAGGGTCCTGGGAAGGGGCATTTCCCCTGGCCTCCGCCTGCCCAGGCACTGGTCCCCACTTCCTCGTCCTCCTGCTTTGACCACCGCTGGCTTGATCTCACTGTGGGGGTCGGGGGGAGGGGTCCACCCTGCGGTACCAGGCCCTCCCCAGCTCCACTGCTCCCCTCCTCCAGGAGGTGGGAGGTAAGATATACGGATTAAGAGGGACCTGAGGTCGCCTTTATTAGTTGCTTTTAATATTAGGGATTTCTTTTATTTACTTAGCAGCTGAGCCCTTGTTGTAACTAAAACGAGGTGAAAGTTGGTGGAGGCCCCACCATCTCCCCCCGCCCTCCAACCCCGCCCCCGCGTCTTCCCATTACCACCAAAGTCCCCCCTTCATGGTCTGGGGTGCAAGTCTGAGGACCTCTCCAGTCTTGTCTGACCCGTCATTTTACACCTTCTCCAAGGGTCTGAGACGGAGTGAGCCACCTGGTGCCACAGTGAGTAGGGACAGAGCTGAGCCGGCAGTCAGGTCCCCTCTGCAGCAGCAGGCTGCGGGGGGCACTTGGAGAAGCCCCAGGGAAAGCGCTGAAGCGTTCCCACCCTCATCATTCCTGGAAATGAGCTGTGTCTGGCTTCTCTGGGCTCCCCAGGGCCCTCCAGGAACCCAGCCCACGCACAAGCCAGATGGCGGTCAGCACGTGGCAGGGCGGTGGGGGGGCGGGGGGAGGGCTGCAGATGAGAGCACAGCCTCAGACCCTGGAGAGTCAGAGAGGCCCCAGGGGAGGGGGCCGGGGAGAACCTTCACCCAGCTCGCCCTTCAGGACTGCCCTTGATCTTGAACATGCAGGTCCCACCCCCATCCCGAAAGCTGGAAGCTGGGTGCCTGAGAAAGACAGAGGAGGCAGCAGCCTGGTGCCCCAGGGTGTCCCCTGACCTCCTACAGACCTACTCCCCTCTCCCATCCAGTGGGGGGGTGATCAGGCTCCTGGAGGCCAAGGCCATTTCCAGCCCCTTCATGGTCTCCCCACAGCCCACCACCTGCCCGCCTTCTGCATTCCATGTCATATCCTAAAGCCCTTCTCCTCTGCTCAAGAACTTTCTGTTAGTTCCTCACTTAGCAAGTATTAAGGTTCAGATAGCTCCTGGCATTCCATGCCCTTGGTGACTCAGCCCCAACTCGACTATATATAATGATAGTAGTAATGGGTAGCTACTGGATGTTTAATGGATACATTTAGTGTATAGTAATAATGGACAGCATTACTGTGTGTGAGGAGCCTGGCCCAGCAGGTCTGATTTAAATCCTCGCAATAACCCTGCAAGGTAGGCATGGCTGTGCACCCATTTTACAGGTGAGGAAACTGAGGCGCAGAGAGGCAAAGTAACTTGGCTTAGAGCACACTGCTAGAAAGCGGTAGAGTATGGTTGGAAGTCTGGGGCTGCCAGACTCTGGAGCATTCTAACAAGATCACGTCGCCTCCCAGAGCTGACCTTAGGGGTCATCTAGTACACCTGTTTTGTTACAAATGGGGAAACCGAGGCTGGGGGAGGGGAAGGGGATTGCTCACAGCACATAGCCTTTTCCAGTCTCCTCTCACCATCTCCCTCTGGGCTGGCCTCACTGTCTCCCGGATACCAAATACCAGGGCCTGGGGTCACACAGCCCCTTGTCTCAGAACACTGGGTGTGGCTTTGGCCCCACACCGTCACCCCCTTCCCAACCTGCCCCCCACTGCCCTCCCAGGGACTCACGAGGTGATCAGCCTCCTCTCGAGGGGCCCAGCCACATCATACATGGCCAGCCGGTCCCGGCAGTCAGCCAGCATCCACTCGAGCCGGAGTTTGAGCATGAGATCCTCGGGGCCCTGCAGATGCCACAGGCAGCTGGAGGCCAGGGGGTCGGGCCCCTTCAGCCGGAGGACCTGGCCCTGGCCCACGTAGCTGTAGCGGTAGCAGCCTGGAGTGGGGAGAGGGACAGGCCCCCTGAGCCCTGTTAGCTGGGAGGAGAGACCCGCGGTGGGCCCAGCCCTGTCAGGTCCTCACCCAAGCAGGGGTGGGGCGAGGAGAGTAGCTGGATGGGGGTCAGCCCAGATATGCTATATCCCAGCTTTCTGTTTCCCTACTGCCCCATCCCCAGCCTCCTCAACCATGCACTCATTCATCGGTTCATTCATTCGTTCCCTTAGCACTCACTGAGCTCTCCATGCCAGGCGAGCGCCAGAGAAAGGTCCCGTCATTGCCGGGAGCAAGGAGAGCAGCAGGGACAGATGCAGGCGCTGGGCGGAATAGCTCAGAAGTGAGGGCTCCCAGGGAAGTCCTGGGAGGTCACAGAGTGAGGAAAGGGCCGCAGGCCAGGGCGGACAGGGGACTTTGAGTCAGGAGGGCAAGTGGGAGGAGGGAGGCAGGACCCAGATCACGCCCAGGAGAGAAGCCTTTTCCTCCTGCGGCCGTGGGAGCCATGGAAGGTTAGGCGGGGCTGGGACACGGTCGGGCTTGGATCACAGACTCCTCTGGCTACTGGGAGCAAAGCTGAGGAGGCCGGGAGACCAGTGGGATGACCAAGCAATAAGGGGAGCGGGCTGGGGCCTTCATTTCAGGTGGAGAGAAGGGAGTGTGTTCCAGTGGGGCTGGGAGGCAGCCCGAGTAGAGGAAGTGAGCTCAAGCTAGTATGCTGCCATAAGTATGTCGTTTAAACGTCATCATGAGCCTGTGAAGCAGGGAGGATGGCTGCTCTGCCAGGAAGCAGTAAGGATTCGGGAGTAAGCCCCGGATGTGGGAGGCAGCCTGGTATGCGGGGAGTCCAGACGCTGCGTGGTCGTCCCGGCACCGCCTCTTATCAGCTGCGTGACTCTGGGCCAGTCACTCAGCCACGCTGAGTTCCGTCAAATGGACAAGGTACTAACCCCTGTCCCACCTCCTTCTCTGTGTGGTTCTGAGGACCAGGAAGGGAATGGAGGTGAGTGAACAGGCTTTGCTCTGATACTGCTGTCTCTTGTTCAACTCCCTCTTCCCTGGCCATCCTGACTCCAGCTGGGGAGCCAACCTCCCCAGGGAGAGAGCTCTGACATCTGCAAGGGGAAGGGTCAGGACCCCTGGAGAAAGGTGCCTGGCTGTTCCTAGGCGTTTATATTCTTTAAATCTTGCTCCAAGGTGATGCTTTGCTTTTGCCATTTTAATAATTACTTTTTTTGTGAAGAAAATTAAGTGGAGAGGGATGTACTGGTCTCTGTTGATAATCAGAAACATCTTTGGGGAGCCCGGGCGAAAGTAAATGAAACTGCCTTCTGTGTTCTCCTCACCTGGCCCCTTCCCCGCTGGACCTGACAGATTCCTACCTACCCCCCAATCCTGAGTCTGTTGCCCCCTCCTCCATGAAGCCTTCCAGGACCCCCCGGTCAGGAGCAACTCCTTCCTCCCTCTAGAAGCACATCCCTTCCTCTGCTTTGGCTCACAGCCCCCAGGGTCCACCTCTGTCCCCGGGGCAGAACGATTCCCTTTCTGCACTGCCTCCAGGACCTCTGTCCTAGCCCTGGCACTAGGTGATGTGAGATTCCATTTATGTGTGTGTCTCCCTCATGGGGCTCAGAGCTCTTCCGAGGGCAGGGGTGAGGACACGGTCAGCTGGTGTCTTCAGAGCAGGCATGGGGCCTGGCATGGACAAACTGCCCCAAAAGCCCATTTAGAGGACTTGAATTGTCATCCTCGCCCCATTAGGCATTGCGCTCCAGGAGGGCAGGGGCTCTGGACATGCACTGAACTAAATGAGGATCATGATAAAGTAACTGCCAGAAACTTGGGGACACGTGGACGCCCGGCACAGCCAAGGGCAATGGAAAGGCCCATTCCAGACCAAGGGTCAGAGCAACATGTGCACCAATGCAGTGTTAGATGATAGACAGATGACAGATAAGCACAAGATGTGTTTCTTGTGCTCTCCTTTGGACACAAGGAGGGAACATCCTACTGGTCCCTTCATCAGTGAGTTAAATAAATCTTTGATATGTGCTCATATCTTTGTATGAGAATCATGATTTTCAGTATTTGAAAATTGTCCTTTGACTCCACCACCTCCATTCACCAAGGAAATAAGCATGTGACCAGCCACATGGGAGGAGAGGAAGGTCAGAAAAGGTATAACCAGGATGTCAACTCTGCCTCCCCAGGTAGTCTAGGAAGAACCTGGGAATTTTGGAACTCATGCTCGGAGCCACAGGGTACGGTAGCCTAGGTGATACACTGCACAAGTGCAGGAGTCTCTAGTCACACAGACCATAACGTGGGCAGCGTTCCCTGGCGTTGTGCAGCATGGTGGCCCTGCTGGTGCTCTGCTTCCCAGGGTTCAGTGGGAAGACTGGAGCCCCTTGGAGAAAAGCGAGGTGACTCTAGCAATAGGGCATGGGGGTGGGGTGGGAGGAGAGGGCAGATTAGCCTGGCTGGCTGAGAAAGGGAAGGAAAAGTTGGAGGGAGTATCCTTGAATGTGACAGAAATATCTCCCAAAGACCAAGTTTTAAAGCCAAAGTGATTGATATACCTTGAACTGGCAAGATTATTTTCTACCATCAGTGGAAATGGTAGATTGTGGGCAAATGGAATTCCATGATCGAAAAGTAGGGTCACACTGATGTGCAAATAAATCTGCTACTCGCTCACCCCCACACACACGCAACACACACACACTTTTGTACAAGACAACACACACACACACACACGTGTTCACATGTGCACAACACCTCCTCCCCTCCCCCCACAAGCCCCCAGTCTCGCTCAGGACCCATCACTGAGGCCACCGTGGTGCCCCCTGGGTAACCCCAGACCATGCCTCCTGCACCCATAGAAGCCATGTGGACCCCTGACACTCCACCAAACCAAGGAAAACACCAACTCAAAAGGAAAGTGGGGAGGAAAAACCAAAGTCGCGTACCCAGCGTGGAATTCAGTGCAACTATGTCTTTCACACTGGCTTCTGTTAAAAGGAAACGAACAAACAAATAAACAGAGAACAAAAATAAATAAATAAAATGAAATACAAAATAAAAATAGAAGAGACTATCAGAGCCAGCCTGTCTGACATTGACCCTGACTGCCCACCCTCCCCCATGCCCCCGCCCCTCAGTCCTGGCTCCTGGCCACTCATTGGGGGCCCCATCCCCGAGAGCATCCCAGCCCTGGCAGCAGCCTTCCCAGGCCTTGCCAGACCGTCCCACGTTCCCCGTCCCCAGTACTGACCCAGGATCACCAGGCCCTCGGGGTCCACCTCATACTCGGCCCTGTAGGGAGCAGGGGCCGAGCTGTTGGCCGTGGACAGCAGCTCCTCCACCAGCAGGGCTCGCACCACCTTGGGGCTCAGCATCGGCCGGCGGTGCTCGGGGATTTGGAGGATGAACCAGAAGAAGCAGGTGAGCGGTCCCTCCCTGATGGGGCAGCAGTGAGAGGGGCTGGGGGCGGAGCCTGGACTTTGGGCCCCGCCCAGCACCCTGCTCCTGATGGGAGCTGGGGGAGGGCACCAACTGCGGCTCATGCGCGTTGAGCGCTTACTACTTGTCAGGGTCTGCTCTCCACTATCACTTGGAAGTCTCCTAGCAACCTCTGAGGAAGGGGCTCTCAACAGCCCCATTTCACAGATGAGCAAACTGAGGCACGAGAGGTTAGGTTGTGTGCCACGGACCCTGTCATAAGTGAATGGCCCTACATGACCTCCTCCATGTCCTCCTACCGCTCCTCCTACCTCCTACCTCCTACCGCTCCTCCATGTCCTCACCTGATACCCGACAGGCCGTTGCTAAGGGCGCCACGGCCACTGTCTAGGGTAATCCCTACCACACCATTGTGCCCATTCTCCAGATGAGAAAGCCAAGATGGGTGAAGGGAGGTCACATGCAGGAAGCCAAGTTTCCTCTCCGTGCCTCAGTTTCCCCATTTTAAAACATGAAGCCATTGCCTCAGAAGACTACAGTGTCTTTCATTCTTTGAGTCTAAAGTTCTAGCAGGGGCCGGTCGTGGGGTCCGGGCGACTCACCCAAAGGAGTAGACGGAGCTAGAGTTGTAGTAAGTACCCAGGCAGGTGCTGGCAATGAGCTCCTTGAGCTAAAAGGAGGGGAAAAAAGCAGAGCCCCCTGGTGACCCTCTGTAGAAACCCCCTCCTGCCCTGGGATGCCCTTTGCCCCTCCCAGCAGCCCTGCTTGACAGAGGAGCCTACGGGGTAGAGAGGCTTGCCCGTGGTCACACGGTGGGTGGTGGCCACGCCAGGAAACAAACCTCATTCCATCTTTTTACCCCTCCCCCTACACGCGGGCACTGCCCCTGACACCTCCACGTCTACCAGCTCTGACCTCAGTCAGACCACCAGTGGCCTCTCCCCCTCATCAGAAGTCACTCCTCGACTCTGAGAAGCCCCACTAGGCTCTCGAGTCCCCTCCTCAGCCCCAGCCACCAGCCACGGGAGCTGAGCTGCCTGGTCTCTGCACGTGTTCAGTGGCAGTGCCACCGGCAGGGTGGAATGCAGGACTGTGGGTTCTTAAAGCACTCTGAACGGCGTAGAGGTAATGTCCACACTCTCCCCTCTCATTTCAACCCCACGACAACCCTACAGACAGGCACTGTTGTTGTCAGTCCACTTTACACGGAAGGAAAGAGAGCCTTGGACAGGTCTCCCAGAAGCGGGTCCTGAGGCAGGCGGTTTATTTGGAGGTGATTCCAAGGAACACCAGTGGGGAAGACAGATGGGCAGGGAGGCAGCTGTTCACGGCTGTGAAGGTGCCGGCCAGAGCTGTGGCAACTGAGGTGCCAGCCGACAGGGACCTCTGAGAGGCTGCGGGGGCATCTTCAGAACCCCTCCCACCAAGGGCCAAGGGAGCCGGGGTATTTATCCACCTTCTCCATCCCTCACGTCTGAGGGTTGCTGCTGGGCGTAACTCCTCAGCACTTCCGGCCCGCCCTTCAGGGTGCTGTCCTGCGACCTAAGAGTGGCAGGTGCTGGCCATGGGAGACCATCCCCAGTGAAGTAAGCCATTGCCCGGCAAGAGAGGGTGTGTGGGTGTGTCCGGGCAGCATCCCTGCACTGCCCTAATTTCCTAAGGTCATGCTTCTACTAAGTGGCACAATCAGGATTTAGTCCAAGTGCATTTGACCCCAGAGCCCACTACCTTCCCCACCACCCTACACCACCTCGTTTCCATTGTGCCTGGAACAGGGCTCTGATCCCAGTGAGTGTGCTGGATGGACTAACCCACTGGCTTGACGTGATCAGGCCCCTCCCCTCTCCCTTCTTGTCCCCACCATCCTTCCCTCCCATCCCCGCAATCCTTCCTACCATCATCTGAGCTTTGGTGGTTTCACTGCGGAAGGCACTGGACTCCCGGCGGGCAAGATCCTGGGAGAAGTGGCGATTGAGCACACGGAGGCTGCCTGAGTACACCTGGCTGACCGTCATCTCTGCCTTGTGCCCTGCCCAGGAAGAAACCAGCAAAGTTAACAAAGGGAACAGATGGGGACGGCTCCTGTGTCCCCCACACCTTCTTCTGCCACCCTGAACCCCCAGCTCAGCCTCCAGCATCTTGGACCTCCAAGGCACCACCACCATCATCATCATCTTTGTCACTGTCATTCAGAGTGTGTGTAGTGACAAACTGGTCCCACAACGCCAGGGAGGAGAGAGGCCAACTGATGAATGGTGTCCCAGAGGCTCCCAGGCAGAAGCTGACACAGTGATCGGTCCAGGACATAGATGCCGAGAAACCCACATGGGCCCAGCAGGTCAGGTTCTTGGTTCAGCACCTCTGTGTTGTCCAGCGGGTTGTCCAGGTGGCACCTACCATGTGGGGTACACTGATAAACCAAGACAGATGGGTCTCCCTGTGTGGAGCTGACAGTAGTGGGTAAGGCAGGTGTTCCCCCAGTAACCGTACAACCTGTGGGATTCATATGCCAGCAGCGTCTTGAAGAAGCACAAGTTGCTACTGAGGGGGGGACATGACAAAGAAAACCTGGGCCAGGGTGACCCTCCATCTGAGATGGGAGGAGTGGAGAGTAAACTGGGAAGAGGGGAAAGAGGGAAGTACCTTCAGGGCAGCAGGAAGAGCACGTGCAAAGGCCCTGCGACAGAGGGATCATGGCAAGGAGCAGGGCCAAAAGCCTGTTTGGCTGGAGCAGTCAGATGGGGGGAGGTATAATAAGAGATTGAGACATCAGCAGGGCAAGATTTTGGTCTTTCCCTAATGAGCAAGGGAAACCACGCAAGGTTTAAAATCAGGGATGACGTCATCAGATTTCCGTTTTGCAAAGATTGTTTTGGCTGATGTGAAGACAATAGATTCACAGCCCAGGGTTTATACCCCTATTCATTCATTTATTCATTCATTCAATAAATATTTATTGAGAACCTGCTATGTTTAGGGACTGGCCTAGAGCACTTGGGAATATACCAGTATAACAATGAACAAAATAATCAAGAAAAAACAAACCTGTCCTTCAGAGCTTGTAGTCGAACAAGAAAGACAGACAATAAACAACAAACGTAGGACATAACACGTTAGAGGTGTAAGTGGCGTGAAAATCAAGGGCTGGTGTGGGCTGCAACTTGGAGGCCAGAGAAGAGGGAGATGGTATCAGCCATGTGGATGTTAATCTATGGGACGAGCATTTCAGGCAGCAGACTGGCAAGTGCAAAGGCCCTGAGGCAGGAGCTTGTCTGGATGTTTGAGGAACAGCAAGGAGTGAGCTAGGGGAGAGCAGGAGGAGATGACATGGGGGAGGGGGAGGTCATGTAGGGCCTTGCAACCCTGGAAGGACTTTGATTTTTGCTCTGAGTGAGACAGGAGCCCTGGGAGGCTCTAAGCAGAGAAGTTAGATGATCTGATTTGCTTTGTAAAAATATCCCTCTGCCTTTGTGTTGAGAACAGGCTCTAAGGAGGCAAAGGCAGAAGCAGAGAGAACTGCAGGAGGCTCCTGCAGCCGTCAAGTAAGAGTGGTCCAGGGGAGACTGGACCAGGCTGCGCAGTGAAGAGGGAGAGAAGTGATTGGAGTCAGGGTATGTTTTGGGGTTAGAGAGGACCAGGTTTGCTGGTGGCAAATTGGGGCTGGGGAGTAAAAGAAAGAGAGCAGTTAGGGGAGCAACGGGAAGGATGGAATGGCCACCACCTGGGATGTTCTCTCCATTTTTTTTTCAATTTTAAAGGATTTTCTTAGGTCACTATTTTTATTTATTTATTTATTTATTTTTGCGGTACGCGGGCCTCTCACTGCTGTGGCCTCTGCCGTTGCGGAGCACAGGCTCCAGACGCGCAGGCCCAGTGGCCATGGCTCACGGGCCCAGCCGCTCCGCGGCATGTGGGATCTTCCTGGATCGGGGCACGAACCTGCGTCCCCTGCATCGGCGGGCGGACTCTCAACCACTGCGCCACCAGGGAAGCCCTCTTAGGTCACTATTGATGATACCCTAAAGTTATATACCATTTTCTCAACATCTCGAACTTCCAAAAATCTCATATATAAACACACATTGCCTCTGAAACATGGAAAATCAATAGTTCAATATCATTTTATATTAACAACTGGTAAACATCAATTAAAAATGAAAGCCCCGGGGCTTCCCTGGTGGCGCAGTGGTTGGGAGTCTGCCTGCCAATGCAGGGGACGCGGGTTCGGGCCCCGGTCCGGGAAGATCCCACGTGCCGCGGAGCGGCTGGGCCCGTGAGCCATGGCCGCTGAGCCTGCGCATCCGGAGCCTGTGCTCCGCAACGGGAGAGGCCACAACAGTGAGAGGGCCGCGTACCGCAAAAAATATATATATATGTATGAAAGCCCCTTTAAAATATACTCAAAAGGTAGACTGACAGTTCACAAGAGAGTTAACTGTCAGTGGGGTCTGAGATGCACTTAGACATCCTGGAGGAGGGGCAGGCCCCGGTGATACAGTGGCGCTCAAGGGAGAGGCCCAGACTGGAAATGAAAATTTGGGAATCTTCAGGGCATAAGGGAATGTCGGGGTGGCGGGGGAGCAGAGAGGAGGAGGAGGAGAAGTCACCATGAGCTGAGGGAAAAGAAGGTGTGGGCACCCTGGAAGCCAAGTAAGGATAACGTGTCAAGGAGGAGGCAGGGAGGCGCCCGGTCACGTGCTGCCAATGGAACAAATGCAACGAGGACTGACCGCCGGATTCTGCAACGTGAGGACTTGTGACCCTGACAAGCACTGCTGGAGTTTCGGGGGTGAGGGGCAGGGAGTCAGATCAGAAAGGGTGCCCGAAAGAGGCGTGGAACGGGGGGCCGAAGCGTTTTCAAACGACAGGGATTTGCTGCAAAGGGGAGCAGAGAAATGGCTGTGTGTGTGTGTGTGTGTGTGTGTGTGTGTGTGCGCGCGCAGGCACGAGAGGGATTCGGTACAGGAGCAACGAGAAGCCCTGTACAGTGATGGACGATGCCACCGGAGGAGAGAGGGGACATGGCTGGAGCCTGGCCACCACGAGGACAAAGGGAGTGGGACCTGGGCCGGGAGGACAGCTGACTAGATGGGGCAGGGCTGGTTCACACGTGGGGATGGGCAGAGCACAGAGCACGTGGGTACAGCTGGGAGGGCATCTATGGGGCTTCCCTTCGGAGTGGTTCCGTTTTCTCATTGAAGCCGGGGGCAAAGTGGGTGGGGGGTGAGGGAGGTTTGAGAATAAAGCATAAAACTGTGGCCCAGGAGAGCAGGAGAAGGAGAAGACCAGGGAAATACAGCTGGGCGGCATGAAGGGCCCCGCTACTGGGCTCCAAGTGGACCAGCCCAGGGCCCACCGGCCTTGGGAAGCCGGCCCCCACCCTCTCCTCTCCTGGGTCACTTTCTGGGTCAGGCTGCCACTTAACCAGTCATTCGCTCCTTCAGGCTTATCCTGTTCCAGTGCAATAGGTCTCTCGTACAGCTCCCCTTCCAGACCAGACACCGCGTGTCTCTGACTCATCTCCTCGTCCAGTGCCCGGTACCCAGAGCACAGCCTGGCCCAGCACGGGAGGAATCGTTCACATATCTCCGAAAGTGCCTCCTCTGTCCTCATCCCTCTGGGGAAGGGGTTGGCTTCCCCCAGTGGAGGCTTTGGGGCACTCACCCCCTGGGTCCTCAGCCCCACGGAGCACCCACCCCCAGTGGGGTGATTCACTCTAGGAGTGTAATCAGGAGAAATCAGACTCTTGAGAAGAAAGACAATTGGCAGGTGAGTTCCTGGCCCTCCAGCCTGACTCTCTATGGTTTCCCCTTAAGACTAATTATCCCGCAGCCTAAGGAGGCCTCGGCAGGCCCGTGTTATCTGAGGCGCCGGCTTCCTGCCGGTGGTGAAATGCACACGGCTTCCACTCCTGGCCTGCGTTGCTCGGCTCTGAACAGAATCAATCCATCCGGCATCACGGCAGGTGGGTCCTCATCAGACCCAGGCTTCCTAACAGCTTCAACCCGGGGCTTCCAGAATACCCCCCACCTCGCCCCCCTATAGAGCTGCGCCGAGGCTGAGCTCCCCAGTGGCTGCTCCAAAAGGGGTCCCCATTCCTTTCAGTGGACCTGGAATTCCACCAGGAGATGCAGTCAGTAAGAAAATGATCTAACTTTTGCAGAGTGCTTAATGGGAGGTCTCTGATCACTTGGGCGAGGTGGGCTGTCCCTGCTAGGGTTCCACCGGGGCACCCGCTGCTTTCTCTGTCCTAGCACATGCCAAGCATTATGGTGAGAACAGAGCTATCTCTACAGCCTGGCACAGAGCTCGCATATAGGTCCTCAGCACTGAATGAATGAACAGAAGGATGGACGAATGGACCCAGAGCATGGGCCAGTTGCTCCTGGGGTTCCAGGGGACTGACTGAGGGCTGTGATACCAGAGAGGGAGGGGCCAAAATTCAGGACATCGGAGATGCCTGAGCTACCTGCTCTGGGCATTCTTGCCCTCCCCCCACCCGCACCCGCATTCCCTCTGGGTTGAATTCCACATGTGCCCATGCTGAGGTATAAAGCCATCTACGTGCATGGACACCCCCCTGGACACCTGAGTTCTGTGCCCCCCTCCCCTTCGTTCCCACTCATGCTGGGCCCTGGAGACCCCGAGATGATAGAGCTATGGTCCCCACCCTAGAAGAGCTCCCAGATCGGGCTCCAGTGAGCAGACGCACTCATTGGTGCCAGGCACCACCAGCACCACTGGGCCTCCTCCAGCTGATCCTGGTGGCTCCAAGCCCCAGGGGCAACCCAGGAGGGCTGCAGGCAAGGGGAGGCAATGTTTACACCCCTTCAGCTTGTCACTTTACAAGAACTGGGCACTGGGAGAGCACTCCTTCCTCAGCTGCTGGGAACTGTGGCCACTAGGCCCCAGCAAGGAACTTGCACTCCCATCTCATGGGACAGGAACGGAGACTCAGAGAGAAGTGCATGTCCAAGGTCGCACAGTGGTTTCTAGGCATTGCTGAGCCTGGAATCCTGATCTGTCCTGCTGTGCCCCCTCGACCACCCCAAGTCCTCCCCAGGTACCTCTCCCAAGGGCCCCGCAGTTACCTAGGAGATACCAGAGCAGGACCCCCACTGAAGCCAACACAACCAGGGCCAGCCAGAGGGGAGCCAGGCGGAGGTAGTCGCGGACTTTTCTCTTGGAGTCCTCGGGGGCCTTAAACATCCCCTCCGGCTCTGCCTCTTCTCCATCACCTCCATCGCCCTGCCCGCCAGCCGCTTGGGGGGCCTCGGCCATGGACATCCTGGCAAGGAAACAGACCAGGGTTGGAAAAAGCCTGGCATTTGCAAGGGAGTCTTTACTGAACACCAACCTTGCGCAGAAGTAAGACAGCACCCCTGCCTTTTGGGGGAGGAGGAGAATAACGCCAGCTAGCAGTAATTGAAAGTGAGCACTGAGCCCGCTCACAGAGGGGCGAAGCACGTCTCAGAGCAACTCGCCCGGGTGACCAGCTGGACCTGGTCTGGTTCCAGAATCCCTACCTTTGCATCTGCGGTCAGAGGAGAGATGGAGGTTTCACTGCCTGAACCCCACCCCCCAAGGTACCCGCAGATGGAACTGGCGTGCATACACGGAGTACACGTTTCTGTAAACCAGCTCCTCTTGCCCTCAGCTTCCCTCCCATTCGGGGGATGTTTTTTCCTTCCTCCTGTTTCTCAATAGCAAAGCTTCCACAACATCGATTCCATCCATTCACTTCACCCTCCCCCAGAAGCCCTGAGCTGGCTCTGTGCCGAGCCAGGGACTGCCTTCCAAGGAGCGCCGCCCCTCTTTTCTCCCCACTGCCCCAAAGTCTCTTAGGGGCAGAGGAAGGAGAAGGAGACAAAAACTAATATTCATTTAGTGTTTGTGCAAGACATTTTACGGATATCACCCCATTTAATCCTCTGGTCACCAGGATGTGGGGACCATGGTCCCCATGCTCTTCCTCAGCCCACTCTGTGTAGACACTTTACATATATTATCTTGCTTAACCTCCGAAAGCCTTTCAAGGTTCTGCACCCATAGGACAGATGAGGAAACTAAGACCCAGAATGTTTTAGCAATAACCCAGTCCAGGGGTTTCCTAGCCTCATTTTCCCAATGTGATTTGAATGTCTGGCATTGACAACCAGCCCATTTTGCAGATGGAAAAACTGAAGCCCAGAGAGGCTAAGCCACTCGCCAAAGATCACACAGCAGGTAAGTGGGGGTCGAGCCCAGGTGTCTGACTCCCTGCTCTTTCCACTACTCTGGGCTACTTCCTGTAAATGAGCTGTTAATTAACAAATCATGATGAAATAATACCTGAATGCCACCCTGGTCAGTGCCCCAGACCTGTGGCTGTGTCTCTAGACCCCCAGGCAAACTTCTGAGTGCTATTTGCCTTCTCTGGCAGGTTCTCCCACAGTCCAGAGAAGGTCCTTCACTTGCCCACCCACCAGCAGAGCAAGTAGGAAATGAGCCTCCTCTTACCACACCCCAAAAGGCCACTGCGGCTTTAAAATACGTCCCCAGGTGTGCGTGGGTGGGTGGGCAGGGTGTCCTTTGCTTTGGGTCTTGGATTTTCACACAGAGGGATTCTGAAAACAGGGATCTTTTGTGATGCTCCGAGGTTCTCAGTCAAGGATCTCTGGCTCCAGCCACAGGGATCTCCTGAGGGGCCCCCATGGATGCAAGGAAGGGAGGTGACCGCAGGTGGTTCTCACCTGGGTATAGGACTCCCCCCCACCCCAACCAGAGGACATCTGGACATCTGTATCAGGCCCTGCTGGCTTTCACGGGGCCAGGGCCACGGATGGGAAAGGTCCTGCGTTGGGTGGGGCAGCCCCTCCAGCCCCGCCCACTGCCCGGAGTGTCCAGGGCACCCCTGGTGAAACTGGCTGTCCCCCGTGAACTGAGTGGGTGGCTAGAGCCGGGAGAGCCCAGTGACGGGCCGGCTTCTGCCCTCTCTCAGCCCCAGGTCCACTCCCGCTGCCAGAGAGGCACATCCCCATTTTACTCCGAGTCTGGATCACCAAGGAGATATTGGGGACTCGGGGAGCACAGAGGTGATCACAGCTGACATTTATTTGAATTGTTTCCAGTGCTTTATACGCACTGTCTCATGTAAGCCTTCCACAGACCTGGGGGGGGGGTGATAGGTTCTCTCATTATCCCCATTTTACAGATGAGAAAGTTGAGGCACAGAGAGATTGAGCAACTTGGCCGAGATCCCACAGTTGGTTAGCGGCAGAGCCAGGCTGCCAACACAAGCGGTTTTTCTCCAGAATAACACCTTGACCACTCTGCTCTACTGCCTCACAGGGTACGAGGGGAAACTGAGGCTCAGAGAAGGTCATAGGTCCATTAGAGGAGGCCCTTAGGGGAGCAGCCCCAGGTAGGGTGCTCAGTACGCCTCACCCTTCCTCTCCCCATTCCCCAAGCCAGGCTTTCACTCCATGGATTTTGCCTCCCTCATAACTGGCTCTCACATCCGTCTGGGAGAACTTTGAGTATCACAGAAGATCCCATTTTGAGAAAACCCAAAATTAGACACAGCCCAAATTGGTGGGGGGGGGCATACACCTGGGGTTCCCATTGCCTCCCACCTGGACTCCTGGGGCAGCCTCCCAACTGCTTTCCTGCCTCCCAGCTCCTCCTCCAGCCCCTCCTCCACATTGTCAGGAGAGAGCTCTCCCTGCCCACCTCCAGCCATTCACCTGCTCAGAATCCCCTCAAGGTTCCCAGCCACCTCCAAACCCCTCACCGTGGCACCCAAGACCCTCCATGGCCAGGCTGCTGCCCTCGTCCCTGGAGCCCTACCTTCCGTCACGCACGTCACCCTGCAGGTCCACAAGATGCTCCTTTGTACAGACACGCCCTCTGCCTAAAGGATGGTGGGACCCTTAAAGGCCAGCTCCAAGGCCACCTGCCCAGCGATGGGCTCTGGGCCGTGGAGAGTAAGCCACCTCCTCCCCTAGGCAGCCCTTGGTCAGATCAACAATCTGACTGGCTTTTGGCTTCGTTTCTCTCCCCCACAAAAAAGGCGGGCCTGTGTCTCATTCACCTCTCGATCCCCATGGAACCCAGCACAGGGCCTGCCACCTGAACAAATCCTCCGGGAAAGGGTGGATGAGTAGAAAGCAACCTTTAAAAGCTGAATTAAAATTGAAAAAAATACAATTAGAAAAAATAAAAAAGAAAGAATGGGTGAGTAGAGCCCCAGGGCTCCAGACTCCTAGTGCTGTGCTCTCTCCTACATCTGACTGCCTTAGGGGCAAGGCATGGAAGACGGTGCTGGCCTCTGGGGCCCTAGATTCCGTCACCAGACCCCTCCATGTTTATTGAGCATCTGCTTGGGGCCAGGCTCTGTGCTGGGCACGGGGGTCACACTGGTGAATATAAGAGACCTCATTCCCACCCTCCTGGGGCTGACAGCCCAGCAGGAAGAGGACAGTTGTGACAACTGACAGTTGTGAAGATGACCCCAAGCTCCTGTCTTTTATTCTTATTATATTATGGTTCCCCCATTGTTTTGAGGATCTAGTCACCAGAAAAGTCTGTGCCTCTACCTTCCAACCAACCCCAGAACCCAACCTCTTCTTGACACCTCAGTGGCTCCCACCATCATCTAGGTCACCGTGGCTCCTACACTAGCCAGTGGTCCGGCCACCCTCACTAGCCAATTCCCACATGACCACCAGAGGGGTCTTCACCACGTGGCCTGCTCACAAGCCCCGCCTACAGAGCCCAAAGCCCTCATCACAGCCCACCAGGGACTCCGTGATATGGCGCTTGTGCGCCTTTCTGTCCTCTCCCTCCTTCTACTGTAGCCACGCCCAGCTCCTGACCTTCAACAGATGGAGTACAGGTCGCCTCAGGGCCTTGGCACTTGCTGTTCCCTCTGCCAGAAATGCTTTTCCTTCAGTTTTGCCTCATGACCTGCTCCTTTACCTCCTTCAAGTCTTTGCTCAAATGTTACCTCTTCAGTGAGACCTGCCCTGACCACTGCCCTCTCTCTGCTACATTTTTCTTTATCGCTCTTTTCAAGACTAACGTGGCAGGATATGCTTCTGGGTCCTTGGTCTGTGTCCTCCCAGGCTGGAAGCTGCACCAGAGCAGGGGCTTTACTCTGTGTGCCCTGCGTGCCCTGCACTGAGAGCAGAGAGCGCTTCCTTCCTGCTGGGCCAGGGTGCTGGGTGCACGTGTGGCCTGGCCAACTTCTTCTGCCTCCTTCTCCCCTTTCCCGCTCTTCCCTTGCTGCACCCCAGCGACATTGGACTTCTCGGCGATCGATTCTAAAAATGAAGATGGTAGAAACCTTTAACAGATCTAGGGTTCTTAGCCTGCGCTGGGTGAAGAGCATCACACGATTGTTTCTTGAACCCTGAAAGTTCTTGCTTTCCACCTGCTTTCTTCCTTCTGCCTCGGCTGCCCACCTCCTGACCTGGCCCCTTCACACCTCAGCTCAGCTCTCACCTCCTCCTGGCAGCCCTCCCAGAGTGCCTCTGGAGGCGTGGCCCTCCTCTGAAGCATCCGGGGCCACCCCCATCAATGCACAGCTCATCTTGGGGGTATTCTTTCTGTCCCCCGTGTCCCCCTGAAGGTGAGTGCCTGGAGGGAGGGACTGGGTGTACCCCCAATTTCCACAGGGGCCTGAGGCTTCTCGCCTGATCCAAGAACCTGGACCCCAGCCTGGCACCTGCTCCTCAGCCCCTCCTGCCCTTCTGACCATTGGCGGGTCCTCGGTCTGCCTACAGGAGGCTGAGCTCACTGGGGCAGAGCCGTTCCTCCTCCCGCATGCCAGCCTGTGCTGGCTGTCGCCACAGCTGAATTCCATTTCAACCTCCAGCAGCCTTGCTGTCTCTACTTAATGGCTGGGGAAACTGAGGTACAGAGAGAGAAAAGGACGTACTCGAGGTCACTCAGCCAGGGTAAGGCAGAGCAGAGTGAGGTAGAGCTGGGATTCTTATCTAGGACCTACCAGGGAGGCCATTCGGGCCTAGAGTCAACCCCTACCATGAGCTGCTTTGACTCTGAGTCCCCAGGCGTGGGGGGAATGGGTGAAAGTCCCTTCCATACACAAACTCATAAACTCACACACAGATGTACACAGATGAAAACACGCTGAAGTACACGCGCAGCTATCTGTGACATACAAACTGCTAGATGCACGCTTGCACACACACGCACACACACACATGCACACACACACACGCACACACGCACACGCACACGCACACACGGCCACATTCAACTCTGAGCCTGCCCCCTGTATAGTGCAGTGTCGGGGGGCTCTGGGCCTGTCTCCCATACCGGAAAGCCCAGGTGGGGTACCTGCGTACGAAGGGGGCAGCTTGTCCAGCCCAGAATCAGGGTGGGGTGCTCAGACTGGCAGACCAGGCCTCTCCCCTGCCCCGTCCCTGCCCCAGAGTCCACCAGCTCCAGCTGAGCCCCAGGCGTCCCAGCCCCCGGAACCTGCAGCCCCTCCACTGCCCCGTGCCTGTCCATACACCTGGCCTCCGACCCCAGCTCTGTGGACCCCTCGCCTTCTGCTCGCTGGGTCACTCTCTGGCCCATGAGGCCCAGCAGACCAGGCCTCGGAGCAGGGCCGTTGGTTTAAGCCCCAGGGAGCCAGGCCTGGCTCTCCGGGTAGACGCTGTCACCGGGTCATTCATAGATCCTGGTCCCCTGGCCTGGAGGTCCCCGCTTACCTTTGGGAGTGGCAGGTGGGTGCCGGACCTGCCGCACGCAGACCTCAGAGCCTCTGTTTGTCCAGACCAAGGTCTCCCCACCCCCTACCCAGCCAGCCTGGTCTGGATCAATGGCCCACAGCCATGGCCGGGGTGTCTGGCCCTTGTCCCCTGTGGCCTGTGGCCCCAGGCTCCACGGGCCTCCTGTTGGGCTGGGGACAGCACTGTGACTGAGCACGTAAACAGGCCAACAGGCCGGAGGCAGGAGGCAGGCAGTGCCCCGCCCCGCCTCGCCCCGCCCCGTGGGCACCCTGGAGGCTGGCGGGCAGGTGCAGGAGATCTGAGCTCTCCCCCGAGGCCTGTTGCCTGGTGACATTCCTCCCTGGTTACAGCTCCTGGTCCCCTAGAGCATGAGGTGGGGTGACCAAGGACTGGGGGCTGTGCGGGGGCCCGTGCAGGGTGGGAAGGGGCTCACGCGGGTCTCCTTACCTGGACAGGTGATACCAGAGGAGCCGGTGGCTCTGAGAGAGACAAGGAGGCTGGGCTCCTGTGCTCTGGGGACGGGAGGGGAGAAAAATGGAGTTGGGGTGGCGTTGGTGCTATTTTCTGTTTAGCTGGAAATTAGTTGAATTTCTACCTGATTCTGGAGAGCTGTGCTGTCCATTTTGGTGGCCTCTGGCCACATGCAGCTCTTGAGCCCCTGGGATGCGGCCAGTCTGAACTGAGACGTGCCACATGGGCAAGATATATACCAGGTTTCGAAGACTGAGTGCAAAGAATGTCATATAAGCTCAAGGAGCGTTTTTTATGTTGATCACGTGTTGAAATGATAACACGTTAGCTGTATAGGGTTAATAAAATATATTACTGAAATTCTTTCATCGGCTTATTTTTATGTTTTTTAATGTGACTACAAGAACATTGGATACTTCAATAAAGTTTTTAAAAATATCACATTTGACCAAAACAGAACACTGGGATCACAAGTGTGGTATTGAACGGAGCTGCAGCAGAGATGGTGGGTTTAGACGTGACCGTGCTCCAAAGCACGTGTTGAGAACCAGGGTTTTCTGGGTGTGTACAGACTGATGGCCACCTCCAGGCAGGGGAATGGCTGGACTCAGGCTCAGGCAGGGGGCACACTGAGGGGCTGGGTGGGGAACACCTTAGAGACTCTGGTGGGGGGAACACCTTCCCTCTCTTCTCCTACCCCTCAGCCCTGCCCAGGGCCTAACCCTGACCTGAGATCACAGACCCCAGCCTTGCCCCCGCCCTGGACAATTTTCCCTACTCCCTCCAGTCTCCCCTCCTCTCAGGCCCTGGCCCCGCCCCCCTGCAAATGTTCCAAGGGACGGGTGCTTAGGATGGGAGCAAGGAGCATTGGGGGGCAGGTAGAGACACCCACAAGCCTTGCCTCTGTCCCCCTCCAAAGCGGCCCAGGCCCCCGGCCCAGGCAGGCTGGTAGCTGGACAGTCTTTGAAAAGCAGAAGGTCTTGTGCAATCATGTCCTCTGTACTTACCTGCCGCCAAGCCATCGATTGGCCACAGCCTGGGGGGGAGGGCTGCCGTGGGGGGGGGCAGCAAAGGGTTAAGGGAGGCATCTGAAAGCAGGGGCAAGGGTGCCAACTCCCCAGTTGCTCAGAGAGCCGTGGGTGGAGACTGCCAATGAGACAGGCTGCCCTCTGTCAATGGGGCAACCATATGGCCTGGAGACTCTTGTCCCTGAGGCAGCGGGACACGGTCACAAACAGGGGATGAAGGCCTTTCTTCTCCCTGGGAATATGCATTTCACACTAACACTGGGTCCTCTTGGTCTGCAGGGACAGAGGAACCACCTGGAGGCCTGGCCGGTGAGGCTTGGAGGCCACGGGGCACAGCAGGCTGACCCAGCAGGACAGGGAGAGAGACAGGCTTAAGCATGTGCACCACACTCGGGCGACAAGGGTCCAGCTGGGGGCTGGAGAGCAGAGGACCTGGCCCGAAACTCAGTTCTTCCACCTGCTGTGACCTGGCAAGACACATCACCTCCCCAAGCTGCCGTCTTGTCACCTGTGGAACGGGGATGATAAAGCTGGGCTGCTGTGGAAGGCATCAAGATGGGACTGGGTGTGAATGGCAGACGCTGTGCGTGGCATGCGGGAGGCCCTTAAAAAACCTTAGCTGCCTTTCTTTCAGTCCAGGTTTAGGGTAGAGTCAGGGGCAGGGGCAGGCGGCTACACCCTCCCTCACCCTCCAGGTCCTGGCTGATGCTGTGACGAGGGCTCACTGTGGGCCAGGCACTGTGCCCAGCACTTCTTGCGTTATATCATTTACTTCTCACAACCATCCTTCTGTCGATACCATTTTTAGCCCCAATTTGCAGAAACTGAGGAGGCCCTGGTGAAATGTGAACTCACGGCTCCTGGTTTATTAATCACGCAAATGTATTAAGCACTTACAAAGTGTCAGGCTGTGCTGGGTACTGGGGACAGGGGCATGAATGAGACACGTCTGACATCTGCTCAACAGAGCTGGACGTTATGCAAAAGTCCTCGGCTGGAAAAGAAGACAGCTGGACATTAGCATCCCCCTTCATAAGACATTCTGAAGATGAGTTGACACTCCAAGAGGGAGGCCAGGGGGTGGCAAGCCACTACCCTGACCTCAGCCCTGGGTGCCTCCCAGCATGATGGGTGCCTCCCAGAGGGATGGGCGCTGCCTGCCTTCCTGGTAGTCCAGAGAAGATGCTTGTGATGTGTTGACCTCCTCCCACCCCAATTCATATATGGAAGCCCCAGTACCTCTGGATATGACCTTATTTACAAATAGGGTTGTCACAGATGTAATTAGTTAAGATGAGGTCACACTGGAGAAGGGTGGGTCCCTAATGCAATATGATTCATGCCCTTATGAAAAGGGGAAATTTGGAGACAGACACACACACACAGAGAATTCCACGTGAACATGAGGGCAGAGATCAGGATGATGTTTCTACTGGCCAAGGTGAGCCAAAGATCGCTAGCAAACTAGCAGAAAGTAGGGAAGAGCCGTGGAATGGATTCTTCCTCACAGCCCCCAGAAAGAACCAACCCTGCGAACTGCCCTGAACTTGGACTTCTCATCTCCAGAACCGTGAGACTTTACATTGCCAGTGTTTAAGCTGCTCAGTTTGGGGAACTTCCTGGCGGTCCAGTGGTTAGGATTCCGTGCTTCCATTGCAGGGGGCATGGGTTCGATACCTGGTTGGGGAACTAAGATCCCGCATGCCACGAGGCCAGAAAAGCTGCCTGGTTTGGGTATTTTGTTACACAGCCCAGGCAAACTAACACAAGGAGCTGGGCAAATACCACGGCAACTCTGTGCTGTGTGAACACACCAAGTGCTCACAGCTGGCCACCAAAGAGGCTGGAGAGACAAATATCTGAATTTTTAGCACTGTCTTGAGCTCAGTCATGGTGGAGGAGGCTGGGGAAGCTGACCTTGTCTGAACTCAGGAAAGCCCCGCAGAGAGAACTCCAACAGCCCAGATGCAGCTCGTGTCACAGCGTGTCTCTGAAATGATCTCCCCCTGCTCTCTCCACCCCTAGACTGTGAGGCCCGTGAAGACAAAGAGTTTGTCTGTCTGGTCCCCTGCTGGATCCCAGCCTAGAACACTGCCTAGCACACAGGGCAAACAAACATTTGTTGAGTGAACAAATAACAGTTCCTGTCTACTCCGTTGATAACAGTATTTTGAGCTCTGGGCCCCCAGTTGGGCCCTTCACAGTGATGCCTCAGGTTCAGGCTTGGGAGTGGGACTGTGCGTCTCCACTCAGCAGAAGAAGAGACCAAAGTTCTGAGAGGAGAGGTTGGCTTGCCCCAGGATGCACCGCCCAGGGCGGGTGGAGCCGGTCTTTTTGATGGGAAGTGTATCGGCTTCCTAGGCTGCCGTAACAAATGACCATAAACTGGGTGGTCTAAAACAAAAGGAATCTCTTCTCTCACAGTTCAGGAGGGGAGGCCAAAATCAAATGTCTGTCCATTCTCTCTCCGAAGGAAGAAAGAATCCTCCCTTGCCTCTTCCTAGCTTCTGGTTGTTGCCAGCAATCCTTGGCGTTTCTTGGTTTGGAAAAGCATCCTTCCAATCTCTGCCTTTATTGTCATGTGGCCGCTTTCCTGTGTGTCTGTGTCTCTGGGTCCGAACTTCCCTCTTCAGATATGGACTCCAGTCATAGAGGATTTAGGGGCCCCTCTAATCCAGGATGACCTCATCTTCACTGGCTTACATCTGCAAAGACCGTGTGTCCAAACAAGGTCATGTTCACGGGTTCCCAGTGGACGTGGGTTCTGGGGACACTGTTCAATCCAGCACAGGGGTGAGGGTGCTGTTCCAGGGGGATCAGGCTGGGGGACAGCGGGAGAGCTCCCCTTCTGGTCCAGTCCTGGAGAAGGTTCTCAGCCAGCTGAGACTCCTCTGAAACCCTCTAAGGAAACACAGGGCTCACAGCCCTGGGGCTGCGGTGAGGGGTGAGGGGCGGGCTCGGGGTGCCCCTGCCAGACGCCGTCTAGACAGTGTCTGGGAAAACGAAGCTCTTCTAGGCCCCGAGGCGGAGTAGTTGTTTCCTAGGACTGTCCTAACACGGTACCACCAACGGGGTGGCTGAAAACAACAGAAATTCATTCTCTCACGGTGCTGGAGGCTACAAGTCCATCAAGGTGCTGGCAGGAGCACGCTCTCTCCCAAGGCTCTAAGGGAGGACCCTTCCTGCCTCTTCCAGCTGTGGTGGCTGCTGGCCTCCTTGCTGTTGCTTTGGGTTGTGGCCACGTAACTTCAACCTCTGCCTCCTTTACTGCATGGGTTTCTCCCTGTGTGTCTTTCCCAGTGTCTCTTCTCTTCCTGCAAGGACACCGGTCATATTGGATCAGGGCACACGCTAGTGACCTCATCTAGTCACAAAGATGCTTATATCCAAATAAGGTCACATCCAGAGCTACTGGGGCTTGGGATTCCCACATATCTTTTGGGGGACACCGTTCAGCCTGTTACAGACAGGATGAGAGGGTGGGGGCCAGCTGCTTAGTGACAATGCTGTGGGCTGCTGTTCCAAAGGTCCGAGTCACCCTGAGTCCTCAAGTCACTTCTGAAGCCTATTCTCTCTCTACACCTGAGCTCCTACCCTCCTCGCCCTTCTCCTACACAGACACAGGTGCGACCTCTGGAGACTCTGTGTGGCTGGGAGGAAAGGAAACCCCATGAGCTGCACCCGCCTTTCCCATTGCCTTCACCAAGCCTTCAGAGGCCGCCCTGGCAGGTCCCTCCAGGGACACTCTGTCACTTCTGTCCACTCGCTTCCTCCTTCTTTAAACAGGTGTCAAGCACCTACGCGGTGCCGGCCTGTGTGGACCCCAAGGCCATGGAACCAAGCAAGTCTCAGTGTCTGCCCTTGAGGGATGCAGCCCAGCCCGGGGGACGCAGACAGTGGGACACACGGCAGACACTCTGTCATCACAGCAGCAGACGGAGGACAGGATCCTCGGTAGACTTAGCTGCCCGTCAGAGGCAGCTCCTCAGTGCTTCGAGAAGGGAAAATCCATCAGGATGGGCTACCATCCATCCAAATGGGAGAGCTCTCAGGAGTCCCCGCCTCGGTGGCCTGAGTTCCCTCACCTGCAGAAGGAGTCAAGGTCCTAAGGGCCTCCGGGACCCTTACAGAGGCTAAGACTCTGTGACTTTATGCTACTGCTAACCAGACACAGGGCTGGCCTCGTCCCCTAATAAGAAAAATGGTCCCATTTACCCCATTTTACGGGTGAGAAAGTGGGGCTCAGAAAGCGATTGTCATTTGCTCTTGGTCACACAGCCAGGACCCGCCTTCAGAACCCTCTGACGTCATCCCCTCTGGGTGTGTGTCCCTCCCTCCTTGCCACCCCTCCCCTCCTGGCCCTCCCAGCCCTCCTGGGCCCTGGCCTCTGGCCTCTGTCTGCTGGGGGAGAACTCACAGGCCCCTGGCCTGCCCTCTCGCTGCTTTCCCAGCGGGCAGTCAGGGAGGTGGCTTCTGATCAGGGGTTTGAGGTTTGAGAGGCGCTGCCTCAAGCCAGGCCGCTGGGGACCCAGAATGGAAACTCTTCATGTGTCATTCGGCCTGGCCTCCTCCACCGTGGGGTCCCTGCGGGAGGGGTTCCAGGCAGGGGGTTGTGGGGAATTACCCAAGGTCATGTGGCAAGGCTGCGGCAGGGGTGGGGCTGGAACCCAAATCACCAGGTTCCCAGTCGTGTGCTCCTTCCTGCATTCTGTCCAAAACTAAATATTTAAAAATAAAGTCGAAGGGCTGTATCATTACTGAACATGCATGTCCTTAGGTGCAGAATTAACAAAAAGTTCCAAGGCACACAGAATTCCAATTTTATATATATATATATTCTCTATATATTTCTATGTACATATTTTTCTGTGTGTGTGTGTATATATATATATATATTTTTTTTTTTTTTTTTTTTTGCCTCAAATGTTGTTGCAGCCGGAGCTCCTCCCTACAAGCAGTTGAGTTTGAGGGTCCGGACCTTGCTCTCCAAGGAGCCCCTTTCCTGCTGCCCTTCAGAGGCAGCCCCAGCACTGGCTCCGGCCTTGGGTGGTGCCTCTCTTCTCCTGACACTCCGTGTCATCAGGGCAGCTGTTCGTGCTGGTGGGGCTGTGTGAGGTCCTAATGCCTGTGGGCTCTGTCCCTTTAGCCATCCACGTTGGTTTCTGATTTCTATGCAAGTCCAAGTTCTTGGAACCTCTATGTAACTGCCCCTCCCTCCCTACCTTTCTTCTTGCCTCCCTCCCCTCACCCCTTCACAGTCTACACGTTCACTCAATGAACATCCTGTGGCAGGTGCTGGGGTGCGTGATGGATGGGACTTTGAGGGTCAGGGCCGGCAAAGGCTCACAGAGCGGCTCAGAGCACAGGGGCGGGAGGATGGGGCACCCAGCCCAGTCGAGGTCAGGGGGAAGAGACCTTTTGCAATGGATCCCAGAGGATGGCTTTCCTTTCTTCCTCCTACGCAGACACATTTTGCTTAGCCTGCTTGTGTTGCAAATTTTTTTTTAAAGTTAGTTACCGATATTTAAAAATCAGGACACTACATATAAAAAGCTGAATTTCCAGCTTCCTTTAAATGTTTCGAAGATCTGGTCGACCTCCCAACATGGCAGCCATCAGCGGTGGCTGCCCTGAGCGATTTCAGTACGACACAGACCCCACCACTCTCAACTGTCTCCACTGTATGGGTTAAAAACACAGGTACTGAGGTCAGCAGCCTGGGTTCAAGTCCTGACTCTGACTCTTATTATAAGACACATGACCTTGAGTTACAAGTTATTGGACCTTTTTGTGCCTCTGCTTCCTCATACATAAAATGAGACAATAGCCATAAATGGCGTGAAAATTGAAAGAGATAACTTACGTGGGGATCTTAGAACAGTGCCTGTACCTACTAAGTGTTCACTGCACTTTGCTGGCATCATCTTCTATACTGTTGCTATTGTCTGCCCCCCTCTCCTTCTCACATCAGCGTCAGCATCTGAGTTGGGATCCTAGCGGTCATGGGTTTCATTGTTAGTTTCATATTTGCATAAATGACAAGCAACAGACTTCGCTCGCTGACTTAGCTCCTGGCTGGTTGCTCTGACTGTTGCATCGGGCGCTCTCCTGCACCTACTTTTACAAGAGTCACTGGACCCTTTGCCAGGGGCACCCTCTCAAACACTGGGGTTGACCAACACCAAGCCCTGACCCAAGCAATCCCAACTCCCTCCAATCCAAATGTCTACTTCGAACAATGCCGTGCACACAGGAGGAGCTCAATGAGTTTATCAGAATGAATGAGGCATGGGTTGCCTGCTGCAGAGTGGGCTACCAATCATGTCACATGAGGTTTATCTAATTAGTAACTCCCCCAGGCATTTAAAATTTAGGTGGGGATCGGGGAGGAAAATTGCAGTGGCAGATTTTCTGGGTCATCTTAGCCGAGTGAGTGGGGACCCCATCCCAATCCTTCCGGAGGCCAGAGAACAGACTGGTTCAGCCAGAAGGAAGCTTCAAGGTAAGACAGCTTCCCCTCGCCCACACCTTTCACCCCAATTTACAGACGAAGAGACTGAGCCTCAAAGGGGACAAGTGGCTCAGAGTTGGAACAAGGGGGACAGCCTGAGTGCCCTTGGCCCTGGACTGGGCTGGTGGCAGCTCACGCGGATGGATTTGAGAGGCAGGCGGAAGACGCAGTAGCTTTCTTTCCGCCTTTCTCACACTTCCTGGAATCCCCCTGTCAGAGATTCATCCCCTTGGGCATTTGAGTACCCATAGGGAGGGTCACACTTTAAACCATTATCCCCTGAGACCTACGCAGGTGCTTGGGGGGAGATAGACACTGCAGTGGCATCCAGCTCAGCCCCGCCCCAAACAGCATCACCAAGGCAGCAGAGAACATCTGAGCGGCCGCCCAGCAAGCCAGCTGCCTCCACACCTGCGGCCCTTGGGTTTCCCCTGGTCACAGCCCTGTCCCTGTCCCATCTGCCCTGAAGCCAGCTCATCTCTTCTAAGTACTTTATAGCCACTCACTTCTTTAATCCTCACAACAGTCCTGGTACTCCTCCCTTTTTACAGATGAGAAAACTGAGGCACAGAGAAGTTTAGGCACTTGTCCAAGGTCACAGCTGGTAGGTGGCAGAAACAGGATTTAATCCAGGCCACTAGGTCTAGAGTTAGTGATTTAACCACCACCCCAGTTGTCCCAAAGGGGCTGCAGGGGCCTCAGGGCAGGCTGGACGGCGTTTCTTCCACTGCTGCATCCCTGGCAACTGGCACCATGCCCAGCACATAATAAGCTCTCAGTAAACGCACAGTGAGTGAATGAATGAATCTCAGAACAATTCCTCCCTCTTCCAAGAGCCAACCTCAGCCAACTTCAGAAATCCCCCCTTATCTGAGGTTTCAGTTACCTGCGGTCAACCTCAGTCCGAAAACATGAAATACCAGAAATAAACAATTCCTAAATTTCAAATTGTGCTCTGCCCCACCCAGGCTGTGAATTATTCTTTTGTCCAGCATATCCTGCCTGTTAGTCACTTTGTAGCCGCCTTGGTTATCAGATGGACTGTCGTGGTATCTCAGAGCTGTGGTCAAGTAGCCCTTATATTACTTAGTAATGGCCCCAAGACTCAAGACTAGTGACACTGGCAGTTCAGATATTCTCTCACTGTGCCTCATTTATAAATTAAAATCTACCCTAGATATGTAGGTATAGGAGAAAAACATAGTACGTATGGGATTCAGTACTACCCTCGGTTGCAGGCATCCATTAGGGGTCTGGACTGTGCTCCTCTCGGATAAGCAGAGACTACTACTGTGTGTGTATCTGAAACTAGCCGAATGCGGCGGAGCCCCTCTTGCTAAAGCCCCATACGACGTTCCACCCTCCATGCCTGCGTTAGGAGCCTCCAGAGCCTTCCCAGGTCGGGCATTTTCAATAGAGGCTCTGACTGACCGCCTTCCACAGCAGGAGGCTGTGACTGTCAGTTGACTTATCTGTGTCCTCCGTGGTCATGCCCTCCCCCACAGGGCTGGGGACTCTTTGCAGACCAGATAGCACCCAGCCTCCTCTCTGTGGCCAGGGCTTGGCGTGTAGCCAGGTGCACAGAGCAATGGAAGATGATGCATCTCCTGCCAGCTCCTCCCTCCCCTCTGCATCCTGACTTCCTGGAATTGTAGACTGGGTACCTTTTATCCCCACGAGCAACAGTCCCCCCACTCAGCACTTCCGGCCTTGCTTTCTCACAGCTTTGTCCGACACCCTCCCTCCCGGGCGCTGCGATGGGATGTGTGTCATACCTGCGGTGGTGGAAAATGTCTCAGAGCCAGCCAAGGGGATGTCCCGGGGCTGTCTCAGGGGCCAACCCCAGGCTGCTAGTGCTGAGCTCAAGTTTAATCAACAACCCAACCCCCCCCTTCCCTGCCCCCAAAGACAGTGGCCATGAGACAGCAAGATGTAGGGGTGAGACCCCAAGTTTCTAGTCATCCCTCCACCCACACTTACTGTGTGGCCTGGTAGAGGGCGCCATCCTCTCAGGGCTGCCTGTCCGGATCTGTGACGCAGAACCCAGAATTTTGGTCATTCCTGCCTTGCCAGGTCTCTGAGAGATTGTATGAGATCCTTGAATGACCACACTTTACAGCAGTGAAGAGCTTGCCCGCGTGAGTGCTAAAGACTGCCTGGGTTCAAATCCTTGCTCCACTGTGTTCCATCTGTGTGGCCTCGGGCAAGTCATTAACCACTCTGTGCCTTAGTCTTCTCATCTGTAAAATGGGTAAGAAGAGTCCCTCCCTTGTGGCATTGTTGTAAGGATCAAGTGAGTTGATAATACAATGCATTTAGAGCAGAGGCTGATGCCTGCTAAGTGCTCAAACGCCCCTCTTGAAGAGACCCTGAAGGATGGAGAACATTCTACTGTGGCCCTCACAGGTCGTCGTCCCCATAGCTGTCCCTCCCCCACTGCCTGTTGATAAAATCCAAACTGCCAAACGGTGGCTGCTGATCTGTAAGAACAATTTCTCTCTCTTCCAAGAACCATCCTCAAACAGTTATTTCCAATACAAGCTGAACTCTGGCTGCCCCTTACTACAGCCCTGCACAAAATTTTGTCTTCCTTCCCCAAGTTAGAAGCTCCTTCAGAGTCTCCTCACGCCTGGTATTCCCAAATAAAGCTTGTGTTAATGGGACTCTGGCTGATTTTCTTCCAGAACCATTATCATCACCCCTGCATCCCCAGAATCTAGCACAGGATCGGGCCCATAGCACAAAAGATGGTTCGAAAAGAGCGGTCTCAGGAGGAGACAGTAGAAGGAAGTAATTAACCCTAATTGGAATGAATTAGAGGGCCTCCGACAAGTGGGGATGCTTGAAGGTCTTGAGGGATGTGTAGGAGTCCGGGAGTGGATTGTTTGGATGGCGGGACTGTTTCAAACCCAGGGACCAGCGTGTGCCAAAGCAAATGAGTCAGTTGCGGTCCCTGCTCTCATGCCCACCCCCCGCAGGCCCAGCCTCCTGCTCTTGAAGTGAAATATATGTAGACCCAGCCACAAGCCACACTCCGTGTGGCACCTGAAACCACAGACTATCAGGGCTAGGAGAGCACTTAGAAATCACCCAGTCTGACTACCCTATTCACTGATGGAGCGACTGAGGCATGAAAGCAGATGAGACCTGCCTGAGGTCCCCGCGGCATTGACTATGACATTAAGGAGTTCAGCCAGGGTCCTGAGGGTTTAGGGAGTCACTGGGGGTTTCCCTGGGGATTTAGGCAAGGGTGTGGCATGGCCAGATGTGACCATATCTTGAATCCTGGATCCGCCAGCAATCAGCTGCATTTCTTAACTTCCCTGAGCCTCAGTTTCCTAATCTGCAAAATGGGGAGTATAACACCTGCCTCACAAGGTCCCTGTCAGGTGATGAAATGATGCGTGAAAATTGTCTGGCCCCGTGTCTGGAACATAAATATTAGCCTTCTTCCCACTTTTAAAATGTGCTTCTTGATGATTTTTGAAATTGTCCTGGTTGTCCCCAATAATTAGGAGGACAGTGGTAAGTTATTCATTCTAGCTATGAACTGGTTCACCGTAATTTGCTTGGTAACTGCAGACATTGAAAGTTGCTTAGAGTGGGAATTGACAGGTAGGAGGAGAGCAGAGATAGTGGGGGACTGAGGAAGTGAAGGAACAAATACAGCTCAAGAAATTGGAGACCTGAGGGGCTGGAAGGCCCTCCCACCTCTCCTCCCTTTTCTTTTATACCCCAACCTGCCCTGGCTGCCTCCTGCTTCCTGCTCTGCATCTGACAGCTCTCCAAGGCCCTAGGCTGCCTGGTCCCCAGCTGGTGCCACTCCTCTCTCCTGGAATCTGACCCAGGCAAGCCTGTCTCTCCTTCATTCCTTCCACCCCTGCCAGCTGCTCCCTCCTTGCTCCATCTCCCAAGGCCTATACTCTAATCCACACTGGACATTCACACTGTGGCTTCTAGCCCATCAGTCCATCTCCACTTGGTGTAAGGCGGTCCCTTATGCCACACACTACCAGCTCAGGTCTCCCATCAGACACAGTAAGGACAGCTGGGTTCCCTGAGTGTACTTGCTCATAGGGCCCTCTCAACTTTCCAGTCTCCACCATAACAGCCTCAATTTTCCCTGCCTAGAAAATCGGAGTCAGGAACAATAGTTTCTTATCTTATTTATTTATTTATTTTTGGCTGGGTTGGGTCTTCGTTTCTGTGCGAGGGCTTTCTCTAGTTGCGGGCGAGCAGGGGCCACTCTTCATCGCTGTACACGGGCCTCTCACTGTCGCGGCCTCTCTTGTTGCGGAGCACAGGCTCCAGACGCGCAGGCTCAGTAGTTGTGGCTCACAGGCCTAGTTGCTCCGCGGCATGTGGGAATCTTCCCAGACCAGGGCTCGAACCCGTGTCCCCTGCATTGGCAGGCGGACTCTCAACCACTGCACCACCAGGGAAGCCCAGGAACAATAGTTTCTGTTGTGGAAGGAACCTGAGGGATTATCTGGCCTAGACATGTCACCAGGTACCAGCTATGATCAATCCGGCCTGCCTACAGCATCTAAGGCTGCATCCAAGCTCCAGAGAAAGGAGGAGTATGGTCAGTTAGCAATGTCTGCCAGGCACCACTGCAGTTGATTAGCAATGTCTGCCAGGCACCACTGCAATTGATTAGCAATGTCTGCCATGAGTGCAGCTTTATGAATGCCAGATATTGCTATTCATGATCTGGTCCAACTTTTCAGAGTCAAGGATACTTGAGATAGATAGATGTAAAATCAAGAGCAATATTTTCCCATGAGACCATATCAGATGGTGCCTGGACACCGAATAAGATAAATCTGACTCCTTTTAGTGAAAAAGATATTTCCCTTACAATCCTTCTGCATTTTCTCAAGGAAGAAGTCTCTGGTTCTGGCATGTCTTCATCAGCTTCCCAACACTTGCTTATCTCCCCTTTAAACTAAGAGATAGAGCAGATTCCCAGCAGGCAATAAATTGAAACATTTTGTTTTATTGTACTTACTTTGTACCATTACCTTTTATTTATAGTGAATATCAGTTTTCCCATTTACAGAACCAATATAAAATTTTTTCTTTAAATAAAAGTATTAAACAAAAAGTGAATTGATTGAAAGAAAAATATTAAGTAAACAATAACAAAGATGGTACACACAGATCATTTATATATATATATATATATATATATATACACACACACACACACACACAGGACCAAAGCCTGAGAAATGTAACCCTCCCAAGAATTCTGCAAAGTGGAAATTCACTTGCAGAGAGATTTCCTGGTTTGCCCGAGGACACACAGCAAAGTTGTGGGCACTGAGCTTGGGTCTGATGCTCTCCTCAGGACTGAGGAGACTTACGGCCCAGAACACACAGCACCATATGGCAGGAGGTGGGAAGTGCGATGCCCGGTAATTAAGCTATTCCATGGTAAGGATCCAAGACTCAGACAACCTCAAGAAAAGGGAGTTTATTTTGGGCATAGAAGAAACAGGAATCCTGAGTGAAATGCAGTAACCCCCTGGGGAGCAGCAGTATTAGTAATAGGAGCCCAGGCCCCTCTGCTAACTCCTCTCTAGCCTTTTGGGGCTCTTCTCCACATGCACCTGCTCCTTGCGGCCACCTCCTGCCCTGTATTCAAATGCCCAAGACTGAGAGAAACCTGATTGGCCAGTTCAGGCCCGGCCTCCCGGATTGGACACAGCTTCTAAGTCATCTCATAGGCTGCTGATGAACCTATGGGTGGGCTTGTGTCAGGTGCCCAATCAGCTGCAAGCATGGCCTATAAATGCGGGCACTGTTTTCACGCCTTGGGGTTAGCTGGGACCTGCTGGGGCCCCTGCCTTCCGAAGAACTCTAGTCAAGAAGGAGGTTGTGATAGGCATCACAGGTGTGATCAGTGCCAGGGACAGAGGGAAGAGAAGTGGACGGGTGGTGGGGAGCACCGAGAAGGAAGGGGTTAGCTGTGTGTGGCTGGGGCGACTGCCACGTGAGGGGATGAGCCTCTCACTGAAGCGGGCATGCTGGAATCTAATGGGCCTGGATTGCCGCCTCTCCAAGTCTTGACCTCAGAAATGTCAAGGCGCCAGGGGTGCTCCTGTGAGGTGGATGGTACCCCCTGCACGAAGGCAGCTGGGCGCAGGGAGCCCAGGCAAGATGCTGCCAGATAGTTCATCAGTTCGCCCAGGGAATATGATGGAGTGCCAAGTGCGCTGTGCCAAGTGTAGTGAGGGGAGCTGCCATCTGGAGGCGGTGTGCCACCCCCTGAGCTGCAGAAAAGACCAGTGGAGGCTGGAGCGGGAGGGGCCCAAGGGAGGGCTCCCCGTGACAGCATCAGGACCTGCCACTAGGAGGGGTTTACTTTCCAGCAGCAGGCTACTGCGAAGCCATTGTGGAAAGATCCAGCCGGTGTCCACTTTGCCGGGGCATTCGTGTCCATACTTGGGCCACAGCGTTAAGGATGCTGTAGCCAAGCATTCAAAGGTCACAAGAGATCCCAAATGGGAAGTGACAGGGCCACTTTCTTCAGCCACCCTGTGACCCTGAGAGCCTGTCGCTCCGGCACCGAATCTCAAAGTTTGCGCACATTGAAGGAGGTGGTGTTTCCCTCCCAGGGAAGCAGAACTGACACTTGAAGGATAAAGGGAGCTTGTCACCTAGATGAGGGAGGCGAGGGCACCCCAGGCACAGGGAAGCGCATGTGTAAAGGTGTGGGGGAATGGGGGAGCTCCAAGTGGCTCAGTAGGACCCTTGGGAGGCTGCCAGAAGGGAATGTCCCAACACGATGCTGGAGAGGCAAGGGGAGGGCCGAGAAGTGGGGCTGAGGGCAGTGGGGAGCCACGGCAGGGTTTTAAACCCGGAGCAGCACAGCCCTCTTTGTGTTCTGGAAAGAGCACTCTGGTTGTCCTGCGGTGGGTGGGTGCGAGGGGGTGTGACTGGGGCAGGAAGCCCTGTGAGGAGCGCAGGGTGAAGGCCCGTGGAGAACCCCAAATTCTCCCTGAAGAGGAGCTGCCGGGCTGGAGAGGAGGGACGCTTCAGAGGCAAAACCCGCAGGACTCCACGACTGATGCGGAGTGTGGAGTCAAAGTGCCTCTCCCCCCGAAGTTCTTGGCTTGGGCCGTAGGACCGGGGAGCAGCAAATGAGGTGTGGAAGTGAACAGCCGAGTGTGCAGGGCTGGGTGAGGGCCCTCTGGCCAGAGATGACCGGGGGCAGCCGGACACCGAGTGTCAGCAGTGGACAAGCCTCACAGACAGAGAGTCCTCAGCTGGGCCTGGTGCAACAGCGGAAGGCCACCTGCCTCCCAGCCCTGGCCGTCTGTCTACACTGTGTGAGCCGGGTCCTGATCCTGGAGCTCTTGGAGGGACAGGTAGGCATCGGTGTTCAGGGTCAGGCAGGAGGTGGGGGCCCGGACTTGGCCTTGCCCAGGAGAGCTGGCCCAGGGGAAGCCGGCCCCCTCCCTCGGGCTGGGGACAGGCACCTCCTCTCCTGCTTCTCCCAGCGCATGCTCCGGGGGTGACTGCAAATCCACCAGGTCAGGGGCTTCCTGGGTGGGAGGCGCCAGGGGCTGGGGGGCCCAGTCTCCAGGGACTCCCTCCTGCGGGGTGGGGGGCAGCCTCTCTTCACTAGCCCCAGTGCCCCCCAGGGCAGTGTTCGGGGGGCCTGGGCCACCGAGGAGACTGGGGGAGAAGAGCAGCAGGTCGTCCCCAGAGGGGAAGGTGCAGTAGGCGTCTTCCTCCCCTGGCGGAGGTGGCAGGGGTGGGAGGAGAGCCCCCTCTGGCGCCCTGGGCCCACCCTCATCGGGCTCCTCCGTGAAGGGGTCGTAGGCGAAGTACACCTGGCAGGCCTCGATCTCCAGCGCGTCTGGGAGGTGGAAGAAGAAGTAGCCCTGGTTGGTGAAGCAGCTGGTCACCGAGTGGCCGCTGGTCTCGGTTGAGGATGACGAGCCCTTGTCCTGCTGCTGCAGAAGGAGCAGCTGCGTGGCCTTGGCGTCCCTGTCCAGCACCTCCAGTGGGGAGATCTCGGGCACTGGGCCGCTGGGGCTGAAGGAGGATGAGGGGAAGGGCGAGGAGAGCCACTTCTGCAAGGAGAAAGAGCAGAGGGAGGGTGAGTGGCCACCTCTTCCAGACTCAGCAACATCCCCTATCTCATCCTCCTTCAGCAGTCCGCTCAGGGCTGCCCCCTCCGGGAAGCCCTCCTTGACTGTAGCCCCCACTTCCCAAACACAAACACACACACACAAACCCTGCCCACTGGTTTGGGGAACCCTCTGCATCAGCCCAGGGGGTGTGGCTGTTTCCCAGCCCCAGCAGGCCTTCCTGGCTCTCTGTAGGTGCCCAGGGGATGTCTTGGTTCAACGTGTAACTGTTTATCGAGCAGCTCCTGTGAGCCTGGTGCCGCTCTTGGTCCCGGGAACATAGCAATGGGTAGAATCCTCAGAGTGTCTGGTGGGGACCAGTGTGAGTGTGTAAACCAACCAACCACTGCTGAGGCAGAAAGGGTCCCGAAAGCACATCACGGTCACCATACAGATGCCCAGAGAGGGCCTGTGCCCTGGCCCTGGCCCTGATCACACAGCCAGCAGGTGGAAGAGCTGGGTCCCAGGTTCCCCACTCACACTGCCATGGAATCATCTCCAGTGGGGAGCTAATTGTCCCCCAGTTGACCACTCCCTCCTGGTGCCCTGCAGCCCTCCACCCCCCACGCCCTCCATCCACAGAGAGAGGAAAGCACCCATCAGAGCACTTCTCAGTTGCTCTGGAGTCCACAGAGGCCTGGCAAGGAACAGGGAGACCCGGCTTCCAGCCCTGGCACTGGCACTCTCTAGCTGTGTGACCCTGGGCAGGTCACTGCACCTCTCTGAGCCTCAATTCCACAACATTTAGCTGCCCCTTTCCTGACTTCCTCACTATGGGCCAGCAGAGAGATGTCAAAGAAGACAATGAAGGTGGAAACACCTGGCACAGGGAAAACGCAGACTACCCAGCAGAAGTGTAGGGGAGTGTTCACCCCTCAGGGCAGGGTGATGGGGCCTCAAGAGGGTGCACTTGAGAACCCCCAACAGCCTTCTGTCCTGGGAGCCCTCTGCAGCTGGACTGTGGTCCCCCCAGCACAGGGACCAGGCCTGATGGGACCAGGCCCCCTGCACTCTTGTGCCCAGCACAGGGCCTAGGGGCCCAGTTGATGTTCTGCAGATGAATTAATGGACCAGAAGAGAAACATCCTGCTTCTCCATCCCCGGAGTGAGTTCCCGGGGCTGAGCCACTCAACAAAATCTACCCCCTCCCCGAAACCAGGAGTTCACGTTACAGAGAAAAGGCCGAGAGAGAGGGACAGCGAGGACTAACTAAGGATGGCAAAGAGGAATAGCAGGCTAGGGAGGCAGGGCGAGAGCCAGGTCAGGTGTGGCTCCAATGCTAGGAGAAGCCGCGGAGGCAGGGCCAGGCAGCAGCGCTGAGCAGTGGCCAGAAGAAGCGGGCAGGCCTGGGGCCGGCACTGGTGTGCTGGGCCTCGCTGGGCCGCCCTCAGAGGTGTGTGTGGTCAGGCACTTCCTGGGCCTAGGCCTCCACCCACAATGCCCTGAAGCGCGGGTGGGCGGGGGGCACAGGAAGAAACTCGTCCCCCTTCACATACACTGGAACACGCACTCCCAGGTCCCACAGGCAGGGCAGTGGGCCTTGCGGTCGTGGAGGCAGGGGTTCTGGGGCAGAGAGAGAGACAGCAGCTGGCCTGTCACCCACATGCAAAGGAGGGGGTGGGGTCCCTCTTGGCCAGCCCCCAGTCACATCATGCATCCCCAGGGCCTCCTCGGGATACCCCCTCCACACAGCAGGCCTGGGCCAGGCATCTAGACCTGGGGATGACCTCGTGGGAAGATGGAGTGGCTCGCAACTCTCTAGAAAGGACCCCAGTCCCACCACAAAATGTCCTAAGCCCATAGAATGAGAAGGACTTCAAGGCAGAAGAGGTCTGAGGATGCATCTAGTCCTGCCTCCAGCCGGATGGCTTGAATACCTCTGTTGATGGGGAGCTCACTACATTTAGGGCTGAAGGAGGAATTTTAAGGAGATACATTCCCCGACATCAAGAGTGCTGTAGGTAAGCTACCCCCAGTCATGGGAGTTTTCCGAAGAATTCCAGAAGGGGCTCTGATCAGCCCTGATAGAGAACACCAAAGCCGGCTCCTGACAGCATGGCTTTCCAGCCCCTCAACTTTCCTCCTGGCTTCTCTCCGCCCCCCCCTCACCCCTCCTCCACCAACACCAATCCAGGGAGCCTAGAGTGGGGGTGGGGTGGTAGAGGCAGCCCACCACATCCCCCTCCCCCCTTGAAACTTCCTTCCTGAAGCATGTGTGGGCTGAGGGAGGGGAGACGACTAAACTTTAAATGGCGCTGAGTGTTCTGACATGTGGGCGTGCACTTTTAAAATGAATCTGTGTTTTGTAACTAGAAATGCCTAGAGGCCTTGCTAACGTCTGTGATAAGTCAGGGAGCCTGGCCAGGGAGTTTCTGCAAGAGCAGGGAAAGCACTAGCCCCACAGGGAGCGGGGTGGAGAGAACTTGCACCTGGCAAATCCTGCTCCACCAACAACCTGGCGCCAGTCATTCTGGCTAGAGCTTCGTGAGCACTTGCTGTGTGCCAGGCAATGTCCTTGGGACCATACACAGAGTAACATTATCCCCCCACCACCCATCAGTTTACAGGTGAGGAAACTGAGACACCGAGAGGTTCTAGAGCTGGCCCAAGGCCACACAGCCAGGAAGTGGTGGAGCCAGGGTTAGAGCCCAGGCAGTTTGGCTCAGACGGGAGCTGCCATTCAGCCTGAGAACACAGGGGAAAGGGGCCCGTGCCCACACGCGAGGCAGCTCACTTTACATTTCTTCTTCCAAAAAGGGCAAAAACCCGCTGTTCCTGCACCTCCTCCCCACCCATTCCACACCCCCGCCCACCCTCTGGCCAGCCCGTGCCACCTGCCTACTCTGCCCTCCACCTCCAGACGCCTACCTGGAAATCTCCTCCATGCTCGGAGCTCAGCTGGGAAAAGAACTCCGAGGGGTCTGGGATGTGACACTTCAGAACCTTCTTCAGCCTGGACAGGGGAAAGGGAGGGAAGGAGGGTGAGAAGGGAAGGGGACCGCAGTGTCCTGCCATCAGCCCCGCAGCTCTGAGGGCAGGGCGCAGAGCTGTTCATTTATTTTGTCGGTATTGATCGTGCCCACCCCAGCTCCCCTTCAGTGCCCAGTAAGGGAGGGTATTGTGCTGGGCACTGGGGACACAAGAATAGCCAACAGAGAAGGTCCCTGCTCTTAAGGAACTGACATTCTAATGGGGAGCCAGACAGTGAAGCAAGTGTGCAAGTTTACCATTCATTGTAATGTGGAGACAGAGGGCAGGTTGCCATGCAAGAGAAGGATGTGAGGGTGGGGGACCACGCAAGCCAGAGCGGTAGGGGACAAAGAAGACTGGAGCAGAGTGAACCAAGAGGAGGGAGGTAGGAGAGAGGTCAGATGGTGGGCCACCTAGTCAAGGCTGCCATGGACGGTGGTTCAAGCTGTGCACTGCCCAAGGGCACCTGGGGATTTTTAGGGGGTGGGGGGGCAGTGGTGAATGGAGGCTGAATTCCAGCCCATGCTCTGCTTGCCAAGCTGAGTGCCCCAGTATCTGTGCGCCTCTGCCTCAAGTTGTATGCCACAGCCTCAAGACCCCAGAAAACCTGGCTGCCACCCAGAGGTCCAGGCTCGGGTCCCAAACTCCTTTCTGGTCTCTGGCCACACCCACCTCCCTGCATTTTCAGTTCCTGGAATGCTCCTGCCTTGGTCCCACCCAGGATCTTTGCACAAGTTATTTCCTCCTCCTGAGATGTGTTCCCCGACCCTTCCCTGCCTGGTTCACTTCTCCTTCAGATTTCAGTGGAATCATTACTTCCTCAGGGAAGCACCCCCCCAACCCCCGGCCACCCCTTAGCTGAGGTTCCTTTCCCTGTTGTCTGCTTCCAGTACATATGGTACCTTCCTTCCTTCACCAGCCTAATCACGTGTGTCGTTATAAACGTGCGTGATTAAGATGTATCTGCCTTCCCCCATGGGACTGTGGGTCCATGAAGATGGGACGACATGCCTGTGGTTGCCCTTGCGTTCCCAGCACTCAGCACCGTACCCAGCCCAGAGGTAGGACTCAGTAAATAAAGGAATAAACAAATGAGTGCCCAGACGCATGAGGACCGCCCCCAACACACAGGCAGCTGGAACGTGCGCACACACATACTCAAGCCCTGGGCATGATGCTCTGGGCAGGGCTCCCATGGGGCTCTCCCTGCCCCACTCCCCTCGGGCTGGTTCCATGGGCTTCCATCTTTGGTGGAAAGGCCAGGTGTTAGGCAGGGGGGGCTCTTGGGAGGGCAGAGGGGGCACTGGAGAGTGAGAGCGGGGCTTTCAGCCCAGAGCCTGACCTGGCGGGGAGGGGGTCGTGTCAGACAGGAGGATGAAAGACAGGGAAAGGGAGCGCTCTTACCACAGCCCGTTGTACCGAAAGCTGGTCAGCAAGTAAACCAAGACGGCGAAACCAAAAGTGCAGCAGAGGCCCAACACGATGTGGCCCATCGAAGGAAGGGGCAGGGTCTTCTTCCTGGTTGCTGCCGGGGTGGGGGGGGGGGCGGGAGGAGGAGAAGGGGAGGGGTTAGAGAAGTGCTCCCACCCACCCTGGCTCAATCCAGCATCCCCCACCCATGACCTGGTGCTGAGGGACAGGCCGACCTCTGACCCAAGGCCTTTACAGGGTCCCAGCTGGTCCAGCAGAGCTGCCGTGTGCCCAGCCAACAGGGGGCATCACGGCCGACAGGATTCGTCACAGCATCCCTGCCTCGGTACCATGGTACCCACTTTACAGATGAGGAAACAGGCTAACAGGTGAAAACAGCCCACCCCTGACCTCGGCAGAAACCAAGAGTTTGAAGTTTCAGGGTGGAGAGAGTGGAAGGAGCCTCACCGGCCTCCCCACTAACTCACGAGGCCAATGGCAAGTCCCACCCCCTCACCGATCCCCTGTTCCCATCTGTAAACCACGCCCATGTTGCCCAGCCTGTGGGTCACATCAAGTGAGCTAACGATGGCCAAAGGGCTGTATACCTACAGCCTCCCGCACGAGCCACTGCCTCCCGCCGGAGCTGCATGCCCACCCCAGCTCCCCTTCAGTACCTGCAGGCCTCGTCCTGAAGACCAGAGGCTGGCTCCAGGGGCTCCAGGCCTCGTGGCTGCCTAGCTGGGGCCTGGCCCGCACCTGAAGCTCATACAGCGTGTCTGGAGCCAGCGTCTCCAGGGAGATCCATTGCTGGTTCTGCCTGAGGGTCAGCAGCGGGGTGTCCTGGGGCAGAAACAGGGCTGTCAGACCAGAGGGGTCCCCACTGCCCACCTCACCTCCTGTGGCAGGGCTGGCCGAGACGCCGAGCAGAGCAGCACCTTCCTTTCTTCCCTCCAGCCACCTGCCCTCCACTGTCCCCTCATCCTACAGAAAGGCTGCCTGAGTACCCAGTTGCTGGGCCCCAAAACTCCAGGGTCATCCTAAACGCCTCCCACACACAAAGCCATCTGCCAATCAGCTGGTTCCACGTCCAGAGCCTGGTTCCACCTCTGGAAGCTATTTCTGCACCCTTCCGCCTTCTCTCCACTCCTTTCTCCTCCAGGTCTGAGCTCCCACCACCTCTGGGCACCATACAAGGTCGCCCTGCTTCCCCTCCCACCCCCACCCCGTGCTCTGCTATAGTCTATTCTCCACTCAACCAGAAAGAGGGATTTCCCAAACACTTCTCCCACCTCTGCATCACCCTTTTTGCTTTTCTTCCGGTGCCCTAGACACACAGGCCATGTCTTGCCTCTGCAATGACTCTTTCTTCTGCTTGGAAGACCCTCCCCAGATCCTCAAAAGGTCAGCTCCTGCTTGAGCCCCAGATCTCAGAAAGGCCTTCCCTGGTCACCTGAGTCTGAAGTAGCCTGGCCCAGCCCTTCTCAACTGTGTTATCACGTTTAATTTTCATGATAGTATGTATCGACATCCCATAGTCTCCTGTTTCTGGGCACCAGCTGTCTGCCCCCATCCCCCATGTGAGTTCCCTGAGAGCAGGCAGCTCATCAGGCCCGCCTTCCACTCTCTCCCCGCATCTAGCACATAGTAGGTACTCAGTGAATGTTTGTTGAGTGAGTGAGTGAGCGAATAAAGGAATGGATACATGAATGAGTAAGCAACCAACACCTGTGGACTTGTTTTGTTTGTTTGTTTGTTTTTGGCAGCACCCCTTGGCATGTGGGACCTTATTTCCCTGACCAGGGATCGAACCCACGCCCCCTACAAGGGAAGGGTGTAGTCTTAACCACTGGACCGTCAGGAAGTCCCAACTCCCGTGGACTTGGAGCACACTGGATTTGAAGAGGGAAGGGTGGCTGCTCAGGGCCTCTGAGATCTCCAGAGAGAGCAGTCACCTGCCCCTTGGCTTTGTAAGTCTTGCCTGGAATCCGCCACCAGCTGGACCCCTGGGGTGTCAGGGGACACACGGAGGGAGGGGGAAGCAGGGCAGGCAGTACAGAGGAGCGGCAGGGGTTGCTTAGGGGCTCCTGTGGCTTTGCTGAGATGAAGGATGGACAGGGTGACGAGGACAGGAAGGAATCAGGGCAGGTCGGGATGGAGCTAGGTACTCACCTCCCAGCTGTGGCCCGGGGACCTTGTCCGGGCCTCAAACTCCACATTGCTTTGAATGTAGTGGGAGAACTGGGAGACATTCCAGGTTATGTTGCATCTGCGGGTCTCTATGTGGACGACTTGGAGGGAGTGGGGGGACATCAGACGAACTGGAGACGGGAAGAGAAGAGGAAAAAGGAGAGAGAAAAAGCTTGGGGGACACCGGAGGCTGATGCTGAGATGAGAAACCGTGCCGGGCTCCCACCTCCACCTTTGCACAAGCTGCTTCTCCCTCCCTGCGTTCCCTTTCCCCAGAGACTGGCAGGTCCCTGCTCAAAGAGCACATATTCAGAGAAGCCTTCCCCAACCACCCACCACTCTCTGTGCCCTTCACCTGTTTCATTTCTCTTCCTAGCACTTATCAACACCCAACGTATTAAATATCTACTTCTGGTCCTTTATTCATTTTCTGTCTCCCCCCACCAGACTCTGAGCTCATGGATGGCAACGACTTGATTCTTTCGGGTATTCTTGGTTCCTGGAACGTTACCTGGCACATGGTAGGCTCTTGATTAAATACCTGCTGAATGAATGAATCAAGGCAGCCTTTCTCTGCACTCAGAATTGATCAGAGAGTTTTACCTGGATCATCTCATTTTTTTTATTTAATTCTATCTCATCAACCTTATATGATTGTAAGATTGTATGATTCTGAAGTTCAATTGTTCTAAATTTTTATGCTTCTGAGACTCTGTAGAACCACACAAATAATAATAAGCAAATGTTTACTGAGCACGTGCTAAGTAGTTTCTGTGTCTTGGCTTATAGACTCCTTACAGCAACCACTGGCAGCAGGTAATTGGTTATCCCCACTTTACAGATGAGGAAACTGAGGCTCAGACATGTTAAATGATCTGCCAGTCAGATTACACTCAATTAAGGCAGGGCTGCATGTAGAACCCTGGATCTCACCCTCTGCCCCCGTCTCTTCCCTAGAGATGACCTCCAAGTTCAGGAAGGGAGGGGGGTGAAAGCTGGGGGTGGGGCAGAGCACTCAGTCGTTCAACAAACCTTCCCAGAGCACTGCCCAGATCGAGCCTGATGTTGACTATTCAGAATGGAGACACAGGGATGGCAGAGGCTCTGCCCTCAGGGAAGTTCACAGCCCAGTGAGGGAGACAGACCCATGATCAGGCAGCAAAGACCCAGGACATAAACACCCTGAAAGAGGTGGGGGAGTCTGGGAAGGACTCCTGGAGGAGGTGACTCTTCACTGAGCCTTGAAGGGTGAGTGGGAATTTTCTGGGTGGGAAGAGCCTTCCAAGCAGTGGGGCCAGCGCGTGCAAGGACTCAGAGGCATGGATGGGCAAGTTGAATCTGGAGAGCTGGGCTTTGGTGTGAGGAATATAGGCCACGAGAGGAGGCGTGCTGGAGAGGGAAGCCAGGCCAAGTGGCCTTGAACACCAGGGTAGCAACCCGGGACTTCATGCCAAGTTCAGCGAGCAGTGGGTTGGTCAGATGTGGGCATGGAAGCTGATGGGGAGAGACTGGAGCAGGGTGACCCCAGAGGGGGAGACAGGGAGGGAGGTGCCCACCCCTCCAACCCCCTCCCAGGCCCACCCTGGAGTCCTCTCTCACTGTTGTCAAAGGGCTTGAAATTCTGGGTCATCATCCTCCTCCACCTCTCCCCTTCGCGGCACATCACGGTCAAGTTGATGACGTCAACTATGGTCAGTTTCTGAGACTGCAAGGGAAGGAGGCCAGGGATGTAGCTGCCGGCAGCTGGTGCGGGGAGGGGGAGGCTGCTGGGATGAGGACGGGGGAAGACAGGAGGGGAGACCGCGACTACGACAAACAAGACCCCCTCCCTGAGCCCCTCTGCCTAAGGCAGGGCTCAGCAAGCTTTCTGAAAAGGGTCAGTTAGTTAATATTCTTGACTTTGCAGGTCATGTGGTCTCTGTCACAACTATTCAACTTTGCCGTTGTCGTGTGAAAACAGCCGTGAAAAAGCATGAGAGCAAATGTGCTTGGCTGTGTGCCAATAAAATTTTATTTATAAAAACAGGCAGCAGGCTGGTTTTGGCCCATGGGCCATAGTAATTTGTCAATCCCTGATCCAAGTGAAGTGAGCTGCCTTGGGAGGGAGGGAGTTCCCCGTCACAAGAGGTGTGCAAGCAGGATGAGCCCCCAAGAAGGTGCAGGTCTGGACCTATCCTTGCATTATAGCTCTGAGTGTGAAAGCTTCCTCTCCCCATCTCTCTCCAGCCCCACACCTTCACATTTCTGGAAGGAAATGGCCAGGAACCGAGCATCTCCTGTGGGCAGGCCCTGTTCAGGTACCTTAGGCACTTCTCTGGCTGAAGCTCACAGCTGTCCATCCACACATTGCAGGTAAGAAACCTGAGGCTGGGACTGGTTAAGGACCTTGCCCCAAATCACGCAACCGGTCAGCAGGGGAGCCTGGATGCAAACTCAGGCCTCTGCGTCCAGAGCCCCACAGAGACTGTAGCCCTGGCCAAGTGAACAGCTTACGGCGGCCTCCTCCCTGTGCGGAGGGCAGCTCTGCAGCCCTGCAGGAGGAGGGTCTGGTGCAGGCTCTGTTAGCATCTGCATTCCGGGGTCCGGGGTGGTGTTTTCAGGCCCAGGACCCCGGGCACAGCCCCTCTGACCTGTCGCAGGGCCCACTGTGAGCAAACCTTGAACTTGATCATCAGAGTTCCTGGAGCGGAGAACAATTGCTTCGTCTCCACCCCGAGGACCCTGCCCCAGCCGTCTACCAGCCGCTGTGGGGGCCAGATTTTCCCAGATAATAATAGTATCATCACATTATTACAGTAAGTCCCCTACATATGAACGAGTTCCGTTCCGAGAGCACGTTCGTAAGTCCAATTTGTTCGTTAAGTCCAACGAAGTTAGCCTAGGTACCCAACTAACACAATCGGCTGCACACCACTGCCTTTACACTGCTTGCACCAGGCACCCCGGGCTTGAAAGAAAGATACTGTACGACTGTACTCTATACAGTACTGCCCAGTAAAGTGCATAAAACACAAGCACTTGTAGAGGATGCACACACGTGACAATGTACACCAGACGCGTGAACTAACTTACACGATTGGACATGCAAACGCACACACGCACCTTTGAAAGTTTGCAGCTTGAAGGTTCGTATGTAGGGGACTTACTGTATTATTATTAATGTAATTGTCGTTGTTGCAAAGATGCCAATAATACATTCTGCTGAGTACTGACCCTGTGCCAGGCCCTCTACTAAGCACCTCACGTATAGTATCTCATTTAATTCTCTCAGTACCCAATGAGACGGGCACAATTACTATTCTCATCCTACAGGTGAGGAGACTGAAGCACAGAGAGGCCGAGGGACTTGCCTAAGGCCACACAGCTAGATGGGGCCGGGATCTGAAGCCAGACCACCTGCAGAGCTGCAGGGGACGGGCACAGCGATCTGGTTCGAGGGGCTCTGCCATTATCAGCTACACTGTGTCATGTGAGCTCATCTCCACAGTCTCCTGCTCCTGGAGAATGTGTAGAACCTGATGAGGGTTGGAAAATGTGGTCTGGGCATCTCTGGTGCCCACCGCTGCCAAGAAGGGTTTGCCAGACAATAATTTGATGCACACAGCCTCCTGCTCTTTGAGAGGCAGCCTAGTGCAAGGTTGAAAGGCCCAGGCTGGGGGTCTCACAGACCTGGGTTCAATCCCAGCTCTGCCTCTCCCTGGCTATGGGACTTGGGCAGGGACCTCACCTCCCTGAGCCTCAGTTTCCTCATTGGTAAGAAGGGGACAGTGCTGGTACCCACGCACAGTCGTAAGGATTCCCTGGCAATCGGGTCAAGTGCATGTTCTGTTCTGGGTGGCATTCGCTTGATTCTCAGAACAACCCTACCGGGTAAGGATCGTTGTTATTCCCTTTTACAGAAGGGGTAACGGGGACTCAGAAGATGCTCAACGTCACCCAGCTGGTATACGATGGAGCCAGGGCTGGAACCCGGACCGTCCAGCTGTGCGATCCACGCTGTTAACCCCACCCCGCCCTGTACTTGCCCAGACCTCGGGAGGCGTCGGATACGGAGGTTATTATGACTAGTCGGTGCTCTCCCCACTTGATAAAGAACACAGGAGTGTCACAGGCTCCACAAAGCGTGGGGGACACAGCAGGAGCAGAGGCAGAGCGGCCGATGCCTCACACACCTCAGATCCCTCGACCCCCAGGTCAGGCCTCTGTTCTCCTTGGATGGCACCTCCCTCCTTCTGCCTCCTCAGCCCCAGAAGCCTGCTCTGCCGCAGCCCCTGGCCACTGGGCTTGCTGGGCCCCGGCTTCTTCCCCGGAAGGACGCCCCTCTGCACCCACCGGCCCCCCGGCCTCTCCCCTCAGCTACGGCTACTCACATCTGGGGGTCCTAGGATGAGGTTACATGCCCAGGATCCCGGCTTCACTGGGAGCAGCTCACAGGATTCGTTCCACTGCCTTTCAAAACAAAAGAACCCTCTTAGAAGAAAAAGACGGACCCCACCCCCACCCCGACCAGAGCTGGCCCTTGGGAGAGTCCCCATGCAGCGTTGCTGGGCTGTACCCGGGCTCTATGCCAACCCCCACGTGCCCACCTCCCTTCTTGGGCATCTTTTCCTGCCTCTTCATCACAGCCAGGCCTCAATGCGGCTAAAGTGATCTAGAAACAAACCAGTTCAGGACACACGGCCTTCCCCGCCTAACGCTCTCCAAAGTCTCCCCATAGGGTTCAGGGTGAAGATGACCCTTGATGGGGCCTTCAGAGCCCCTTGGAATCACCGTCCACCTGGGAGCCAAAGTCAAACCCCAAAGCCACCTCTGCTGGCTGCCACCAGGGTGTTTGGATCACGGTGACACTTCACCACCTCCTTCCCAGTCTCCAGTTTCCCCAGCCACTCCCCAGTTCCCTGTCCCCACAGCTGCCCTAGGCATCTGTCAAAAGCCCAGGTTACTCGAAAAGTTTGGGGATCCCCCTTCTGCCCGCTTTGCCTCTAACACTGAGTCCAGCCTCGGCATAGCAGGTGGGCAGCCCAATGTCCCCAAACTACCTTGTCTGGCTCACGCCCAGCCCCTCCACTGCAGCCTGGACTGCACGCCCCACTGCCACTCAGGGTCCAGGAGTCTAAGTATCTGACCCCCAAGTTCTTCCAGACCCCTGTGACCCCAAGAGTCTGTGGGTCCTATTAGTCCAAGATTCTAAAAGTGCAGAGTTCTTGGGGTCTGAGAGCTAGGATTTCAATAGTCTAGAAGTCAGTGACTATCAGAGATTCTGATAGTCACTGTCCTGGTCCTGGTGGACCTGGGCAACCTCCCTGAGATTCCGTACATTTGTCTGTCGACCCCACACACCTTTTATCCGGCTGGGCATGGATGTGGCACGTCGTGACCTGCAGTCCCCCATCCCGGCTCCAGGCACAGGAGATATTGGCTCTCGAGTTGTAGAAGCACGTGAGCTTGGAAGCATCTGCTGGTAAGATGAGGCGTGCGTGGCTGGCTGCAGGGTGCCCATGGCCCTCTGGGGTTCGCCCGCCACTCCTGTACCTACCAGGTGAGGAAGTAGTCAATCCTGGCAGGCAGAGAAGGGGTTCGTGAATCCATCTGAGAGAGGACAAAACTGAGCCCCATAGCCTGCAGTGACCCCCAGACAGGTCGAGGCAGGGCAGGGACAAGAAGACGGTGTCTTCCTGCGGCTTGGAGGGGCACATGGGTGCGGTGCGGGCAGGTGGAGGGCTGAGGGAGAAGGCGGACACCTGGTCTCTGGTCCCACTGCCCCCCTCCCCCCCCGCCTCCTGCCCCAGCGGATGGAGCTTCTGCCAAGAAGCAGGGGTCCTGGAAGAAGTTCTAGAAGGGCCTTGGCCTCCTCCCTGAGGGAAAGCACAGCGGTCCAGATACCAGGGTCCTCACCGTTCACCGATGTAGATGCCCGAGGGATGGCCGGGGGCCAGAGGACAAGGAGGCACAGACACCAGGACAGGGCAGGAGCCGCCATCACAGCCACGGGTGGGAGCTGGGGAAGGGAGCCCTGGATGGAGGAAGCAGGGGAGAGAGCACGAGCCACGTCCTCCCCCGCCCAAGAGACCGGCTGGGCCCTGTCCTCTCAAGGCGCACCCCCCTGCTCCCCGCCATGCCAGCCTCAGGGCCTTCGTCTCTGTTGGCCCCTCTACCCCACACACGTTCTTTCCTTCCCTTTTGAGGTTCTGGGGCCCATGTTGTCATCGCTGAAAGGACTCTCAGAGCAGGCCCAAGCCCTTGTTCAAAAGTTGGGGACACTGAGGCCCGGAAAGAGGAAAGATTGCTTAAGTCCACATAGGGAGGCCAGCTCAGAGCTGGAATTACAACCCACCTCCTCTCTACCCGGCTGCTCCCTTAACCACACCAAAACTATTTGTCAACAGGTTCCTCTATGCTGGGCTCTATTTTAAACTCTTCAACTGCGGCAATAAGAGCATCTACTGGAGATACACTCATTATCCCCATTTTCAGATGAGAACCTGAGGCACAGAGAGGTGAAGCAGATTACCCAAGGTCACACAGCAGATAAGAGGCAGCTGTGGAATCTGAGCCAGGGTAGACTGCCTGGAGCCCAATAGACGTGTGCTGACTACCTCACAACAATCCCTCACAGCAATACTCGTGGAGGGAGTGGGGTGGCGGGTAGGGACTGGACACCCACCCTGTGCCGGGCGCTTCCCGTACACCAGCTTATCTAATCTGCCCAGCAACAGGGGTTGGGTGCATGCATTGTCCCCTTACACAGATGAGGAGACCAAGGCCCCAAGCCATTAACCAGCCCAAGGTCACATCGCAGAAGAGGCAGAGCTGGGACTCCGTCCCCGTGCTCTGCCCCAAAGTCCATTCCCTCACGTGGTTCTGCCCTGCCCAGACCGTGTCCCAGGCGCTGGCCCCAGAGGTAAGGCCCACAGTATCCATCCACACCCTGGGGAGGCAGGGACTGGCAGGGGCATGGCCGACCAGTGGGCATCTGGCCTGTGTGTGGAAAGGAGCCCAGAGAAGTACCCGGGGGCACCTCCTTGCCCGTCCCACTGTCCCCACAGGGCAACACTCCTGGAGCGGACCTGGTTGCCTCTTTCTTTGGACCCTCCAACCCCCTATAGCAAAGGGCACAGGGTTGGGACCCCATAGGGCACAGAGCCCAGGCAAGGGGCTCCAGCAAGACCCCTGTGCCCCTTACTCATCGATCATGGCCCTGGGGAGGGGCCCTGGGGATCCCCTGGAGGGTGTCACCTGGGGCCGGACCCCCGCCAGCAGGGCCAGCCAGGACCAGGACAGGGTCTGGCGCAGAGCCTCAGGGTGAGAGGAGAAGGGTGGAGGCAAAGGTGTGCAGGATCCCAGGAAGGCCAGGGCCAATCCACAGCCCCGGCCGAAGCGAGTTGGGCAGAAGTAGCATCATCTAGAATGAGCTCCCCTCCACCTGTAGCCGAAAGGGTGCAGCAGTGAACCCCAAGAGGGCAAAGCGCGAGGAGGATGCAGGGGGCAGGGTGAGGAGGGCTTCTAGCAGTCCCCAAGGCTGACCCTCCTGCAGAGGAGGAAACCGAGTCTCAGGTAGGCTAAGGAACCTGCTCAAGGTCACAGAGCAAGGAAGAGGCCCAGCCTCAGGGAGGGCAAGTGGGACCCTGAGTCCCCAGTGCCTTCCGTCCTGGATTCTCACGCACACCCACGCACGTGTGCCCTGCCCTTCGTGACTGCAAAGCCGATCGCACTTACTGACTCATTAGGTCCCCAACGCAGCCCTGAGAGTGTGTGTTGTCATCCTTATTTGATAGACACCAAGACTAATGCTCAGAGCTGCCCAAGGGATGGGACTCAAACCCAGGTCGTCTGATGTCAAGTTAGAGGAAGAGATTAACAATGGTGATGATGGTGGTAATGGTGATGGTGATGATATGGTGGTGACGGTGATAATGATGATAGTGGTGATAATGACTAACGCTCAGCCCTCACGCTGCCCGGCACTGCCATTAGCACATCGCAGATATTACCTCATTTAAAGTTCACAGCAACCCCATGAGTAGGTACCATTATGACTCCTTTTATCAGATGAGAAGACTGAGGTACTCGTTAAGCCTCTTGGGGTAAAGCTGGGATTTGAACTCAGTCAGTTGCCGTCTGAGGCTCTGCCAGGGCTGACATCATGGGATGTAGGGTACCGGGCGGCTGGGGGAGGACACGAAGCACAAGCTCGGTAGCCGGAGACACGTCCTACCTGACCTCTGACCTTGACGGACCCCGTCTCCCCTCATGCTCTCTGGCCAAACCCCCCACCACAGGGCTCCCTCTTGCTGTTTAAGTCTGGGGGCGCCTCCCCAGCTGGGCGTGGGATGCTGGCTGTGGGGGAAGCAGGGGGACCCTTGGGGATGGCTCTGCCTCTCAGGTGCTCCAAACACAGTTAAGGGTGGGAGGTCTCGGCCCCAGGAGTGGAGGGAGAGCCTGACCCGCAGGGAGCCCCAGAGGTGGAGGCCCATCCCCTCCAGAAGCACCTGCAGAGCCTACTGACCTGACCGGTCACACCGCCAAGTAAGGGACAAAGCTGAACTTGAACCCAGGGGTCCGGCCTCCAGCCCAGGGCTCCCAGAAACCTCGCAGCACACTCACTTCACAGCCAGGTCTCAGAGGCGTCCCTCTCTTTTCCCCTCGCCCCACAGCCTCCTAAGGTATCCTTTACACAGGGGCACCTCCCCGGTGTAGGCTGCACCTCTCCCACCCACATCCCACACCTCCTCTGGGCACCCAGCACATCTGAGTCTCAGCTGGCCTTGCCCCTCCCAGGACTCCCACCTCCTTCCCCACCCCTCTGGGTTGGGGGGGCCCAACACAGGGCCTGGGGAAGCCCCTCATCCCAAAGTAGCCCCCGGCCTCCCATGGGGAGAGCTGGGAGGGAGGGAAAGCCTAGGACCAGGGACCAGCTTTTCCTCAAGCCTGAGCCATGAGAGCAGGGCCTGCCTCGTCACTGGGGGATTCTAAGATAAGGTTGGGGGTGAGGGCTGGCAGATGGGAGTTCAGGCAGAAACTTCTGGAGGATCTGAGTCAGAGCTGAAAGTCATCCCCGTGAGCTTCACGTCCAGCCCCCTGGCTGGTGGCAGGGGCCAGGAGGGAGCCCCGGGTACCTGGGGACTGGGCAGGGGCAGGGTAAGGGCAAGGTGGGACTTTACCTAGCTGGGACATGGGGCTGCGGCGTGCTCTCTCTGCTTCTCTCCACTGCTGGGACTGCAGCCATCTCCCCAGGGCCCAGCTCCGGCTCCCTCGGCCCAGGTAGTAGACGGCTGATGGGGCCAGCCACCAAAGACTAAAACCCCAAGGCCAGCCCACTTCCTGTGCAGAGGATGGAGGGGGCAAGGCCTGGGGTGGGGAGGCGGGGGAGCTCTGGCTGGTTAGAAAGCCTGAAACTCCTGTAGCACCAGGGGCCAGATAAAGATCTCCCTCCTCCGCTGGGGGCGGTGAGGGAATGGGGGGGTCCGGGGGGGCACCGTGCGTATTGCAGCAGGAGGCGTGAGTGTACACCCTCACACACTTACTGTCTCTCACTCTCAGATAGATGCCTTGCTGCATTACGGGAGCCCTTGGGGCAAGGCCCCTTCTTTTCCCTCCCACCCCATCTCACAGGCCACCTCAAGCCTCTGACACCTTCATCCAGTCACACACAGTAACACCCAGACCTCACACAAACATGTCCCTTTAGGTGTACCCCAGCCATGGGATAAGACACCCCAACTTGCTGAGACTTCCCTTTTCACCCAGCCTTCCAGGAAGCCCCTTACTCAGTTTCGCATTCAGAGGCGACTATTTTGGGAACCTTTGCAAACAATTTGATGGCCACTTATTGAACCTTCTAGAACCTTCCTCTTCTTCTCAAGTCATGGTTTATAATCCCTTTTTCCTCCTTTTGGGGGAGGAGGGATCAGTTCAGGGCTTTTTTTTTTTTTTTAATGATGAAAAGAGACAGACCCCTCTTTGGAAAGGTGCATGTCTATCTATGTGCAGTGTCACAGGCCCAGGGATCCCGTGAAGTTCCATCCAGTGTCAGAAGAAGCAGCTCTGCTGTCTCCTGATTTTAAACTCTGCCTCTGGGGGTTTTCCTGTGAGCTGCTGTCTCTCTCAGAAAAGGGAATGGGGAGAGCAGGAGGGAGAGTAGAAAGAACAGCTCTGCAGAAGTTTCTGTCTGCAGAGAAGTGAGAAAACAGCATTGAAGACCTTGGGGAGAGAATCAGGCTGACTCCCTTCCAAGCGGGAAGCAGGACCTGATTCGAGGCTGCTTGGAAGCTGAGTGACCTGCTTCCCTGTGTTTCAATGTCCACACCTGTAGAATGAGGGGTAACAGTTCCTGCAGGCGTGTCAGGAGAACCAAACGGCAGGAGACCGTAAAGCACCTCACCTGGTGACCACGCGTAGTAGGCTCGCAATAAGCCCGCTTCTCCTCTCCCCTAGAGCAAGGCTTTCTGGCTGCAGGAGAGGGTAATAAACAGAAGCACCACAGAGATGAGAATAATAGCCGAGATTTATTAAGCCTAGAATAGTTCTGGAAGCTCCTCGAGAAATGGGGAATGCTGGTTCTCCCAGGGAGGAAAGCCAGGGAAGGAGGGGGCAGGAAGGCCGTTTTGCGCCGTAGACACTTTTATACCACGTGCATGTATTTCCCACCCCCAAATTCATGAATTCAGTTAAAACTTTAAAAAATGCATATAAAGAAAAAATCCAAGAAAGACAAATAGACAAATATCATGTGATATCACTTATATGTGGAATCTAAAATATGGTACAAATGAACATATCTGCAAAACAGAAACAGACCCACAGACGTAGAGAACAGACTTGTGGTTGCCAAGGGGGAGGGGGAAGGGGGAGGGGGAGTGGGAAGGGCTGGACTGGGAGTCTGGGGTCAGTAGTTGCAAAAGCTATTACATACAGAACGGATAAACAACAAAGTCCTACTGTATAGCACAGGGAACTATATCCAATATCCCAGGATAAACCATAATGGAAAACAATATAAAAAAGAATGTATATATGTGTATAACTGAGTCACTTTGCTGTGCAGCAGAAATTAACACAGCATTGTAAATCAACTATACTTCCCTTGATCCTAGCCAAAAGGCCGAGAAGCGATCAATCAACTATACTTCAATAAAAAATAAAAAGAGGGCTTCCCTGGTGGCGCAGTGGTTGAGAGTCTGCCTGCCGATGCAGGGGACACGGGTTCGTGCCCCGGTCCGGGATGATCCCACATGCCGCGGAGCGGCTGGGCCCGTGAGCCATGGCCGCTGAGCCTGCGCGCCCGGAGCCTGTGCTCCGCAGCGGGAGAGGCCACAGCAGTGAGAGGCCCGCGTATCGCAAAAAAAAAAAATTTTTTTTAATTTTAAAAATTAAAAAAGTAAATAAATAAAAAGAAAAATCCACCCCCAGGTGAAGGCAGAAATGCGCCCAGCTTGTAACAGTTTTGTCCATGGGGATGGCCTTGGTCTGCCCTGCATGTACTGCCCAAGGCTCCTCGTCCTCCATCCGTCTGTCCCTCTGTCCTTCTCTCCTTCATCCTGTAAACATTTACTGAGCACCCAGGATGCCCAGTGACCAAGCCAGGCACGGAGGAGCCTGAGGTGACTGACACCAGCCCTGCTTCTATGAGCAGCACGCAGGAAGGCTGGGGTAGGAACAGGGGAGGCGGCTCTAAGCAGCCCCGTGCCCTGGGTGTCGGGGTGCAGCAAGTGTAGCTATGAATGGGGCAGCCCCCAGACTCAGAATCTTCTAACTCAGGCCCCGGGGGCTCTGCTTTTGCCCAAGGACCCAGGCTGAGATGCCTCAGGTGGAGAGGCAGGTGGTGGGCTACGGAGAGCCGGGAAAAGTTCAACATTGCACGCGCTTTGCATCCGCCGCCGAAACCTCACAGCTGTGGAGCATGGGGTTGTGGGTTGCAGCATGCAGACAGTGTGGGAATGTATCCCCTGACCTCGCTGTGCCCCTCCAGCCTGGGCATCAGCTAGACTCTATATGCCAGCCTCCCTGCATTTAGATGCGGCCGTGTGACAAGAGTCTGGCCAGTGAGATGTGGGTGCAAGTGATTTAGCTTACTTTCAGGCCTAAGAAACCTCATTTTGGTCCTCTTCGGTGTTCCTCCCTCCATCCCTCCATCCCTCCCCCTCTCCTCCCCTCCCCCTATCCTGCAAGAACCCACTGGAGAGAGTGAAGCCCTGCGGGACGGGGCAGGCGGAGCCACCTGAAGGACAGACCTTCACCCCCTGCTCCCCAGGCAATCTACATCGGACAGTCACATGAGCAAGAAATACACTTTTACTGTGTCGGACCTCTGCTATCTGGAGGCTCTTGTTTCAGCAGGTAGCGGGCTCTACCCTGACTAATAGGAAAAGTGCCCACAGGTCCCTGAGCTGGACGTTAAAGCCAGGTGAGGGGGTTGGGAAGGGCAGGCCAGGGAGAGGCCCCAGGGCTTGGGTGGGGAACAAGCTGAAAGAGACAACCAAATGCGTTATTCAGTCCCCACCCCAGTCCCAGCCTCCACTGTCCCCCCAGCTAGGTCCACGGTGACCTCCTTACTGGCCTCCCGGTTCCCCCTGCTGACCCCTCCAGTCTGTTCCCCGCTCAGCAGCGAGACCAATCTTTCCCAAGCTCAAATCAGCTCATTTCACCGCACCGCTCCCTTTACAACCTTCCAGTAGCTTCCAGTGCGTTTAGAATTAAATCCAGACTCTTAATCTTGGCCTTGAAATCCCAAACGAGCTGGCCCTGCGCTCATCTCTGAACTTCCCTCCAGCTCTGGCATGACTGCCGCTCAGCAAGCATGCCAAGCTCCCCAGATCTACCCGCTGTGTACACCCCGATACCCACCTAGCTCCACCCCCGCTCTCTACAGAGCTAGCGTCTTCCTCCCCATTTCACAGGCAAGGATACTGAGGCTCCTGGGTCACCCAACCAGAATGCGGCAGAGCCAGGATTAGAACCAGCCAGGATTAGAATGGAGGACATCAGATTCTTTCTGAGGTGACCTGAAGAGGAATCCAGAAACTTCTCCGATGGCAGGGGACCGACAGAGCCCACTCAGGCCTGCCCAGACCTTTGTCTCCAGAGTTCCGGGGGTTGGACCCAGCCTCCTCCAGCAGGCCCCCTCCCCTCCCAGCACCCAAACCACCAAGCACATGAACCCCTCGTGCCTGTAACTGCTTGTCCAGCACCCTCCACACTGTGTCCTCTGTGTCCCATCGTGAACCAACTTCCTGCACCCTCAGCTTCTGTGGACTAGCCCCGACCCCTGCCCAGAGACCCCACTTTCACAGGAGCCACGGGGCAAGTGCATGCGGGCTCTTTTGGCTCCTGTGTCCCCTCCTGACCATGACATTTCCTCCTGCCCATCGCGGGGCTGCCATTTTTTGGGGGATCAAGCCAGGCTGCAAGACCCCACGCCCTCCTCAGCCCTGACATCTACCAAAAGCCCCTCCCCCTCCTCTGCGCTCCATCTCCTGGGAGACTTCAGGACTCCTGCAAAATCTTCTCCCCAGGGACCCTCTGTCCGACTCCGTATCTCAGCCCAGGCCCAGGCCCACCCTGGGACCCTGTCATCACTCTGACTTGTGCCAACCCAGACCCCCGAACTACCACCTCATGTCCCTTGCTGCCGTCACCCCTCCCACTCTCCAACAGCGTCCCAGTTAGAATTGAGTCCAGCTGCGAACTGAAGAGGATAACAGTGCCCTAAAGTAAGAGAGGAGTTTCTCTCTCACATAAAAGCCGTCCAGAGGCAGGCCATCCACAGCTGCTGGAAGGGCTCTATGCTGTCATCAGGATCCTGAGCTGACTCTGGCTACTGGGGCATCCTCAATACCTTTCTCCTACCTCGTGGACCAAAGGAGCGGTTCAAGCTCCATCCATCACATGTGCATTCCTGCAGCTGGAAGATGGAGGAAGGAGCAAAGAAGGGCATCCTCTACCTGTTAGGACCCTTCCCCAGAGTTGCCCTGGACACTTCTAACTTACATCCCATTGGCTATAACTGAGTCACATGACAAACCCAGCTGCAAAGGAGGCTTTGAAATGTGCCTGGGGGGTACACAGGCTGGGGAGAACAGGTTTGGAGGGACCATTAGCTCTCTCTTCTGTGACTGTCCTCTGCCATCATGAAGACCTCCAGTATCTCCGGGTCACCCACCCCGGCGCCGGCCCCCCTCCCTGCCTTGTTCAGCCCTGACAGCACAGTTGTGCATCTGGTGGACCCTCCCACTTCCACTCTCAAGTCCCTGAGCCCCAGTCCTCGCGGGACCAAAAGTCAGCAGGTGGCTGAGTCCTCAGCTGGAGAAATTCCCACCACCACAGAGCCAGGCTTCACTGGTAACCAGATACGGGTCCTAGACCCTGGTCAGGAGGCAATGCCGTGGATGATTTTGCATCCAGCCCTCAGCCTGGTCCCCCCCCACCCCACACACTGTGGGGTGCCCCTCACATCAGATGGGAAGCACAAGGTAGGTCAGAACTGCAGTGATCAGAGCAGGACAGGAGGAGGAAGAGCAGGTTGCTGGCTGACTGCGCCCAGGGCTCTCCTCCCAGCCACCCCCCCGCAGACCATCTCTTTTCCCTGGGACACGCCACCCACCAGTCCCCGGAGGCAGAATGTGACCCTCCTCCACGGCTCCTTCCTCTCTCTCACCCCCCACTGCCAAGCTATCACCCTTGCTGTCTCTGCTTTGCCAGCGTCACCTGCTTGCCGGCCTCCCAGACTCCAGACCTGAATACCCGTGTTCATCCGTGTTCCTCCATGAGTGGCCTGGTTCACCGGCCACTCCAACACCAGTGCCTCAAGTAACTCATGTCTCATGTAAACCACGACGTTCACATAGAAAGCCATTCCCCGTTCTGGTTCCTCACCAACACGGCTCCAGGGAACCAGCTGTCCTGCTTTGCCGCAGCGGTTTCCAGGACACGGGACTCTCAGTGCTAAAATTGGGACAAAGTGGGTCACCCCATTCCCACCCCACGCTTCTGGACTATCTCAACTCCCTGATTCAAAACCAGCCCTTCCCGGATCCCCCACCCCAGCCAGGTCGGATTCGATGCACACGACAGTTACCTCAACTCATGTCACGACCTTCTGTTCACGTGTCTACACTGGAAGTTCCCTGAGAACAGGGACCATGTCTGATGCATCCAGATTGCCCCAGAGCCTAGAAAATGACCTGACATATAGAGGTGTCAAGATGCAAAGGAGGAAGTATAAAAGGAAAAGAACCAAGGTTTCTAAATCTCTAGTGGCCTAAAGGATCCAGAAACAGCAAGTTAGAAACAACCCGGGGAATAATATTTGAAGTTTCAAAAGGTTTGCCGGGAAAAAACAGTCACAAGCGTGCTTTGCCTTGCTGGCCTTCCTCTCTGGGAGGCAGCCTGACAACATCTCCCAATGTCTCCAGCACGTGACCCAGCAGTGCTGCGTCTCAGACTCATCCTACAGAGAGATGGTGCGGCGTGGGAAAAGTGGGCGAAGGAATTCACGCGGTAACGAGCCTGGGGGTGGCCCAAGCCCGCAGCCCCAGAGGACTGTTGGTGAGGAAATTAGAGACCTCCACCTGGCGGAATACAGGGTCACCGTGACAAAAAGGAAGGGACAGCTCTCCGTTCCTGACGTGGAACCATCCCCAGGATGTGCAGCCGGGTGAGAAGCAGCCAAGTTCAGTTCAAAGTGCGTAGTGGGCCAGCGCTCGTGTAGAAGGACAGGGGTAACCGTGAGTGAGTGTGTGAGTGTGAGAGGGCGTGTGCCAGGGTGTGGGTGCATGCTTGTGAGGGAGGCCTATGGGCATGTGTGTGTGCATTCGGAAGGGTGCGTGTGAGTGTGGGGGGGTGAGTAGGTGTGAGTGCCTGACGGGTGTAGAAGTGAGCCTGTCTGTGTGTGAGAGCGTCTGCGGGTGTGAGGGGGAGTGTGCGTGTGTGCCTATTGTGCGTTTGTGAGAATGTGTGTGCAAGTGAGCGTGTGTTGTCTATGTGAGCGTGTCTGCGACCTGGCGTGCACGTGCACCGAGTTGCTCTGGAACGAGTTCCTAGGGTCCGGTAGCAGCGTTTTCCTTCCGGGAGGGAAGCTGGGAGACCCAGGAAGCAGAGGAGGGGAAGGAAATTTCCTGAATAACGTTTTGTCCCTTTTGAACTTCGGTTCACAGGAACATAATACTTATTTCAGAAAATAAATAAAATCAGAACCAAAACTAAAATGTAAATGTGTGGGGCCCTTGGTGGGCGCTGGAGCTCCCCTCAGGGCTCCCCAAACACCAGGCTTCCTACTACCGCTGATTATTTCCAAGCTCTCCTGAGGAACCTGAAAAGATCTGGAGTCACCAGGCCCGGGAGCCACGTCCCCGTGCCGATAGCACCCAGGGAGGGAAGCGTTTTGTCCACAGTCACACTGACTCCCAGCCCCCATCTCCTGACTGCCGGGCCAGAGTCTTGTTACGGGGACAGTCAGGAAAGCTCCGAAGACCCTCTGACAGCACCTGCAATGGTTTCCCCCTTTCCCGTGAGAAACAGGTAGAAAAAGATCTTTTCACTTGTTCTTATTCTTAAGCAGGTTTCACCAAGATCTGTGATCTTTCTCAGAAGACGATCTAGGTGTTGCAGCGAGGAAAGAGGACGTGTGATGTTTGCAAAGTGCCGTGAGAAGTTCCTCTCTACCTAGAGGTTGTGCTTGCTTGCTTTTTCTTCTTGATGTTTTTATTAAGGAATCGGAAAAAATTTAAATGTCCCGTTACAGAGATTGTGCCCGGCTGTCAGCACTGCCCACAGTGTCTGCTTGGAGGAGAGCAGTAAATGGGGTCAGAAATTCACCCGAGCTCTGGAATGATGCCCCCGGTCAAGCCTGGATCCAGGGCCAGGGACCCTAGACCCCCCACCCCCTCAGAGAACGGGGACCTTGAACTCCCCTGAGCAGTGAAGATGCTGCTTCAGGCTGTGGGCAGGTGCAAGGTGGGCTAGATCTGGGTACTGCTGGCCCAGCACCATAGAGAGAGACTGTGAACTCTTCCCCTGGTACCTGACTCTCGGCATCCTGGCGCGTCGGTCTCATTGCCACCTCAAGAATCTAAATAAGGTGGGACTGAGAGAAGACAGGCAGCTATATTTCGGCATATCCTGAAACGGCCAACATGAGGATGCAGAAAAGCCCACAAGTCTCCTTCAGAACAAAGGGGTCAAACTGAGCCCGAGGAAGGGGAGCTCCAGGCAAGTGCAAAGGCTCGGAAGGCGCTGGGCCAGCAACAAGGATTCGTGGAATAGGGGCCCCTTTGGGTGGCACTTGGGGAAGCATGGTGGTAGGGGGAGGCCCTGTCCTTATTCCCCTGCATCTGCAGCTCAAAGCCTCCCCTGCTGTGTGCTCCCACAGAGGCTCCACCAAACTTAACACGGGCTTCCTTTGACATCGTTTCTACTCATCCAGGTTCGCAGGCCCGCTCGAGGGCCACCCCTACCGGACTGTATAGACATCAGGGACCAAGTGGAGTTTTTGGAGAATTGGCAATGACCCTCCTGGCCTCCCGACATCAAGGACTTTCGGGTGAGGGAGGCAGCCTCGTCTCTCCCTCACCGTGGGTTTCGGTGGGGGACCGCAACTCAGATGCCATGGGGGCCAGACAGGAACAGAAGCCCGAGGCCGTTAGATGGAGACCATGACAAACTGGGAGCTCCATCTATAGGGGAGACGGCAGATGGGAACGTTGGCTCAATACTGCCAGAAAATTCTCAATTTTTCAAAAAAAAGCAGAAAATTGTGATTTTTTTTTTTTAAATATGAAATTCTCTCACTTAAAATAGTGGTCATTTAATGCTAACTTCAACCCACAGCAAAACACCACCACCAGGCCTGCCGCAGAGAACACACTGCTGACCACGATGTGTGAGGAAGGGGACTTCCAGAGGGAGGGCTGACAAGGACCCTCTGTCAGGGAGGTTTCTTCTCAGGTGCCGGCCGGATATTTATTTTTCATCGTGGTCACACGGCAGCTTTGCACACCTTTCCTGTATTTGTGGTGTTTACATGTTTAGGAGCCCTGGGTCCCAAGCAACAAGCCCAAGCTTTACTTTCCCAGCCTCCCTTGCAGCGGGAGGGTGAGCACGTCACTGGGCTCGCCCAATCAGGAGTCTCCACGGCAGACCTCGGGATGGGAGCCAGGGATACCTGTGAGAAGGCAGAGAACTCCAGGACGCTGGTGAGGGTGACATCAAAGCATCGCATCTCAGATGCTGCACCCCTCCAAGCCTGGTTTGTAGAGCTCCCTGAGCTGCAGAAGGTCCGGAATCCGATGCTTTTCTAAGGAAAGTGGCCAGCTTGGGCTCTACGGTTTGCGCCTGAGATTCCCAACTGACACAGATGTTTTAGCCAGGCAGGGAGGAACAGTCACTTAGCAAGCAGATTAAGACTTGACATTGTCTTTAATTACCAGCCCCCCAGCCCTCCCCACCTCAGCCTTCAGCTAGGGCTGACCAGCCTGGATGATGGCGAGGTGGGAACAGAGTAAGCGGGTACAAGAGAGCGTGTCTGCCCGGGGTTTTCTCTCTGCTGGGGCCCTTGGAATAGGGTCTTCATTGTAACACAGGCGCGATGGCCAGGCGTGCGCACTGCGTCTCGGGAGCAACACAGGAAGGTCTAAAACAAAAGCCTGCCTCGTGTTCTCAAGTGGCAGGTGATTCTAAAGAGGGGGTCGCAGCTGGATGTCTTCCTCGCTGGCTCGGTGATTGAACGCCTGACTTCCAAGGCCTGGGAGGCCCATGCACACCCCAGCTGGCTGGCTAACCTTGAATCTCTTTCGCTGACTGGTTTCTACTTTGGGCGCTGGTTAATAAAGAGACAGCCTGCCGGAGGTTTCAGAACTAGCAGAGGCGCCTGTGTTTGGTGGGTGTCTGGTTTCGCTTTCGGGGTGAGTTAGACGTGGCCCGTTGTGAGTCCTCCCACTGCCCGGAGGCACAAACCCACCCTGGCTTACCCGAAGCAGGTCAGTGCACGCTCTGTTTACCAGATCCTCCTTCCCTGGGGGGCCTGCGCCCCTCATCCCCACCCGGAGCAGAGTTTCTACCACGTGCCAGGGGTGCTGGGCACGCGTGAGGGCGGCAGGGAGCCTCAAGCACCAGCTGACCCCTTCCCACCTCCACGCGCCTCCTCCCATCCTGCCCGGCAGTCAAACCACAAACCCCCACGCCCAACACCACCGGGCCAGAGCTGAGAACATGCTTATCTTCTCTTCGATTCCACCTCATTTCAGTCCTGCCGCTTCTCCCAGGCCAGGGGCTCCTCCCAGGGGACGCGAACACTGGCTGGGAGTCTAGAGACCTGCGTCCCAGCAGTGCCCCCAGCTCCCGAGTCGCATGTCCTTCCCTGCAGTAATCGCTATTCTGAGGCTACAGACCACAGGAACGGGCTGGGGCTAACGTGGGTGAAGCAGAAATAGAAGGATCTGGAAGGAGTGGTTCACAGGCTCTGGAGGCAGCTGAAGACCCAGCCCTCGGGGAGCAGACTCCAGGTCAGCTGCGGAGGCCTGGCAGCAAACCTGCCTCCAAGGCACCGACATCCAGCTGTTTCCTGGCCTCATTCCACTGGAATTCAAACAGCATCGTTGGCTGTGATGAGGTCAACTGCCCACCCCTTGTCTGGAGAGGCTGGATGGGGTACTTTGATTCACAGCTTGACCAAGGCCTTACCTGATGCAGGAGGGTAATCTCCTAAGAGAAATGGGTGCTGCTACCAGAAACAGGGGGCCAGATGGTGCTGAACAAGCCTTTGGTTTCCAGGCTTCCCCTCTTTGGACCCAGCTTCCTAGCCTCCCAGCCCTACAAGAATGGGATCAGGTCAGATGATCCTGAAAGTTCTTCCAGGAAAGGCATCCTCTGATTGGAGGAATCGGAACTGGGCATCTTCCTTCCCTGGCAGGGGTGGGCAGGGTGGGGGGAGGCTGGGCGTGGGAGAGACGCTTCTCAGCCCTCAGGAGGGGCTCCTGGCATGAGGATGCCTTGCACACCCACCCTGAAGCCCCCCATTTAGGAGAGAACCAGGCAGGGTCAGGGCTGCCTCCTGAGTGGAAAGGAGGGAAGTTTACCTCCTCCCCTACATGTGGCTTAAACCAGTGACCTTGATCTCATGGGCCCCAGGGAGTCATGAGCCAACCTGAAAGCAGCAGAGGATGAAGGGCCCCAGGCTGCGTCACCCCCTTTCGGGGCGAGGCCGGAGGAACGCTGTGACTAGCTCATTCCTCGGGGCCTGGAGCTGCTGTCCGGGAAATGACCTAAACTGGAACTCGGGCAGCAGCCAACTGTACCCGCCAGTAAGCCCTCGCCCACTCCTGACTGACGAAGGGGATTCGTGTACCCACTTTTCATAGGTTGCCACATGGGACCCCTGGAAACACCCCTGGGAGGTAGAAAACAAAGACTGTGGGATGAGGGTGCTCAGGGAGGGGCAGCTCTTAAAGGCAGAGACGAGTCAGACGCTCGGCCGTCCAGGCCCCCAACACAGGATTCTCTCTCTACACCACCTGCCCCCGGCCTCTTCACTCCCCCATCTCCCAACCTCCACCTCTTCAGAAGCACCTAGGAACCCCAGCGTTACCCCTGCCTGAGCCAGGGCTCGAGGACCAACCAGGCCTGGCCAGTGCACCAGGGCCCGGAGCAGGGGAGCAGGGCTAGGAAGAGGCCAAGGGACACTTCCTTCAGGAGGAAGTGGCTGAGGGCTTCAGGCCTGTGGTTCCAGCCCAGAAGTCCTGCTGGCCCCTGGCTGAAGCCACCTGTGCCCTTCTCGCAGGAAGCAGGGGGCGGCAGGAGCAGAGGGCGCAGGGGAAGCTGCAAGGTATGCGGTTTAGGCTGTGAAGTTCACACCGGGGCGAGTCCGGACACTCGAGTGAGTGGGCCTGCTGAGCCGCCCTGCCGCCAGGCCCTCTTCCTGTCTCCTTCTCAGCTCTGTCCTGAAACCACCCTTTGCCTGCCCTCCAACACCTGTCCCTTCTCAGTGCCCAGAGCACAGACCACCAAGAAGTTTCAGAACAACCCACCTCAGACAGCAGGGGCTCCAGCATCACCAAGACTCCAGAGAGCAGAGCACCAAGAAGGTGAGCTGGAAAAGGGCAGAAAGTTCTAGAAGCCTTCCCTGAGAGGTACCAGGTAACAGTGCTGACAACACGTCCCCAGTCCTTGCTATGCTCCAGGCCCTGTTCTTAGTTTAAAGGTATTAATTCCCGAATATGCCAAGTGCTGTTTGAGGTCCGACAGCACCGGCATCCCCAGGTGCTTGTGAGAAATGCAGTATCTCAGGTCCCAGCCCAGACTGAGTCCGAACCTGCCTCTTATCCAGGTTCCCAGGTGATTTCTGTGCACATGGAAGTCTGAGAAGCATCGTATTAACTCATTTAATCCTGACAACAGCACTTTCAGGTAGGTACTCTTATGACCCTATTTTACAGATGAGGAAACTAAGGCACAGGGAGGTTAAATATTTTGCCCATGGCCACACAGGTGGTGAGTGCCAGGGCTGGGACCTGAACCCAGGCCATCTGGTTCCAGAGGGTACTCTCCGAATTGCTGGGCTGCCACCGCCTTTGGAACGGGAATTCCAGGCACTGCTGGCCATTCAGTGCCTGTCCTGTGTGTGCTGCTCTGGCCTTCCAGAACCCACTCCAGCCTTCCCACCATTTCACCTTGCCTCTCCAGGGAGAGTCTGAATCACGTCTGAGACTCACGTCTGAGTCTCCCAGGCACGGGAGGTAAGGACACCTAACGATCTGCACGGAGCATTCATCACGCATCTGTATCATCCCAGCTCTGGGCTGGGAGTTACGGTAGCTACAAAAGATGCTCAAGGTTCAAGTCTGCCTCGGGGGGTCCAGGGCCTCGTTGAGGAGACGGGAGACAGGAAATGGTCACGTGGGTGAGTATAACTTTAACTGGACGTGTTCAGACACTCCCCGCGCAGCTGCCTCTTCAGGGCAGGCCTCGTGGTGAAGGCAGCTTTGAGCCAGACCTTGAAGGCTGAAATGTCTAACACAGGACAAGGGTCAGAGACCAGCCTGAGCAAAGGGGCAGAGGGGGCAGTAGACACAGGTGTAAAGCGGCCCTTGTGGCTGAAGCAGATGCCTGGAGCTTTTTTTTTTTAATAAATATTTCTTTTTCTTGTTTTTGTTTTTGTTTGTTTGTTTGTTTTGGCTGGGCCGCACCGCACAGCATGTGGGATCTTAGTTCCACAACTAGGGATCGAACCTGCACCCCATGGAGTGGAAGCTTGGAGTCCTAACCACTGGACCACCAAGAATTCCCTGCCCCGAGTTTTAAGCATCCCCCAGTCCAACCCTCATCTGAGGCCAAGCTCCCCTCCACAGCATCTCACCCAGACTGCCCAGACCCCCCTGAATTCCCCCTGTGTTGAGGAGATCATTCCTTCCCATAGGGGAAAAGCCAGGCCATCTCTGGTGTGCACACAGATGTAGTTTTTCAAGCCAGTACACCTGTGTACAGGTGGGTCTCCTTGAAGCACACCTGAGCCATGCAGATCCAGCAGGCCCTGCCGCAACCTGGGGAGTGAGAGATGCTTCATACGCCCAAGGCGTCAGCTGTACCAGACGGGCCCCCGCACCTTTAGGCCCTTGAAGTCCTGGCTCCTTGGAGATGCCGCCATTAATCAGGAGTGTATCTGCAGGGGACCTGCACAGCTGGGGGATCTGTTCCTACAGCAGCTGCTTGGGGGACCCTCCACCAGAGCACTGGCCAGCACTGGAAAGGGGCCCCTCAGCAGCTGAGCTCCACCCGGACCGGAGGAACCCCAAGGCCAGCGTGTCCACGCACACAGCAGTGCACCCCTCTTGACGGCAGGCTCTCTTGAAGGCCCCGAGCATGCGTGTGTAATAAACACAGCCTGCGTGTCCTGGGCCGGGAGTGAGGCTGATACGCGCTCCATGTACGATGCCATTTAATACCCATTGCAACCACAGGAGCCCCCTCTACCATGGCTCCCACGTAGAGATGAGGACACGCAGGACTTCCTCGTAATCAGGATCTGCGGGCAGGTCGGCGACTCTAGAGTTGAGCTCTGAGCACCCACGCAGGATTCCATCCCCCTCCCCCTCACTGCCCACCTCCTCCACGCCTGCCTCAGTACTCTGCACACAAAGGGCGCTTAATAAATGCCTTAAGGACACTTCAGTTGGGACTTCCCTGGTGGCGCAGTGGTTAAGACTCCGTGCTCCCAATGCAGGGGGCCCAGGTTCCTTCCCCAGTCAGGGAACTAGATCCCACATGCATACCGCAACTAAGGGTTCGCATGCCGCAACTAAGGAGCCCACATGCCGCAACTAAGGAGCCGGACTGCCACAACAAAGACCGGATGCAACCAAATAAATAAATAAATAAATATTTTTAAAAAAACAAAAACAAAAAAACGCTCGAGTTAAAAACACTGCAGGGCACTGTAACATGTGGGCCCAGAAGTTGCCACCAGAGGGCGATGCGTGCCTCTCCCCAGCCTCCACACCGGGCTTGTTCTGCAGGAGGGAGGTGGGGTGAAGGCAAGGAGAATGGCCCAAAGTAGACAGTGACTGCTTCCTCCCTGGGGGCTCCAGGTGCCCACAGGATAAGAGGGGGAAGCAAGCAGGGCCCCTCGATTCCAGGAAGGCAGCATGAGGGAAGCCCAAGGAAAGCCAAGAGCAGTGACCTGCAAAGGATCTTGGAGACTCTCAGGTCTATCCTCTCCCTGTAGAGATGATGAGTCTGAGCCCAGAGAGAGACAGCTATCAGCCTTAGGTCACACAGCATGGCATAGGTTTAAACCCTGGCCTCCAGCCTCCCAGATTCCTTCATCCCACTTAACCCTCAGATTCAGAGCAGGGAACTTAACCCAGGTGGTTCCTCACCTTCCTCTAGTCAGAACATACGAGAAATGGATTCCTGAGACAGCCCCAGGCCCCGGCCCTCTGCTCCTCCTGTATCTCCTTCCCTTAGCCCTGGGGAAGGCGAACACCTCCACCTCCAACCCTAACCACCCCTGAGTGCCGAGGACTCCCAGTCCTGCCCGGCCGACTTCCCGGCCCCACCCACATCCTCGGCCCTCCGTCTCCCTTGTCCTGATCATCCGGCCATCCCTCTGCCTCCCAAGTACCACTGCCATGCTTTTGGCCTCAGCTGCTGTCCTCTTAGAATGAAAATCAGATAATGTCCTGTCCCTGCTTAAAAGCCCCCAAAGGCTTCCCACTGCACTTGTGACGCAACCTCACCTCCTTGCCCTGAAAGACCCAGCCGCGCTGCCCCTGCCGCTGGCTGCCTGTCAACTCCTGGAGGGCTCAGCGCTCTCCCCTGCCTCACCCACACTCCCCCGAGCTCCTGCTGCGGCCTTCCTGGGCCAGTCCACCCTGCTTAAAGCAGACACGGGCCTGTTCAGTCCCAGCACCTGCCCTTCTCCGCCAGGCATTTGCTCTCATTTATAATCGGTTGGGCACCGGTGAAGGATTTGTTTGGGGTCTGTCCTCCTGGCTGGATTATGGCTCCTCAAGGTCACAGGTCAAGTCCATGGAGACCCATGGCTTCTCTGGCACCTAAAGCCATGTGTGGCTCAGGGTAGGTGCTCAAATTGTATTTGTTGAAAGGATGGGTGGATGGAGGGATGGATGGAGGGATAGATGGGTGGAGGGAGGGGTGGAGGGAGGGGTGGAGGGAGGGATTGAGGGATGAATAGAGGGAAGGTTGGAAGGATGGAAGAAGGAAGGTCTTGGCATTGGGTTGAGAAGGTGTCTATTCATCCCTTCATTAACCTAACAGGGATTTACTGAGCACCTACTGGCAGCACCGTGCTGGGCACTGGGGGAGTTACAGGACGTGCGGGACCTGAAGTCTGTGTAACTCAAGGAAGTGTCTCTTAGTAAGGGAGTAGGACAAAATGCACATAATTACAACTAAGGGAGCGTGTCAGTACAATGACTGTCAGGTCGAATTTTCAGGACAGTCCTAGTATCAAATGATAAGAGTAAGTTCATGTGATTTGATTCTAAACCTTTCAAGGTTTGATCTAAATAAAGTAACAAGGCAGGATAAACCATTTTTAAGACTATATAGGCAATTTTGTCTTTAGAAAATGTGGTCATCTCGGTGCTTTGTGACCGCCTGGAGGGGTGGGATAGGGAGGGTGGGAGGGAGGGAGACGCAAAAGGGAAGAGATATGGGAACATACGCATATGTATAACTGATTCACTTTGTTATAAAGCAGAAACTAACACACCATTGTAAAGCAATGATACCCTAATAAAGATGTTTAAAAAAAAAAAGATGTCTATGGAAGCATTTAATTATGATGGCAAAAATTTGTAAGGAGTCTCAAATGTCTATCACTAAGAGATTGGTTTTATAAATATGGTACGAATATACAATATAATACATTGAATGAGGATGTGCATCTGTACTATTAACATGGAAAAGTGTCCACTACATATTATTAAGGAAATAAATAAATTACATGCAAAAAAAAGAAAATGTGGTCATAATGAGTATAAAAAGACATAGAGTAGGCCTAGTTTAAATAAAACACATGCCGTGGAAAAATAAAACAGATCCTTGCTTGACTGAGGTAAGCAGGGAAGGCCTCCCTGCATACACCCTTAACCTCCCCAAATCCTAGGACTTGTATTTATCCAGTCAACGAATTTTTACTGAGTACCTACTATGTGGCAAGCTCTCTTCTAGGCTCATGGACTATAACAGTGTAGAGCTTACAGTCTGGTGGGGGTGGGGAGGTGGAGAGGCAGCAGCGGTGGGCGACCAGGGACCATACATGCAACAGACAGGCAACTTCCGTAGGGAGTTAGGAGAAGACAAACGCCAGGGAAAGGAAAGAGCAGGATACATGAGATCGGGAGCACAGGTTTAAATGAGGGGGTAGAGGAGACCTCACGAGAAGGTGATGTGAAAATCTGAAAGAAGGGCGGAGCCAGGCAGAACTGGAGAAGGGATAAAAAATAGAGAGTGTCTCCTAAATTTGCACAGCAACTGATAGATCCCCAGTCCACACCTTTACCCGTGCCAGCCTAGGAGTTCCACATGGGATGAGGTGGACTTGCTCTCAAAAAGTATTTGCGGGATTTGTGGATTGGATTGAACAAAACGGAATGCTACCTGCAAACTTCTTCTTCACCTTCCTCCTAGCAAACTCCTACTCATCCTTCAAGACCCAAACATATATGGACAGAGTTGGTTGCTCTCTCTTCTGAGCTACCAGCCTTTATACAAACTTTGCACCATATACAAGCTTCTTTTATAGTCCCCAGTGTACTGTACTTCCCTAGTTTGCCCGCAGGTCTAGGCTTTCCCACGTACTAGGAGCCCTCGAGAGGATCTGACTTGTCCCAGGTGTTTTTAGACGCCTAGAGCCTCCTGGAGACGCTTGATTAGTGGTGGCAGACTTGAAATGACCTGTGGTCCTTCAGCGCTCCCTCTCAGGTAAGTGGTTTGCATTTCTGCGGACCTGGGGTACATTAGTTGAGGTCCTTTTAGAATTCAACCCCTGTTAGTTAACATTGAAAACAGGTGACACTGGAAATGAAGGCAAGGAGCTTGAGCCCCAACCAAATCTCGGGAAGGGAGAAATCAGGGCAGCCCGAGGACCTTGGTACCACCATGCCTGGGTGCTGTGGTCAGCTCCAGCAGTGGCTCTGCTGGGGTTGGGGACTCCCTTACAGCTATCAAGTACCCTGGCCACCAGGGGGCAGGGTAAAGTAGACAGAATGGCCCTGGGTAGGGTAAAGGGGTGGTGAGGGGTCCCAGGGAAAGAGGAAACTGATCCTGGGGACCACACCCAAAGTACCTCCCTCACAGGGCCCTGCTCCACCCAAGCCTGGCCACCCCTTCACCTTGTGTGAGAGGCCCAGGGACTCCAGCCCAGTTTGAATGGTCAGTGCGATGGAGGTACATGCCTGGCAAACCACCAGGGGCTGCATTTTTATTTATTTATTTATTTTTTTTGCAGCACGCGAGCCTCTCACTGTTGTGGCCTCTCCCGTTGCGGAGCACAGGCTCCGGACGCGCAGGCTCAGCGGCCATGGCTCACGGGCACAGCCGCTCCGCGGCATGTGGGATCTTCCCGGACCGGGGCACGAACCCGTGTCCCCTGCATCGGCAGGCGGACTCTCAACCACTGCGCCACCAGGGAAGCCGGGGGGCTGCATTTTTAAAGAAGACCTTCTTTTGAAAAAATTAAAATTGTAACATTTGCCAATTTCTATGGTGTAGGTACTGCCACCACGGCCGATCTCAAGCTAACACTGTGATGTGCAGTCTGGCTCCGGCACACCGTTGGCTGTGGGTAGCAAGGTGCAAGGGCACGAGCTCCTCACAGACTCCTGTAAGGGAGTCCTGCCCTGTCATGAGACTGAGCAAAGAGCTTGGGGAGGTGTTGCAGCCTCTGAGAAATAATAGCTCAGGATATGGGTTTGAATCCGGCGTCCACCTCTGACCCAATGACCTGAATCTCCTTCAGATGCGGCCCACCGGATAGATCCCAAATCCCAGGTCCTGCACACCTGCTCCTTCCTGCCTCCCGGCCTTTCTTTCAGTTCCTGGGAAGTGCTGAGCAGTTTCCTATCTCCAGGCCTTTGCCCACGTGGGTTCCTCCACCTGCGGTTCTGTCTCACCCTCTGGGGCTCAGCTGAACCACCTCTTCCTCAGAGAGGCCGTCTCTGACCAACCCCCCAACCTTCCAAATTAGCTTCTTCCATTATTACCTTGACAGCACTTACCCTGATGTGAGGCCCTATGTGATGATCTGTATAACACTCACCTCCCCTACTAGACAGTAAGCCCCACGAGGGCAGGGACCGTGTGGACTTCTGTTCACTGCTTTGCCCCCTCTGCCCAGCACAGAGCAGGGCCCATCATGGGTAGTGAACCCCAAACTGTTGAATGAATGAACATATGACACAGGAAGGAAAGTATCCAAATACAGTTTCTTCTTCTGTAAAATGAGTATAATAAAATGTCTACCTTCAGATAATATTTAAACCTGTAAAGAGCCTACTCTGCGCCAGGATTTTCATATACTTACCCCTTTAATCCTCACGACAGCTCCCTGGGGTAGATGCTGTTATTATCATCCCCATTTTCTAGGTGAGGAAACTGAGGCACAGAGAGGTCAGGAGGTGACCTGCTCTCCTTTATCCGGTTAGATCTGAACCCAGGCAGCATCTGTCGCCAGCAGCCTCGGTTAAACTCAGGGAGTTAAAATCAACTCTTTTGGGGGAGGGTAGGGGAGGGCTCGCGGAGGTGATGACATCTGGTGCTGCTACAGCTCCCGTGCCCCAAGACCTCGGAGCCCAGTGGGCAAGGCTAATAACTGATAAGCACTGTGATCAGGGATCGCTCAGGACCAAGGCTGTCCCCCAAGTCTGAGAAGTCTTCCTAGAACCGAGATACCCTGGCTGAGGAAGACAGCCGCACCTGATGACGTGGCCGGAGAGGTTTGAAGAGAAGTGAACCAGCGGTGCTCGTGACCACTTCTCCCCGCGGCCACAACACTTCTGACCTCACTCGGGAGCTCAGCCTAGACCCTTGGGGCTCACAGGCAAACCTTGCTTCCCATCGTCCTGTTCTCCTTCCCAGGGGTTGGGTTAGTTGTGGTCGTATGATCAGTTCTGGCCAATGAAAAGCGAGCAGGGGCTGCTGGGTGAAAGAATCTCTAGCTCTTCTTTCACTCCCCCTCGTGATGCCTGATGTGACACCTGGACAGCCATCTTGTGGCCACCACCTTGTGGCTGCCATCCTGTGGCCCTGAGGGAAGCTGGCTTGAGAACAAAGTTGTTGCTAAGGGGGCCGAGTGGAAATATGGGACAGATCAGGGTCCTCAGTGCTTTTGCTGAGCTGCTGAATTAACCAGCCCCAGAGCTGCCCCACCCTGGCATTTAGGGTTCGTTTTCTTTTTTGAAGCTCTTTGTTCAATATGTGTTCCTTGCACCCAAGATCATCCTAACAAACACAGCAAGGATATGTAACAAAAAGCAGAGAGAGGAAAGGAGTCTTGTCCAGGTACTTGCGTTTCAAAATAAGAAGGAAAGAGCTGCATTGCCAGCCAAGAGCTTTGGGAGAGGATGCTCTGAGTAGACACAAGGTCCCCTCTACCCAAACACCCAAGATGCCCCGGGGGGAGGCAGGCAGAGGGGAGGAAAGGAGTGTCAGTGTTGGGGTTCCTGGTGAACATGGATCTGGGCCCCTCCTTCCCAGCTGAGCCTGGCAAGGGCTCCAGGGAAGACCCCCAGCAGGTCTGGGGCATCTGAGACTCAGAGGGGCCATTCCTCTCTTCCCAGGCAGAACCCCGGGGAGGTGGCTGAGACCCCAGGGAAGAAATGGCCAGATAGTGCATTCCGGCAGATAGAGCTGGGCTCAGACGGCCCTCTGAGGGATACAGAATTTGTGAGATAAGCGTGCGTGCAGAGAGGATCCGGATGTCCCAAGAGGAATGAGGACCCAGGAGGCTCTGCAGGAATGGGCGTAGTTCAGCAGGTATGTAGGCGGAACCGGGAGCCTGGAGCAGAGGGGACATTGACACACTCAGCAGATGTCCTTTGGACATGCACTGCCAGGTGACCCCTCCCGCTGCCGGGATGTGGCGCTCAGATGCAGCCCCCCAGGAAATGTGGTACGAGAAGAACCCCAGGTGGCCAAAATCGCATTTCTTCAACTTCAGCAGCATGGAAGTTAAGCTTAGTCATGGAGAAATAAAGCAAGTTCTATTCTGCGTACATCTGAGTTTGCGGCATCAACTCATTCCCCGCAGTGGTGAAGAGCAGTCAGCAAGATGTAGGTCAGCCACCAGCGACCCCACCACCACCAACACTGCTGCTTCCCTGCAGAGGGTCCCCGGTTTCCTCCATGTGCCTGCACCCCAATTACTACTTCCTCCTGTCCACGCCACCACCTGCAGGCAACCTCACACCTCATCCGGACCCTGAGCTGCAACCCCAAGGCTTGCTGCTGGCCACCCAGCCTCCCGTCTTCCTGGGTTTGCAGACCAGCTGCTCCCAGCCACGCTGGCTTAGCTCTGTGCCCTCCTGACTCATGTCGTGGAAATCCCTCCTTCCTTTCTGGCTCCTGCGGCCACCCGCTGGCCCCAGCTCTCCCCAGCTCGGCCCCACCCATGATGTTCTTGACGTCTGTTTCTGATCTCGTTGAGTTTCTGCCCGTGTTTTTCCCTTCCTCCAGATGTACACGTGGCAGCATGTAGCTACTGGGACAGGCCTGCAGAGCTGGCCGGAGGGGAGGGAACAGGAGAGTCGCAGGATTTTATCCCCTGGCCCAGGATTCCTGGTTCTTGCTTCCCGCTGCTTCTCTCTCCCTATGCTCAGTAAAAGTCATTCATCCCACAAATGCTCTCCGCTCTTCAAGGACCCACATGCCAGCTCCTGCTAATACACCAACACCATTACAGTCGGTCCTCACTCAGGACAAGAAAGGGATGGTCCCCGGGGTGGGCAGGCGGCCACACGGGCATTTCGCTAGCTCGCTGGGGTCACCAGGACCACACGTTGCAGATCCCCGGGGGATGTTGTCCCCACAGACCTGGCAGCGGGCTGAGGGGGGCCTCCAGTTTCCCAGGGCCCTTGCCGAAGGACCTCCACCAAGAACTTACCTGTTGGGAGAGTCTCCATAACAAAGATCTAGTGGCTCTGACCCCCCCACTGACGATACGCCTCCAAGTCAGGAACTGGGATCCCATGGGAACGACTGGCCCAGACAGACCAGGGGCCGCCTCTGAAGCACGGATGAAGAAGTGTTTGTAGCAGGTCCAACTAGACAACGGAGGGCTGCCAGTTTTGGAGACCTGAACTAATGTGGCCTGGAAATATCTGGGGCCTTTGGCCTCAGCTTGCAAAGGGCAAGCTTCAGTCCTCCTGCAAGTGCTTGGCAAGGAGCGTCAAAAGCTCTTCTGCCTCAGTAATCAGCACATCAAGTCCTCACGATGTCCATGACCAAAGGCTCCTGCCTGGCGCTGGAGGTGACCTTTACCACCAGTGTCGGAGCAGGGGTGCTGGGGAGGCCGATGACACTTCAGCAGATCCTGGGCCCAAAGTGGGCGGTGGGATGGCTCCCCTGAGTAGCCTCTGACCTGTTAGGGCCTCTTGCGTGAGAGCTGCGAGGGCTTCAGGTGTGGTGGGAAACCTCCTTCGGGGGCCAGATGGGCTCCAAGGAGACTAAGACTTACGTCTTCCCCTGCCAGGGTGGCTGCAGGCTCAGGTGGATTCTGGGGCAGTTACGGCGGATTTGTCTTTACAGCATCCTCTTCCACGTGGTACCCAGAGAGCCGTCAAACACAGGCACGCAGGCAGGGCAGATGCCCCATCAAGCCAATAAGAGGAGTCGCCACCGATTGCGTTCGGTATGTGAGTAGCTACTATGCTAGCTCGGAGGTCAGAACCCACCAAGACTGCCCGTTGCAGGACGTGGAGCATTTTCCCACCAGAGAATATACAGCTGTTCTCTGGCAAATATTACACACAAAACGTGAGACAGGAGCCCCAGGTAGGATCTGTGGTTCGTTCAGCACGTCCAGGTGCCTCACTAGAACATAAACTCCTTGGGTGTTCCCCATGGGGAGGTGATGGCTTGTGCCTGCAGTTGCAGCCTCCAAGCCTAGCAGCACACCCAGCACACAGTAGGTGCTCGGTAGCTGTGGTTCAAAGGATGAACGCAGGGACTTCCCTGGTGGTGCCGCGGTTAAGAACCTGTCTGCCAAGGCAGGGGACACGGGTTCGAGCCCTGATCCAGGAAGATCCCACGTGCCGCGGAGCGACTAAGCCCGTGCACCACAGCTACTAAGCCTGCACCCTAGAGCCCGTGAGCCACAACTCCTGAGCCCGCGTGTCACATCTACTGAAGCCCACGCGCCTAGACCCCATGCTCCGCAACAAGAGAAGCCCCCGCTCACCGCAACGAAGAGTAGCCCCCGCTCACCGCAGCTAGAGAAAGCCTGCATGCAGCAACGAAGACCCAACGCAGCCAAAAATTAATTAATTTTTTTTTTAAAAAAGGAGGAATGCAGTGCTCACCAGGCAACCTCTCTTCTAATCCTTATGGCCACACCATGAGATAGGTGATCCCCATTCCCATTTTACAGACAAGGAGACTGAGGCTCCGAGGTGTGAGGACTTTCCCAGGGCCACAGCCAGGGCACGGCACAGTAGACCCTGAGCTGGTTCCACTGCCTCCAAGGCACAGCAGCTGAGTGAGTGACCGAGGCGGGCTGGTTCTTTTATGGGTGGCGAGCACGTGGAATGGAGCCCTGGGCTGCCTTGGTCCCTCTGGGACCCTGAACCTGGGCCCAGCAGAACAGGACGGGCTGCCCTCCCAAGGTGGGCAAAGGAAACCGAGCAGAAAGAGCCAGGCTGGATTGCCAAGAAGACGCACAACTTTTAATCATGCTGGACAAGCAGGGCAGGGGTGAAGTCGGGCTGGGGGTGGTTGTACAGGACCAGCCTTCACGGCACCGGGTCAGGCCCTGCTGCCATCCCCCAGCCATGCAGCCATGGCTCCCCTGGCTACGAGTAAGCACCAGAGACCACCACCGGGGCCACCTCTGCCCCGGAGTCCGTATAAGCACCAACGGGCGGAGGCCGTCTCCCTCTGGGGAGAGATTCGGGCCACCTGGGGTTGCAGGAGGGGAAGGCTGGGGGCCACCAGGCTGTCCCACCCTGGGAGACGGGGAAGGGACAGAAGTCCTGATGTCCCTCACTTGGCCTCAGCCTCGCCCAGCGCCTCCCTTGGCATCATGGCTCAGAGGAGGGTTCCCCCAATTGACCTGGAACGTTGCTCGCTTTGGTTCCCCAGACCTGCTGAGAGGTCCAAAGCCCGGTGCCCTCTGTCCTGGCTCACTGCCCGGCAGCATTTGTAAAGGCAGCAGCGGGCCAGAGGCGGCTCTGCTGGGCAGGAGCTGCCCACCCGGGGCCTCAACACCTGGAGAGCCGGAGGCACTGGGCTGGCGAGAGACACCAAGGAGGTCAGAGCACCTGGGGACAGACGACAGTGTCTGACAGTGGCTGGGAGCCTGGGAGAACTGAGGCCCAGGCACCTTTGGCAAAATGGGCTGAGCACGGCCCTGACAGCCGCCCAGCAGCGGGGCAGGGAGGGCGTGTGCTGAGGAGGGTAGGAGTCCTCACAGGCTTCCATCCCAGCCGTGTGGGGAGCTATGGGTCTGGGCCCCCTTACCCCAAAATGCCCCCTAACCCCTGGGTCCTCTCCTCACAGCACCTTTCCCCTGACCAAGGCCCCCCTGGGTTTGCTTTAATGATGGGCATTGGGAAAAAAAGAAAGGAACAGGCAGAGGATACTCCCCACCTGGGGTACCCTATCCTGCCAGCCTTGGGGAGTGGTGGGTAATGGGGGGCCACAGTGCCTGAATGCCCAGAACACAGACTTGTGTGATCAGAGACCCATGTGTTTCTCTGGGTCTGGTTTCAGAATCTGTGTCTCCCCACCCTGGCTGGACTGGGTGCTCACCGAGAGCAGGGCCTGTGTCTGGTTCACCTCAGCCTTCCCAGAGCCTGGCACAGAGCGGGCGCTCAGTGAGTGTTTGATGACTGAATAAATGAACTGCGGCTGCACAAGTCGGGGCAGAGACAGGAGCTCAGAGAGAAGGGAGAAGGTGCAAGAGACAAGAGGAGGGGGTGTCCTAGAAGGGTGAGAGAATTGAAGGATGTTGGGAAGATTCTAGAATGTTTGGAAGATTCCAGAATGTTGTGAAAATTATAGGACCTGGTTACTCAAGTGGGGTCCATAGACCAGCATCACCCAGGAACGTCCTAGAAATGCAAAATCCTGGGCCCACGCCACACCTGCTGGATCAGAACCAGCATTTTCACACAATCCCTGGGTGATACAGATGCACATTCAAGTTTGAAAAGTGCTGGTCTAAAAGGTTGGGAAAGTTCTAGAAGATTGAGGTTAGGAGGTTTCTGAAAATGTCCAAGAGAGGAGAGAGGCAGGAACAGACTGGGAGGGGTGAAGGAGGGAAGGAAAGAGGAGGAAGGCTGCCCAAAATGCCAGGTCCCAGGGCCAACTTTACAGACAGGCAAACTGAGGCCCCGCAGGGCACAGACCTGTCCGTGGCCACCCCAGGCCAGAGCTGCCCCATGGGAGGCACTAATCGTCCTCAGGCTTGATGAGGTGGCCGCTGAAGGTGATGTAGGTGTCGATGTCGTCGCTGTAGACGGCGTTCTCACGCTCACGCTTGAAGAGCCGCGCCCAAACACGGTCGCCGGGTGCCAGGGCCAGCATCACACTCTGGCTCTGCATGATGCTGCGGTCGCTGGGCTGCGCGTACAGGATGACGGCTGCCTCGTCGTTGTGCACGACGTGCACGTAGGTCTCCTTGAAGTTCCAGCTGTGCACGTTGAGGCTGAAGAAGTAGAGGCCGCGCAGGGGGGCGACGAAGTGGCCGGCAGCCAGGTTGAAGTGCCCGTCCGGGTTCACGAAGACCGTGTCGAAGAGCAGCGGCTGGAAACCCTCGCTGCTGTGCAGGGCCGTCTTGCGGCCCACCGAGAAGGCTGAGAAGCGCATCTGGCACGGGCTGCCAGGGCTGCCTGCTTGCCCCTTGGCGCCCTTGATGCCCTGGGGGCCGCGCTCCCCCCGGGGGCCCTCCCTGCCCAGCTTCCCGGGCGAGCCCAGCAGGCCTCGGTCCCCTTTGTCACCTGCGGAGACAAAGAGGAGAAAAGTCAGGGCAGGCACCCACGCCTGCACCCAGGGGGCTCCTAAGCATTTGCAGAAGGCTCACCCCTGCCCAGAGACAGCAGGTCGGAGGAGAGCCAGCACCTACAGAGCACCTACTGCATGCCAGGCATCGCCACCCCGAGGCCCCTCTACAGGAGACACCACGCCCACCTCCACTCGCAGAGGGGTGACGGGACTCTCCCGGTGGCACAGCTTGGGAGCAGGACCCCAGCTGTGGTCTGTCTCCACGCCAGCCTGCTCCCTCCTCAGCAGTGAGGGTCTGACTGTGGTCCCTGCCAGACCGGGCCTGGACCCCAGGTGTCACTGCACCCAGCGGGGCTTCAGGGGGATGTGGGCGTGGCATTTCTGCCCCAGAGAAGGGATCACCCGGAAGGAAGTGTCCAGAGTCAGAGCCAGGAGGCCCTTGGTGGGCGTTACCGCCCCTCTGCACGACCTGGGGCCTTCATGTTGGTGTCTTGGGATTTTTCTGTCTGTATCTTGAAGAGGATCATGCTTGCCTCACTGGGATGTTCCTGAGCCCTCTGGGAAAGCATTGGGTGAACTCTGCAGACCCGAGGCAGGACGATTCACCCAGCACTGCCCAGCCCACCTCCCCCTGCCCTGGGCTCCGGCAGCATCTCCCCTGGTTCCCAGGCAGGCACGCCTCTGGCCAGCCCTTGTTCCAGGCTGACTTCGAACGCAAGAAAAGCAGGTGACCGCCTACTTTTTATATTTTTACCACCTACTTCTTGAGGGACCAGATTCCAAATATTTCTCTGCTGCTTGTCACAGAGCCTGCAATCACACCCTTAGCCACATCCCTCTGAATGAACTAGACAGCCCTGTGTTGTCCTGGGGTCCCCTATGACCATGGCAATGCTGCTGGGAAGAGGGGAAGAAGGGGCAGAAAAGAGGACACAGGTCCTTGGAGGAGAAGCCTGGAGAGAAGCAGGGAGGAGGGAGTCCATGGCTCTGTGGAGGTCTTCCTCACTGGCCTCTTTGGTGAACTGCCTACCTCATCACGTGCCCTGCACTTTACAGTTTGCAGAGCACTTGCTTCGCCCCAGGCCCAAGGGAGGGTGTGAAGGGTAATTATAAGAGGGGGTTACCTTCTCCTTTTTACAAATGAGGCAGTAAGCCCAGGGAGGGAGAGACAAGCCTGCCCCACACAGCAAGGGAGCTGAAGAGCGGGGGCTGGGACCCAGGACTCCTGACACCAGCCAGACGCCTTCTGCCCAGCAGGCAGCTAGCCTGTCCCAGGAGAGGTGACATGGGGTTTTAAGGAGGATAGTGAGGGGGGAGCTCAGTCAGCATCCAAGCACCTCGTCAACCTCACACAGAGGGCTCTGCTGGCCTTGGGGAAGCGGTGATGTGTGAGTGGTCGGCCAAGTAGGGAGAGGACAAGAGGGGTCCTCAACCACAAAATCTGAAGGCCCGAGGGTCTCAGGTACCAGCTGACCCTCTGGAGTCCTCAGCGACAAATCTTAGCTCTGCCCCTAACAGCTGTGTGACCCCAGGAAAGCTTCTCCCCTCTCGGAGGCTCTGTTTCCCCATCTGCAAAGTGGGAGGAATGACAACATACCGAACTTGCGGGGTTGTCGTGAGCAAAGACAGAGGTTAAGGATGTCAAGGTCTGGCCCCAGGACCAGCCATTCACAGCCCCCAACAGCAGAAGTGGCTTCCTTGAGATTTGGTTTTAGGGGACAGGCAGCCAGCTCTCACCTGGGCGGCCCTAGTGGCCCCCACGGCTCTCCCTGATTCTACCCTTGTCTATTCTCCACAGAAATTAGAGTGATCCATTTGAAACCTAAGCTGGGCCAGGTCCCTCCTCTGCTCAAACCCTCCCCCACTCCCCATCTCACTCAGAGGAGGAGCCCACGTCTGATCTGTTTCGTCTCCAACCTAGCTCCTCCCCTTGCCCCCTGTTCCTTCAACACATGAGGTCCGCTCTGGCCCCAGAGCCTTTGCACCTGCTGTGCACGCTGCCTGGAATGCTCTTCCCCAGATATCCACGTGGCTTCTCCCCACCTTCTCAGTGAGACCTACACTGACCAGCCCCATTTAATATGCACACTGCCCCCCACAGCTGCACTCCAGACACCCCTTACCCTGCTCCACCTCGTCACTTCCGTAGCATTTATCACCATCCATTTCATTAACTTGGGTGATATGTTTACTGCTCACTGTCTGCCTCCCCCACTAGAACAGAAGCTCCACAGCGGTGGCATCTCTGTCTGATGTGTACACGCTCCATCCCAGAATTCAGAATGGTCCTGGTATGCAGTAGGTACTTAATAAATGTGTGAATCAAAGAAAAGGTCTGGGACAGTTTTCTGTCCTGGTTTCTTCTGCTCCTTCCACCTCACCTCCCTGAGCCCAGGAAGAGATCCCCATGCCCTCCCGGTCCCCGACCGGGCCAGTCCAGCCCAAGCCACGTGTGGGTCCTCACCCTTCAGGATGGTGATGTTAATGTAGGGCCTGACCTCAGGCAGCAGGTACGGGAGGGCAGACGGAGAGGCCAAGGACGTATGTGCAGCATCAGCAAGGACCAGGGGGTCCTCAGAGTCACAGCACCGTCGACAGAGCCCAGGGGAACTAGAGGCCACGGCTTCCCCAGAGGTGGGCTCCTCGGTGGGGATTCCAAACACAGAGAGAGGGGGCACGAGCACTGCCCAGAGGAGGCCCAGGGCAGCTATCCCCATGGCGACCTGGAGCAGGGAAGGAGGGACAGAAACATATTACCTTGACATCTACACTCTGTTGATGCCCAGCGTGGACGCCACCACCCACAGCACATGCACTCCTGACATAACTCGGGGAGGGGGCATTAGTGCCCCCATTTAACAGATGAGAAGACAGAGGCCTACACAGGGAAGCAGGTTCTCAAGGTCACAAAGAGGTTCACAAAAGCAGGTTCTCAAGGTCACAAAGAGACCTGTGGTAGTGCGGGGCCTGGAGGTTGAGTCTCCTGGCACCCAGTCCCTGGGCATCTCTGTCACACATGGGCCCACGAAGGAGGACCCGCTCTGAAGACGAGGGTCCTGGGAGGCCTTTGCTGGGGTGGGTGAGGAAGATGCCCTGCTGCCCATGTGTCATAGCCAATGAGACTATAAGATGCTTTTCCCAACCTCCCTCTGGCTTGTTTTCTTGCCCCAGACTCCACCGTCACTGGAGGGCAAAGGTAGAAGAAGGTGCCCCTCAGGACGGACAAATTACAAACAAACAAACAAAAGAAGTCCCTGCAGAAATGCACGCGGAAGGTGTGTAGCTGGTCTCAGCCCACCTCCTCTCTCAGCATGTTTGCGCAGTCAACAACCTACCAACTCCACCTCACACAAGAAGCCCTGCAGGGAAAGGAGCAGGAGAGAGTAAATTCATTGGAAGGTGGTTGTGTCAATCATCGTAGACCTGCCAATCAGCTGCCAAGGTGATAAACTGGAACTAAGGGGCGGGACCCAGGAGGTCTGGAAAATTCAAAAGGAACAGGGAAGCCCAACGGTTTGTGAGAATCTGTCTTTGGCTTTGGCCAAGAAGGGATCCAGAGTTCACGCAGAGAGGCCGAAAGCAGCCTGGACAGCAGTGACTGGAGACGAGCTGGGGCTGGGTGGGCAGGAAGCCAAGCAAAGAGCCTTTGAGGTGGTGGCAGTCTTTGGGGGCTGGCACTGAGTTATCACAGGATCAGAAACACTTTTGAAACCAGACTGGTTTTTACACTTCTGGTGTTCTTTGTTTATTTCCTTTGTGTTCTCCTTTAACATTTAGTACAATTTAAAAATATTTTTCTGTGGTTAATATGTGTAGAGAAACTAAAATTATTATTTTTTTTAAATGCCATTCTAACCTAACCTGAACACTGAGGTAGGAGTTGGGTTTTAAAGGGGCAGGAGCCCTCCCCCGCAACAACCCCCTCCCCGCTCCCTGGGGGCTGGGTAGCAGCAGGAGAAGAGAGGGGTGGGCAGGCAGTCTCCAGGGCCATCACCCCTCTCCTGAAGGTGACCATTCCCAAGCCTCCCCCACCTCCCCGGCCCCCGTTCTGCTTTCCTGGTTCTGCTCAATAAGGCACGTCAAATCTTCAGAGATCAACCTCCCTTCTGTCCGAGATTATGACCCTTACCTTTTATTTGTAAATTACACAACCCAGTGGTTTTGAGAAGAGCAAAATCCCCTCTTTTTCTTCCCATAGATGTGACCTCATGGGAAAAGATGAGGCTTTGGAGTCAGACTTGAGATCCCAGAATAGTTTACAAGCTGTGTGACCTAGGGCTAGTGGCTTAACGTCTCTGGGCTTCTTGCTCCTTGACATTTACAAGGAGGAGACAACACCACCTTCCTCCCCAGGTTATTTGGGAGGATTTAAATGTAGGGAAATTGCCTGACTTGTAAAAGACTCGTAATCAAATGATTGTCCCTTTCTCTGCTGCCCAGCACGACCTCTCCCCGGGGCCTGCATGGGATAGCAAGAGCAGGACTGTTCCCAGAGGATTAAAACTGTTTGGGGACATTTCTGTTGGCCTAGCCAGCTGAGAGTCAAAAAATCTGTGACACAGAACTGTGACCTGGTGGGGTTGGGGGGTGGGGAGGGGGGATGCAGGAAGCAGGGAGCAGGAAGCAAAGCAGCCTTTAACAAAAGTAATAATAACCACAGCCATGGTCACTGACTGTCCCTGGAGGAAGGTGTCACACAGGGATCAAATGAGTGAGGGACCACGCCATTGGGGGTGATTTGGGGGTCCCTGCTGCCTCCATGAGGGCGCTGGGGCCTCTTTGGAGTGGGGGAAGGGCCAGGCCCTGCTGAGCTGAGTTGGTGCCTGTCCAGGCAGGGGTGGGCACAAGACAGGAGCATCGGAGGGCAGCCCTTCACCGGGGCTAAAGTCTCAGTCAAAGGAGGGAGTGGGGAAGGGAGACCCTAGAGGGGCTGGCCGGGGTCAGAAGGAGAGAGTACGGCCCCGAGATGTGAGATGTGTCCGGGAAGAGAGGAGAAAGGAGAGGAATTCCAGGCTCTGACCCCAACCCCCTCTGCCCTGCTGGAGGAAGTTGCAGGACCTCCCATCACTCACCCAGTGTCCTGCAGCCTCAAACAGCAGCTCACAGACCCCGGGCCTCTAGGCCGCCTCTGGTTCCTTGGTCCATGTTTGCAATTATAACTTGTTGCTGGCCCAGAACCCCAGGCCCTGCAGGCTGGCCAAGGAGGGAGGGAGAAAGGGATGGAGGCAGAGCAGAGGGAGGGAGGGAGGGCGGAGGGGGCGGGCTGAGCTGGCTTCCCGCTTCCCCTGCTCCCTGCTCCCTGCTCCCTCCCCTCCAGCCTCTGGGTTCTCCGGAGATAAAGGGAGCTGAGGATTTCCTTGTCTTAACTCTCTGGTGGTCCTAGAGGGTCTTGTTTCATTCAGAGACCCCGTAAAGCTCCAGCAGGAAGGGGTCTGAGGCCCCTGATGGGAACTCGAGGCTGGGAAGGGGGAAGGGCAGGGAGCCCCAGAAGTTGCTCAGGAAGGGAAGGCAGTGCTGGAATCGCCATGCCGGGGGCTCCAGCCTAGGCTGAAGAGCTCGTTAGCTCTGAGTCACTGAGGCAGGCGGCACGGAGGGGGCACGGGCACCAGCCCAGTAGCCTCAGGTTCAAATCCTGGCACTGGCACCCACTGGCCAATCCCTTCCCCTCTCAGACCCTAGCTGTCTGTAGAACTCCAGTCCCCAGCCCCATCCGTGGCAGCTCCGAGATCAGGTAAGAGTATCAGGTAAGGGTGGCAGCCGGGTCAACAGCCCCGCCTCCAATGGACACCAAAGTCCTCCTCCTCTGCCTGGAAATGCTGCCATGATTATCCATCTTCCTGGTCTTCTACAGCCAATCCGCCCGTGGAAATGACCCCCAAGAAGGTCACAGGAGGGCAGCCTGTACAGAATGCCCCTGGGCCTCTGCTTCCTTCTGGTTAGGCTGCAGGAGGCTTTGCAAAGGCTGCAGTCCTGGTTCCCTGGGCTCAGAGACCCCTGTGCAAAGATTCTCTCAAACATCCCTCGCCCTCTAGCCCCCTCTCATGCTACATTTGTTGAGTACTTACTGCCTGGGCCAGGCTTCACCTTTGCAGGGGTTTTTGGGAGCCAAGGGTATTTACATCCATTTTCTTACTCTTCTTGGGAAAGGGAGCTAGTGGTGGGAGCTGATGTGACTTTCACAGGGTCACACAGTTAGTGAAGAGGAACCACAACCCTACAGGATGGAAGTGCTCCCCGTCCTACCGGAGCTCCCACGATGGCACAGCTGGGCACGGCTGCGGGCAAAGGTTGCAATTCAGGGCCTGCCCCCTGGGCAGACAGAGGTGGTGACATTGTCGCTCTCAGGAGGCACAGGAACGCAGCGACCTAGGGGGACTTACTGAAGTCTGGGGCTTGGGGCACTAAGCCCCAGGCCCCACTCACAGCTGGGCAAAGTGTGGAGGATAGAACAGCCCTGGCTGTGTGTCCCTGACCATCTCCCATCTCTGAGCTTCTGTTTTTTTATTACTTTGGGGGATAAACACACAGCAGAATATCCAGGCCTAGAAGGACCCTTAGAGATGATCTAATCCAATTCCTGAATCTGTCCAGCAGGGACACTGTGACCAGGGAGGGCAGGGAATCTTTGGCTCAAGGTCGGACAGCAGACTGGAGTCCAAGTTGGGATGAGGGCCAGACTCCCCCAGCTTCTAGTTTTGTGCTGCTTCCCACTCCCAACCCACTTGGAGTACCCCACCCTCACCCCAGGCCTACTTAGGGGTTCAAGGGGCCCCAAAGGAAAGCAGATGGAAGGCCTAAGAACACTGGGAAAACTGTCAGGTCCACACTGGCTGTGCCCGCTACGGGGCCCTGCCCCAGGCAGCATTCCCAGGGCACAGAGCCAGGGCTGCAGAGGGAGGGAGGCGAGGGAGCCCCCTCCCCACCCTCGCCTCACTGCTGCCTCCAGCGGGAAAAGGGCTGACTCAGCAGCACGGGGGCAGGACACAGCTCCTGGCTGCCTCATAGAGATGTGACTTAGGAAGCCTAGCATCGGAGGAAAAAGCGAAGAGAAGGGAAGACGGATGGGGGATGTGGAGAAGCAGGGTGGGGACACAGAAGTTGTTTGGTCCAGGGCCCATTGTGTGCTCCCTGCCACGCTCAACAGCCCCTCTGCAGAGAAGGAGCCTCATCTCACTCGACAGGTGAGGTCTGGAAAAGCACATGATTCTCATCAGGTTCTAGGACCAGCTCCTTTGACTCCCAGCCAATGTCAATGCCCCAGAAAAGGGTCCCTAATCCCCCTTGGTCCAAGGCAGCTGGCTGGGAGCAGGGCAGACAAGAGAGTAGGACTCAGGAATATTATACACTACTCTAACATTGTTCCTCCCTCTCTCTTTCACCATGTCGCAAATTACCCCATTTGTGCATCAGCCCTTGGTCTCCCAGCCACTCTGAGGATCTCCCCAGCAGGCCGGCCAGGCAGTGTGGAGACAGAGCCCCAGCCCTGGGGCAGACAAAACTGGGTTCCGTCTCAGCTCCACCTCCTTCTAGCTTCGTGTCCTTGGGCATGTCTCCCTACCTCTGAGCCTTGGTGACCCGAGGCCAGAGGAACATGAGGAGGCCAAGACCATCTGAGCAACCTGGTGGGATAACCAGTGGGGTACTCTACACCGGCCACCAGGCACTGCTTCTCCCGGGTTAAACCCTGAACATGGTGAGGGCATGAGCCCATTCTCCTCATGCACACAGATGAGGCACACACTCCCCAACTCTCAGAACCAAGCTCCTAGCCACATCCGCCTTCCAGCCCAAGGTTGGGGAGAAGATATAAAAACAGTGACATTTAGTCAGTGCTTACAAAGCACCAAGAACCCTTCACGCATTTTTAAAAAATAAAATGTGTGCCTGTCATAAAGTGAGACAGAACCCAAAACATGATTCCCGGAGTCAGCTGTGCAAGTCGGGTTTGGCTAATGGTCTAAATCATTAGCCAAATCTAATGATTAATGATCTAATCTAGGACGGTAATAAACAAACTAAACAAAGGAAACCGTGAGCGCCACCTAGTGGGGAGAGGCTATGCGCCTGGCACCCACCCCATTCCACCACGGGTTTGCGATGCTCCCCACCCGTCCCCTTCTTAGAGAGCTAAGGAGGGGAGAAGGGGAAAGATGAAGGGCCCACTAAGACGTGCTAGGGGCTGGCTGGGGCGCCCGTTCCCTCACCTCTTCCTCCAAACCCCACTTCCTGCAAAGTGGGCAGAGGGTCCAATGGGACCCTCGCTCTCCAAAGCAGCTCGCTCACTCGGCTTCCTGGCTCTGCATATCCCTCCTTCGACTAGCTGGGTCATCCCGGGTGAACTTCGCTCTCCGGACTCAGTTTCTGCGTCCTGGGCTTTTCAGCAACCCATGTCTGTTCCTACGGGTGTTAATCCGAGATGGGCGAGTTTAATCCCATTTTACAGAAGGGGAAAGAGAATCCCCAAGGGGCCCAGAGAAGGAACGAGCCAGCCCCATCCCAGTCCTCCTGGACCCTGACGAGGACCCTGTTGCTACAGAGTGGGAAACTGAGGCTCAGGGAGACAGGTGAAGCAACTGGCTCCCTCCCCACGGCTGACTAGTGGCAGAGCCGGATGATGGGGTCGCCAAGGCACGCGGGAGGCCAGCGCCATCCTCCCCGCTTCTCTCCGCAGAATTAAGGGGAGTGACTCCCATCCCCAAGCCGGGGAAGCCCCTCCATGCGCACCCGCTTCGGGCTCAAACCCTGGCAAAAGACTGCCGCCAGCTGCAGCCACTCTTGGCACCACCTAGGGCTCAGCCAGACCAGACCCCCGCCACGGAGAAACCCTCCGGCTTGTGGACGGAGGGAGCGGCTCTGCTCCGGCCACCGCGCCTCTATCCGGGAAGCAGACAGCGAGACGAGAGGAAAGAGCCGCTGCGGCGCCGGGGAGGGGCCTTTGCGTGTCCAGCTCCCGGCGGAGTCGAACAGAACCGAGCAAAGCCGAACTTGGCCGAGCAGAGCCGAGTCCGGCCGAGCCCAGCGTGTCCGTCCGATTATCGCCGGGTCTGACCGAGTGGATCCGACTGGTGCCGAATAGAGCCGAGTCCGGCTGACCGGAGCGGCTGAGGGCGCCAAGCGGAGAGGGGAAGGTTACGCGGCGCCCCCTGCCGGACACAGAGCACAGTGCTGGCGTCGGCCGGAGCCAACCCGTCGCCTCCCGGTCCTGCGACAGTCCCGTGAGATGGGGCTACGGAGCCCATTTTACGGATGAGGAAACTGAGGCTCCAAGAGGTTTTGAGGCTGGCCCAAAGGCACGCAGAGCTAAGAAGTGGTGGCTGTGAGGCTCGAAATGGATTGTGTGGCCGTGAGCTCACCTGCCACGCCACCCACGTCAATGGGCGTTGTGTGTTTGCTTTGTTCTCCCCATAATCGCTGCCATTTATCATGGTCAGCAAGGAGGAAGGACCCACCCTGTCTGATGAGCGGGCTGAAGGCCCGCGCCAAGCACAGAGACAACCCCTCCTCTTACAGATGGTGAAACCAAGCAGGCTCCGGGCACACTGACCAAGTGCAGCAAGGCCGGCAGTTCCTGTGTGCAAATATTGCCATATTTCCTGTCATTAACGCAGAGAGCGGGACCGAGAGGCCCCGTACTCCTGCAGGCCTCATTTTCCCTTCCTGTTAACAAGATGGCCAGAGGCCAGGAGATCCTGGCTGTGTACAGGCTGTGTCCCTAGGCTGCGTGAGCCAGGACCTGGGGTGTCTGGGACCCTGGAGGAGGCCAAGTGTGGCCCCGGGCACTTTCTTTGAGCCTGTGAAAAAGTGAAGACTGGCTTTGCTCTCCGTGCACACGTATGTGCATGAGTGTGTCACTGACATTCACTCCTGGGTACACACCACCTTAGCCTGCCAGGCAGGCCTATGCCGAGGCTGCAGGGCTCGCTAGAGGGTGCTCGCAACAAGTGAGTAGTGTCAGGAGAAGCCCGCGGTCAGACTGCACTAGCGGGAGCAGCCGCCCCTGCTGGCCAGGGACTCCTGGGGTTGGTCCAGCTCGGTGTCGATCATCCCTTCTCTGCTTTTCTCCTGGACGTTCTCCATTCCAGGCAGAGCCGAGGCCACACGTCGGAAGAGCTGCTTCACGTTGTAGCCGGTCTTGGCACCGGTCTCGATGAACGTGGCGCTCGGTTCTTTGGCACGCCGCTCGCCCTCCCGGAGGGTCGCCTGCTCTTGTCGTCCAAGTCGGTCTTGTTGCCCACCAGCAGGATGATGACGTCACTGCCCCCGTCTGTCCTGACATCATCGATCTGCTGGTCTGGGCTGCCCTTCATGCCCAGACCATGTTGAGTCTTGCCCAAGGACATCATCTGTTACCACCGGTGGCCACCAAGGAGCTGGCACCATTGGCCTCAGAGCTCTTTCCACCCCCAGCATCACTCCCTGGCCCTCAATTTCATAGTTTCTAAAAGCTACAGACACTGGACTGGGGACTAGGAAAACGTGGTTCTTGGTCCTGCCTCTGGTGCTGTGACCCTGGGCAAATCACATGACCATCCCAGGCCTCACTATCTTCAGCTGTAAAATGGGTAGCAGAGCTGTTCTCAGTACCCTGAACATCTCTCATGCCGCCTCCTGGTGCACAAACTCCAGTTCCCTCTCAATGCTTGGCTGGGCTATAACCCTTCCGGGGAGACGTCCTCCCCAACCCATGGCTGGATTCTTGCTTCTGCTAAAGCACTTCTCATGTTTATTTAACACATAGCACCTACGATGCACTGTTCTAAGCTGTTTATAAATCTCTGTTCATTTAATCTTCCTAACAGGAGACATCTACTCTCATCTTCCTCTCAAAGAGGAGGAAACTGAGGCACAGGAAGGTTAATTAACTGGCTCTAGGTCAAACAGCTAGTGAATGGATGAGCCGGGATTCAAAACCAGACAGTTCCAGGTTCCGGGGGCTTAAGAACCCCCTCTTTATCTCTTATGTTCAGTACCACTTCCTTCACCCCTGAAGCCAGGCCTTGTAATTCTCTGCCTTCAGCTTTTTGCGCTGGCGGCTGTTCCATAAACACTTGTTGAAGGAAAGAATGAATGAATTAGTCCAAGGTCCTCCAGAGACCCAGGGGAGGAGGGACTGTTGGCTCCGTTTTGCGGGTGGGAATTGTATTAGTTTGCTGCCGGAACAACGTACCACAAACTAGGTGGTTTAAACAGCAGGAATGTATTTTCTCATAGTTCTGCAGGCTAGAAGTCCAAGATCAAGGTGTCAGGCAGGGTTGCTTCCTTCTGAGGACTGTGAGGAAGGACGTCTTCCAGGCCTCTCTCCCGGCTTCTGGTGGTTTGCAGGCAATCTTTGGCATTAACTTGTGGAAACGTCACTCCAGCATTTTCCCCATGCTCGTGTCTGTGTCCTAATCTTCCCTTTTCTTAAAAACACCAGTCATATTGGAATAGGACCCCACCTGACTCCAGGGTGACATCATCTTAGCTGCTTATAACTGCAAGGACCCTATTTCCAAATAAGGTCACCTCCGGAGGTACTAGAGGTTAGAACTTCATATGAATTAGAGGGAGGAGCGGTACACAATTCAATGCACAACTGGAATTAAACCTCCTAGGCGGTCCTGTCTGACACGGCTTCTGTCCCTGAATTGGGCCTCAGCTCTGCTTTTCTTCCTTTCATTCACTGCCTTCCTTCAACCCCAGGGCCTTAGCACATACAGCCTCCATGCCGGGCACACTCAGGTTCACCCTCTGCTCTCAGTGCCGCCCCCAACACGGACCCCTCCCCCCAGCTGTGATCCCCCAGAGCACAGGGCACTGCCGTCCCTACTGGATGGTGGTCCATTTACTTGTGCAGTTGCTTGTGAGCGCCACAAGGCCCGGGAACCGTGTCTGTTTCCCCAGCCCGGTGTCAGGGCCTTGCACACAGTGAGTGCTCAGAAAAGTCTTTATTAACTTAATGAACTTTGCCCAGAGAGGTCAGTGAAAGGCCAAGGCTGTGTGGTAGGTTCGTGGCAGAGTGGGCCTAGGTCCCAGGCCTCCTGACTTTGGGTCTCATGACATTTGGGGGATGTGTTTGCCCCGTGGCCTTCCAGTAGAATCACCAAGAGTCTCACCAGGGCCTGCCAGTGACAGGGGAGCACCCCGAGGTTTTGGCAGGACCATGGCCTTGCACAACTCCAGGGAAAGCTCCTCACATTACAGCCTGGGGTTCTTGCTGCCTTTAGAGTGCTTTCTTCTGTGTCTGGAGTCCTGTGGCACCCAGGCTGTCACCTCCCCATGGGACTGTGGCCTCCGTCTCCCCCACCCCTTGGAGGTGAGGAGGGCCTGAAGCCCTGGGGCCTTGGCCTCCCCTATCCCAGGGCCTACAGGCTCCTGACTCCTTTCTGCTCGTGCTGAGGCTGACATATGAAGTCCTGGTCCAGAGCCTGGTGGCCATGGGCTGTTGCCAGGCAACAGCCTCTGAGAGACAAGTTCAAGGTAAGGTCTTGGGTCTGAGCAACTTGGATGTCTGGAGAGACGGAATCAGGCAGAGAGGGTCATCGCCAGCCCTTCCTGCCGGCTCGAGCTCACAGCCCCAGAGCCTGCCCTCAGCCCACAGCCCCTGCAGTTCCCATAACCCACAGATCCCAGCCCCAAACCCCCATATAACTCCTTCCATTCCCCTGATGCCCCCCCCCCCATTTATTAAGGGTCACCACATTGCACAGATCCAAAGGAGGCTAGAGTCACAGTGTGAAAATTCCCCCCTGGAATTGAGAAATGGAATTTCCCCCATTCAGTCATTTATTCCAAATAGTCATATGAGGGGCCCACAGCACTGCCAGGCCCTGGGAACACAGATGCATCAGGCACTGTCCCTGCCTGGAGGGACAAAGCTATTGGGACACCACACACACACACACACACACACACACACACACACGCACAAGAGCATGCACAGGTAATGACATATGGTGAGATGGGGAAGCTGGAGGGCTGTGGGATCCAGAGAGGGGACCCTGGCCCAGGCCCACTCCCCACACAACCTGGGCTGCAAGCAGGTCCTCTGCTCCCACCCCGTGCACACCTGCCACACACACAGCAGGCCCTCAGTGTTACACCCCAATACACATTCACTCGTGGATATGGTGAGACGCCCTGAGCACCTACTACGTGCCCTGCACTCCGTTTACACACCCCTCCCCCATCCCATTATTGTTGCTGCCTGGCTCTTCCCTCCCTGCCATTGATAGTCAGTCCCTGACCCAACTCCTACCCCACTGGTCAGGCCAAACTGTCCATCACAGTGTCCCACCTTCTCTCTAGCTGGAAAGATGGGCACATGACCCACATCTGGCCAATCATGGCATTCTAGCACCTTGTCTTTGGTGATTGGCCCAAGGGGCCATCCTGTGACTCAGTTAGAACCAGTCAGCTCTCTTGCATGAGATCTGATATTTGGACACAGGAAGAGAGTATATCTACTGCCTTTGGATCAAGATCTGTAAGGGTGCAGGCCGAGGCTTGTCAGGGACGTCTTCCATGCCTCCTGGAGGACCAGGATTCTGGGAGGCTATACACAAAGAGGCCTGGGCACGCAGAGCTGAGAGACAGGAGAGAAGGAGCATCCCGATAGAGACGGATGCCCGTACCCACCCCCACCCATGCACACCCGTCTAAAAACACAGTGCCCGCCAGAGGAATTGGCCCAGGCCAGTTATCATGTGTCACTGACTTTATTGACAAGAGTTAGAGTCAGCATTTCCCTAAGGGGCCTCCCAGCCACCCTTGTAGAACAGGCTCACTTGGCCCAGGAATCAGGAAAGTAGGGTTGGCCAGGAAAACAGGAAATGCTAGAATGCCAGGGGCCCTCTTTCCTCAGACCCCCAGATCTGCCTCAGGGGACACCAGACTGAGGACTGGGCCTCCAGCCTCCACACAAGCTCTAGTTTTGTAAACTTCTTTCCCCCGATGGGGCCTCACTCTCCCCCAAGCCCTGCCTCCCTGATCCTTGGTCTCTGACCCCCAGCTTCCCTTCCTCATGTCCTGTAGCGCCCTCAGCCCCAAGGGCTGGAGACAGAGAAGCCACTTGGTGAAGGAGCAGGGGTTGAAGGCCACGCCTGGCGGGGGCTGCCTCCACTCTGTAATCTGTTAAGGCCCAGCCCCAGCCATCGCAGTGTGCACGGCAGTTTACCCCAAACGACTCCTTTTCTTCCCAAATCCCAGGAGGCAGGCAAGCTGGGACAAGCACTTCCACTTTATGATGGGAAACTGAGGCCCAGAGAGGTCAAGGCCAGACAGGATCTGAAGGTGAGTTGAAGATCTAGGCCTCCCAACTTGTGGTTCCCATGCTTTCCCTGAGGACCCCCTACCCTCTGCGGGGTAGGGGGTTGGGAGATTTAACTGGAGGTACCACGGTCCCCAGGACCAGTCTCGCTGTGGCTCTAAGGGCTCATCTCTGGGAGGGTGTCCAGGCCAGCCCCAGGCCCAGCCTTGGACAGTGGCCTCTCCCTGTGGCCTCTCTCCAGCCTCTTCTAGTCTTGTCTTCCTTGGGCCTTTCCCACGTGCTGCCCCGGGGCATGTAGAGGTCCGGGAGGCCTGCTCCCCAGCCTGCAGCGCGGCCCCACTCCTCCCAACCTCTCGGGGGAACCAGGCCTTGCTTCTCAGCTCTGCCCCCAGGCTTCCACCAAGGCCTAGCCCTTCTTACCAGCACTGCAGCCCTCAAGGGGGCTGAGCCTGTACCTTTCAGAGCATTTGCTTTTCCACCCTGATGGCATCCTTTCCTTGAGTTTCATCAGGCCAGGCACCAGCAACCATGTTTCGTTGATGCTGCAACTGAGCTCAGCCCAGAGGGGCCAAGGTCGGCCCCAAGGTCATGGAGTAGATCTGTCCTCCACCTCCTCCTCCTTTGCCTTTCTCTTCCCCCTTCCTCTCCCTCCTCTTCTTCTTCCTTCTCCTCCCAGCTCTGTTTAGACACTCCGCCTTTCTGTTCCAGTCTGCCTGGGCCAGGTCCCTGCTTAATCGCCGAGTGGGGAGAAGCAGGGAGGATTTCTCCTATGAGGAGGTTCCTGAGCCCTCAAAGACCCTGAGACCCCCTCCAGCCACAGGACACAAAGTGAGCTGCTTTGAGGATTGATTAGCTGCCCCCAACAGGGCCTGAGCTAGCCTTTGGGTGGCCTAAGCTTATGCAATATGGGGTCCCTCTTTAAGAAAAGGGATACAAAATTACAAGTGCGAAATTAGACTCAGGGCCTCAGAAGGGCCCGAGCAGTCAGGGACCCTGAAGCTCGACTCAATTAGCTTCCTGGAAAATGACGTCTTCCCCTCTTGTCTGGGAATACAGGAGTCCTGGCATTGACTGTCTGGGCCAAGGGGGCCTGGAGGTTATTGGGTTGTTTAGTAGGTGAGGCCTGAGGCCCAGAGAGGAGAAGAGCTGGCCCACAGCCTTGCAGCAAGACGGGGAGAGCTGATGGGGGCCTGGGCAATCTCACACCCCTTCTCCCTACCACTCCCTGTGAATGTGGGCCCCCACTCCCTCTTTTGTGAACCTGACTCTGAGCCCGGGAAATCCAGGCCTTGGTTTATCCCTCTGAGGGCCAAGATTGAGGATGCTTGTTTCGGAAGGGGAAAGCCAGTCGGTACCTATCCCCTTAACCTGACCCTACCCAGCCCGGCAGTGATGTCCCTCCAGACTTATCTGATAGAGCTCGTCCAGGCCGTATCTCCCATCCCTGCGTCACAGAGGAGAACACAAGGCCCAGAGAGGGGAAGTGACCTATCTGAGGTCACACAGCAAGTCTCGGCAGCAATGGCATCAGAGCCCAGGCCTCTGAACTTCCCATCATGGACCCCTGGCACCTCAGATGGCATGCCCGAGGCGTACCCACAGTCTTTGCCCTGTCCTTGGGCTACCCTGGCCCTCCGCAGGCCCTTACAGATAGCTGATGTGCAGGGTGCCTGCCTTCTCCGCAGCGGAGGGCTCTTGGGGTAGGAACTGACACTCCTTTCTGGTGGGGCCGCTGGGAGGCTGCTCCTGTCCGCTGGGACCCGGCTGCGTGATGCGGTTGACCCGGCCATTCATCTCCTTCGGCCCTTCATGCTCCCCTGCTCCCTTCTGCCCAGCCTCCCCACCTCCATCCTCTCCTTCATCCTCTTCTTCCTCTGTCTTCTCTGGAGGCCCCAGGGGAGGCTCCTGGTTGCGCACACGGCGGGAGGGCCGCAGCAGGACCCTGCGGAAGCCCTGCTTGAAGCGGTAGGAGAGGAAGCCGTAAAGGATGGGGTTGGCACAGCTGTTGGCGTAGGGCAGCGCCACCACCAGGAAGTAGAGGCCGAAGAAGGCGGGTTCCTCGGGCAGCGGGCACACCACGTTGATGATGTTGAGCACATAAAAGGGCATCCAGCAGAGGACAAAGAGTGCCACCACGGCCACCACCATGCGCGTGACCCTGCGCTCAGAATGCCGCCGCCGCCGGCACGAGGGTGCCCACACCCGCCGCCCAGCTGAGCGCACCTTGACCACGATGAGCAGGTAGCAGAGGCAAATGACCAGCAGCGGCCCGAAGAAGCCCAGTGCGGCCGTGTAGATGATGAAGCCAGCCCGCCAGGCCGCTGCCGGCTCGGGCCACTGCATGTGGCAGGTGCTCATGCCACGGGGCACGCCCGAGAACACCACCACGGGCAGCACTACCACGGCTGAGGCCACCCAGACGGCCGCACTGACTGTGCGGGCCACGGGCGCCGTGCGCCAGCGGGCCGAGCAGGTGGGATGCGCTACCGCCAGGTAGCGGTCCACGCTCATGACAGTGAGACAGAAGATGCTGGTGAACTGGTTGATGCCGTCCACAGCCATGACCAGGCGGCACATGAGGGCCCCGAAGGGCCAGTAGGACAGGGCGTTCTGGGCGGCCAGGAAGGGCAGCCCCAGCATGAAAAGCTCATCAGCCAGCGCCAGGTTGAGGATGTAGATGTTGGTGACCGACGGGCTGGCCGCCTGTCGCAGGACCACGTAGATGACCAGTGAGTTGCCCAGCAGGCCCACCACGCACACCACCAGGTAGACCAGTGGGATCAGAATGCCACTGACAGCCAGCCCTACTGCACTCTGCGCTGTGGACGCGTTTCCGAGGATGGCATCCAGCGGCCAAGCGGAAGAGGCGTTCCAGGGTTCCGAGGGCGTGGGCAACGGTGAAGGATAGCCAGGGGTGTCCATGGCCAAGAGAGGATGGTCAGCAGTCAGCTACTAGCCTGGAGGAGGGAAGACACAGTTTGGTCATGGCAGGGCACGGCTTTGTCTCTTCAGCCCCTCCCCCATCACACTGAACTCGGAGACTTCCTGGGCACCTGGCCAGACTTTGACGTGTCACGGCTCATTCACTCTGCACAGGCCAGCAAGGGAGGTGGGCAAGGTATCCCCACTTCTCACATGAGGAAACTGAGTCTCAAAGAGGTGAAGTGACCACGCTGTACCACATAGCGGGGGTGTGGCATGGGACTCCGGCTTGCCTGGCCCCAAAAAGCAGGACCAGCACTGACCTGGACACCAGTGACCCTTCACTTGCGCACAGGGCAAGTGCTCCGCAAATGTTCAGCAAGGGGCTCATTCGATAAGCTGATGACAACGTAAGCCCTTTCCTCCATACCAGCATTTTCCAAACGTTTTTGACACCAGTGCGTTTTACATTGCAACCCGACGTCATATTGTTCCATAAAACAAAATCTGCCCTTTCTACGTGTGATTAGCCTGCTGGCAGAGCCCCAAGTGGATCACCCGCTGCGATAGACTGAATGCGTCCTCCCCCACGCCAAATTGATATGTTAAAATCCTAACCCCCAGTGTGATGGTATTAGATGGGAGGGCCTTTGGGGGCGGGTGATTCCGTTGCGAGGGTAGAGCCCTCATGAATGGGATTAGTGCCCTTCTAACCCCAGAGAGCTCCCATGTCCCTTCTGCCACGCAAGGAAACAGCAAGAAAACAGCCACCTATGAACCGGGAAGCAGGTCCTCACCAGACACCGAATCTGCCGGCACACTGATCTCGGACTTCCCAGCCTCCAGAAGGATGAGGAATGAATTTCTGTTGTTTATAAACCACCCAGTCTATGGTATTCCGTTACAACAATATGGACAGACTAAGACATCCCCCAAACAGGTCTCAGCTCTCATGCGAGAAAAACACTGCTGCATATCACAGGTCCTTAACCTTGAACCCAAGTCTCTTGATGAACTTCAGAGGATCCATAAACCCCCCAAACTCTGGTGAAAGTTAATACATCCTTGTTTTTTCTGGGCAGAGCCCAGCGCTTTCATCAGATTCCTGAGATTCTGAATGGAGTTAAGAACCACAGGCTCAGAGGTGTCCCTTCCCCTGGAAATCAAAGCCCTTGAGGACTCTCTCAGCCCTGCTCATCCCACTGCACTGCGACAAAAGCCGTGCTGTGAACAGGGCTGTGAAGGATGATTGGCTGTGAACCTGGGGGGTGGGCGGCTGGGGTCCCTTCTGCCCCAAAGGCTGACCGATGGTGGAGAAATTCACAACACGCTGGGGGTAAGGACAAGAACAGCCAGCTCCCCCCTGCGCTGGTGGGGGAGGCTCCCCCGAGAAGAGGACACGTCAAGTAGGTCTTGAAACGTGAGTAAGAGCTTGCCCAGCGGCACAGTGGGAACAAGCGTCCCCATTCCCTCTGAGAGCACCTTCTTACTACACTTCTCGTGTGTTACAAGGAGCTGAGACGCCTCCTGGCTACCCTGCTAGACTTGACTCAAGCGTGGAGATGCTAGGACTCGGCTCTGGTCCATTCCCTCGTCCCTTTCATACAAGCGCAAGTTCTGCATCAGCGTTTGAGGCATCGAATGAATCAGAGGAGCCCCGGTGGACAAATCTCAATGCAAAGGGAGGATGAATTGCTGACAGTGGGAATTCGGGCCCTGCTGGGAGAGACCTCCTGCCCCAGGATTGGCTAACCTCCCTCAGCAGGACTTTCCGGCTCTCCGGAGACCCAGTTAGAGGCCAGGGCTGAAAGCTGGAGCCTCTCTGCGACGGGACCTCCTCCCCTCCTTCCAAATGACCACCCGCTTCCCCAGTCCCTTGGCTGCTGGCTGCCCTGACTCTCCCTACAGAAACCCCAAGGGAGAAGGAAACCTCTCAGAGGAGCCTTCCTCCAGTGTTCTCCTGCCCGCCGACCACTGGACCTGAAATGCCGCCAGTGAGACCTATGGTCCCTACTGCCCTGTCCGGACACCACTTTTCACATGCGAAGCTCCTGGAAAGGGGAGGCGCCCCAACTCAGAGCAAACGCCTCTGGGTGGGTGAGAGTGCCCGGTGCCCCTGCCCAATACCTGGGACTTCCAAGGGCTCTGAGCGCCAGGGGGGGTGATGCCAAGAATGGCAAAGAACCCCTTGGCCCTGGCTCTTCCTGATGCTTCCCCAGGCTGGCCGGGCTCAGAGCACCCTCTCCCTGCTCCTCCAAGCCTGATGAGAGCCCTCAACCTGCCCTCACCCCAGGCACTAAGCAAGGGGCAGTCTGGACAGTGGGCGCATAGGGTCCTAACAGTGCTGCCAGCCCTTCGTCACGGAGCTAAGGTTCCAGGCTAAGCAGTGACATGCAGCATCCTATAGAGTCCTATGAGGGAGACACTAGGATTGTCCCCACAGTACACACAGGGAACAAAATTGAGGCCATGCACTCTGGTCACACAGCTAGGAAGGGACAAAGCTGGGAGGATTCGTAAGACCATCTCCCGCCCACTCCATTTCACAGGCCAGCAGACTGAGGCCAGGCCTGGAGAAGGCACTTGTCTAAGGGTCATAGCTGGTCCGGCCAACTAGTTGGTATCCAGCTCTCCCACCAACCTATTCAGAGCTCTCCTCACTGCTCCTCAGGCTCTGGAACTATTAGGATCACGGGCCCACATCCCTAAACCCTTAGAGACCTAAAAATAGAATTTTAGAGTCTTAGAACTGAGTTGTAGAGTCATAGACTTTCAGCCTCCGTGTCTTTGAATCGGAGAAGGTCAGAATTCCAGAACGCTGGAATCAGCCCTTCTTAGACCTGGAATTGTGACCTTAGAGTCCAGACTTCCTCGGCTGGCGAGTCCTACGTCCCCCGTCCATCCACCTCGCCTCCTTGTGTGCACATCCTCTATATAGCATCCCCGCCAGGTGACAAATCACAATCCAGGGCTGGAGGAGGGAGGGGAGCAGCAGACTCCCAAGAGAGGAGCAGTGAGCCAGGAATACCTAATTTCCGGGCTGCAGGGACAGCTGCCCCCGGGGAAGCTGGAGGGTGAGCTCTGAGGACGGCCCCTCCTGCCCAGACACACACATGTGTACCCACAGGCACACGTGCCAACACACATGGCCCTGGCGGGAACACAATGTACCAGCCAGGCCCTGCCTTTGTACAGGAGGGTGAAATAGCCCCTCCCCAAGCCCTTGGTCCCCCCAGAAGACTCCCTGCCTCCACCCTTATCTGGGCCCATCTTCCCTGTCAAAGTTTAAGGGGCCAGAGTACCAGAAGCGAGGAAATTATAGCTTTCCATTGGGGTAAGTCAGACCTGCAATTTAGATGCCACCTTTTCTTTAAGCAGCTAGGGTGCTGTGCTGATCTAGTTCGTCCTTTGGAGAGGAGGGCCTTTTTCTCCTTGTCTGGTTTATCTTTGGCGCAAGCTTGCCTGAAAGCCGGGGGCGGACTCCTCAGAGGACCATTCCAGACGGAACAGAGGTCCAGAGAGGGTGAGTGGTTGCCCTGAGCCCCACAGCAATTCAGAATAGCCCCTCAGGGATGCCAGACACCCCAGTCGTCCTCCATTTGTCTATCTCCCACCCCCTCCCCCTCTAGACTGCCGGCTCTTGGGCGCAGGACCCTGAGTTATTTATAGCTGTAACCCTAGCACCCAGCACGGCACGCAGGACATCTGCAAACGTGAACAGACCAAGCAGTTCAGCAAGTAGAACTAGGAGTGAAGTAGGAGGGCGCTCCTGGGCAGAGGCCTTGAGCTCCCATCATGAGAGCCTCACCAAGCCCAAGGGCGGGGGGGTTAGAGAGGAGGAACATGAGGTTCAGAGAGGTTCAGTAAACTGTGCAAGGTCACTCAGCTGCTGAGTGCGAGGCCAGAAGGTGAGCCCAGTTCTGTTTGTTCCTGAACCATCCCTACCTCCCAGCCCTGTGCGCTTCCCTGAAGACCTCGGGCTGAGAGGCATCAAGGACTGAGACAGCCCTGGACAACGCAGGCAGGTAGTCCCTGGCTGACTCTACGTCCTTCTTTCTCTCTGCTCCCCTGGGCCTGCCCCCAGGGAAGAGGCCCAGATCTTCAGTGCCCGCCCCCACCTCAGACCTCGGGTCTGACACACAGGAACACACCCCACAAGCCCACAAGCCCTAGGTTGGGGGCTTGGGCTCTGCCACAGAGGGAGGATGCCAAATTGCTGTGTGACCTTGGGCAACTCACTTCCCATCTTTGGACCTCAGTTTTTCCTATAAAAATGAAGACAAGCCTACCCACCTCCCAGGGTTAAATTAAATGGGAGTGTGCTGAGCACGGTGCCCAGCCCAGAGGGGGAGCTCAGGAGAGCTGGCATTTGAGCCAAGGAGGCTAAATGCCGTGATGCATCTGGTTTTGTCCAGCTCCGACACTCTGCTGATCCGTGACTCCACGATTCCGGAATCACGATATGAGATTCCGAGATTAATGCGCACCCTCCAGCCCCCCGCTGTCCACGAAGAGGTCGCAGGTTGTCCTCCTTCCTCCCTGGACCTTCCACCCTCTCCCAGTCCCCATCCCCAGCCTCCCAAGTTCATCCTGCGCAGAGGGTGAGCTCCAGCACCCCACCCTCTGGGACCCCATCCAGGCCCCAGCCTCCTTACCTGCCCATGGGGTGAGGGCTCCCCTCCTTGCTGCCAAGCCGGTTATCATTCTGCTGCCCCCTCTCCCTGCCCAGTCCCCAGTGCCCCCGAGCGCCCCTTAGCCGGGCTCCCCACACTGTGCCCACTCTTAGATGGCTCGCGAACGGAGCCCCCTCCTAGGCCTGCAGTGGCCACGTCTGCCCACAGAGCCGCTCCCATCTGGTCTCCGGCCCTGACTTCCCACCAGCGCCTGGTGCGTCACCCCCCATCTCCAGGACACGTCTTGGGTGGTGGGGGGGGGTAGGGGCACAGATGGGGGGTCTGCAAGCAGGAGCCTGGGGTGGGGGAGGAGGGAGAAGCCTCCCAAGAAAAAGAAGAGAAATGGGGAACAGGGGACCATAAAAAGCCAATAGAAAGAGAGGGGAAAGGGGGGTCGGTCGGAGGTAGAGAGAGAGGGAGAGACAGAGAAGACGGCAGTGGGTGGAAAGCCAGAATGAGGGGGAGTGATGAGAAATGCGTGACAGGAGAAGAGAAAGAGGAAGAAAGAGCGAGAGAAGGGGCGAGAGGGAGGGATGCAGAAAGAGATGCAGGGAGAGAAAGCGGGGAAGGAGGGAGGAGAAGGAGGGGGTGGCAGGGAGAGTGACAGAGAAGGATTGTGCCACAGATGGTGACATGGAGAGCCAGGGAAGGAGGGAGCAGGAGTGGGGTGCGGGAGGAGCCCGGAGGAGGGGCCGGGAGGAGGGGCTGGAGCGCAGGTGCGGGTGAGGGAGGAGGGGCAGCAGGTTAGGGGAGGAGGCTGGAAGGGGTCGCAGATCCTGTTACCGGGGAGATTTCAGCCACCCACGCTGGCCTTGCCTCCCCCAGAAAGGGGTTGGAAAGGAGAGCGTGGTACTCAGGGCAGCTGGGGTCCGAGAGCCAGTGGTGGGACGCCGCCCAGGCCACCGTGCACACGTCCCCCAGGGTGACAGCTGGGTTCCAAGGCCAGTGCCGCAAGGAGGGCTGGGAGCACGGGGCGAGCACTGGGTGGGGAGTACACAGTCCTACGGTCCGGGTTCCCCAGCCGCAAAGGAAGGCCAGGCGGGGGTTATCAGCCCTGAGACTGGTTGAGTCTGGAGAGCCCCGAGCAGGGTGAGGAATAGAAGGACAGGGTAAAGAAGAACTATTTCAGGCTTTGGGGGCCAAGAGGCAACATCAAAGCCAGTATACAGGAGAACACAAATTTCCACTCTTTGTACATTGACAAAATTTCAAATGATAAATAGTTGAGGATTTTTTGTTGTTGTTGTTAATACAGATCTACTACCGACGAGGGTGGAATTCTTTTTTTTGGAGGGGTAACATTTTGCTTCATCGGAGTTCTGGTTTGTAGAAAACAGCCCTAGCCGGCAGGCTGTACAGAAACAGGCGGTGAGCCAGACTTGGCCCCTGGATCCCCCTGGACAGAGACCCCTAAGATCTCTGTCTGGAGCCTGAGCACAGGCCTGGCTGCCCCTGGACGCCGTACCCCAGCTTGTGCCAACCAGCCATGTGACCATGGGTAAGTTGTCCCCTCTCTGGGCCTCAGTTTTCTCATCTGGATCATGGGGAGATGGGACTAGATCACTCCTAAGTCCCTCTTTGGATAACAGCATCATAAGCGCATAAGGATCAGTGAGTAACGGCCACTGTTTTTATGAAGCCCTCCTCCGAAGCGGGCTGCTTCACGTACATCACCGAGCTTCATGGCCACCACACTGCCTATGGTGAGCAGTGTTAGCGTATCCGGTTTCCAGATAGGGAAGCCGGGGCTCAGAGAGGGCAAGCAGTTGACTCAGATCATACAGCTAGTGAGTGGAGAGGCTGGATGGCTTCACGCCAAAGGCATGCTCTTAAGCACCTTGTCCACCTGAGCGGCCTGACCCGTTTTGAGAAGGCAAAGGAGGATAACAGCCAGGAAGGGAGAGAAGAAGGAAAGGAGTGTTTATTGAGCACCTACTATGTGCCAGGCCCCTTTCCACACTGGGCCATTCCTCAGGACCAGGGCTGGACTGACTGTGCCCCTAGGTCCCCAGGGCTGGTGTGTTATAGGCCCTCAGAGAGCCTTGCTCTTGCAGAGGTGGCGCTCTGGCTGCTGCAGCACACAGTAGGACAAAGGGGGGGGAGGGGGGACACCGCTTCCGCCTGGAGCCCCCCCACCCCCCAGGAGGCAAGGCCCTCCCTCCAGGTGCCAGTGATCTGTCTGTTCGAGCTCATGAGGAGTGGGTGGGCTCTGAGGCAGCTCCTGGGAGTGAGGGGGGCAGTGTCCACGGCTCCGTCCCTCGCCCGCCCAAGGCCCTCCTGTGGCTTCTCAGCAGCTCAGAATAAAGCCCGCCGCTTGCAGCCCACCAGGCTTTGCACCCTCCCTGCCTCGCCCCTGCCCAGGCCTCCGCTGCTGACCTCCTTCACCTATCTGCGCTCCAGGCACACCCGGCCTCACTAGTTCATTCGTTTGTTTGGTCTTTCCTTCGTTCATTAGACGGGTGAGCTCAGAAGGCCTCTCTGAGGAGCTGAGAGAGATGGGGTGGGACGGCGGCGCTCAGCTCTGAGGTGAGGACAAGCGTGCGTGTTGGAGGGACGGGAAGGAGACCAGTGTGACTGGAGAGGAGGGAGGCGGGGAGGCCGCCGAGGCCAGACCGCGTAGGGCCTGGTCCTCTCAGGCTGTGTGTTGGGAGCCTTGTGGGGCGTGAGCAGAGGAGTTTTGTGACCCGGTTTATGTTTTTCAAAGGCTCACCAGTCAGGAACCGGTGAGAAAGTGTTGGTCCTCCTCAGGGCCTTTGCACAGGCGGTACCCTCCGCCCGGCCACTCTCCTCACCCTTTCCCACCCCAACGTGTGAGAGGAAGTCCTCCTTCAGGGGGCCTCTTCCTGGATGCTCCCCTGCCCTGGACCAGCCGGGCCCCTCCCCTGGACGTCCCAGAGCCCCCCACCCCGACCCTGGCCTCGCATGGCCTCTAATCCAAGTTCACCAAGATTCAGCTCAGGGGGCTGTGTCTTCTGTGCTCAGCTGTGAGCTCCAGAAAGGCAGACTCTATGTGCGTACCCACCATGTCCCCAGGCCTGGCACCAGCCTGGCTCTGCATGTTCAATGAGGAGAACAGGATGGGTGGATGGATGGATGGATACGGATGGATGGATGGATGGTTGCATGAATGCATGGGTAGCTTCAGGGTAGGGGAGGAGGGGAGACTGATCTGCTGAATGTCGGCTGGAGGCTGGAGAAGTGGCGGGGGTTCCTGGGCACCAGGCTAGGGAGCTGTGATCTGAGTCAGATCCTGACCCCCACCCAGGCGCCTTCCCCAAGCAAAAGTGACCCTGGCGCCCCTGATCAGCCCCTCCTCCTGGGGATGGCGGGGCAGAAAGAGAAAGTGCAACTCCACAGCTGTGAGCTCTGGGGAACTAGGACACTGGGTGTCTGGGAGCTGTGAGGTGGCCCTGCCCTGCCTGGCATTGAGGTCCTGGAGCCCGAGCGCCTCTAACTGCAGGCCTGGACCTGGCACCTCAGTCTGTCCCTGGTGTCCTGGAGCGGCTGCCGGGCCTGCCTCCCCAAGACAGAATAATGTTATGTCTCCCCCATCAGACCCTGGGCTCCTTAAAACTAGGGCCATGTCTCCACCCTCAGACTGGAAGGCTCCCCAAGACCAATGACTGTGCCTCTGCCGTCGGACAGGCGGTTTTCCAGGAGCTGGGGCCCAGGCTTCTCCCTCCCTGAGAGCCAGGACAAAGCCTCTTCCGCCTCCTTCTCCTCCACAATGCCCAGGCCAGAGCCGGCCACAGGGCAGGGTTGGGGTATCAGCTACCGATGCTGAGGTCTGTCCTCTCAACTAAGATGAGCCAAAATGCCTTCCCAGCCCAGCCCCTGCGGCTTCGTCACAGGAGTCCCTATTAAGGGCGTCCTCTGGTTCATCAGCCCCGGCTGTCTCCTGTTGGGGTTGAATCTCAGCTTTGCCACTTACTGGCTGTGTGACCTTGGATATGTGACTTAACCTCTCTGAGCCTCAGTCCCTCTTCTTCAACCTACTGCATAGGATTGCTGGGAATTAGAATCAGTTAACCTCTTTACCCAGCAGCCCTTCCCAGGGACACCTCCTGCAGTCGGGAGAGATGGGCTAGCAGACTGGGCAGGTGAGTTTGAGCCCCAGATCTGCTTCAGTCAAGCAGCATAACTTTGAAAAACTCCTCTGCACACCTTCTTCAGTATAATGTGCTCCCTTGCCCACCCAGCCCCAAAATTTCACGTGAAGGTCAAATGAAGGAAATGCCTGTCAGCTTGTCCCCACCACTCCCCGCACCAAGCCTTATTGCTTTTACTTCGAACTCTCATCTTTCTAACCTGTCCACTGCTCTCCATCCCCGGAGCCTCCCTTCTGGGCCAAACCACCATCACCTCTTGTTGGTCCCCCCGCTTCTGCCCTCACCCCCTCCTCAGCAAGGAGAAAGAGCCTGTTAAAGACAAATCACGCCAGTTGCTTCCTCCTTGAGACCATCCTAGGGCCACCTGTTGCTGTAGAACGAAATCTGCAGTGCCTGCTATGGCTGGATGCCCATGTAAGCTGCCTCTGCCTGCTTCTCTTCCCACTCACCCTTCCTCTCTTTCTAAGAGCCATGGCCTTCGGGCTGAACACACATGCCCCAGGCCCTTTGCACAGGCTGTTCCCTGGCCCTCTCTTCATCCTTCAACAGGTTTAGGGCAACAGCTGCTCAGGGGAACCCTCTCTGAAGCCTTTTCATTCTCTGACGCTCCCTCCTCTGGGCTTCCTTTTCATCTGTAACGCAATTATTTTTAATATGTTTTTATCAAAGTACTGTTTGCAAGTAAATTTTAAAAACCAATAGTGCTAAAAACGACTTATAACAGCAAAAAATAGGAGTTCTCCCGTGGCCCTGACCCATCCTCTATCCCAGAGGCAGTTGCACCCTCTCAGCTATTTCTCCTTGTATTTATCTCCATCTTGTTAAATAGCCAGTTTATTTTTCTACCACTTGAATCCCCAACTTTACCTATTATCTACTGACTTCATATTAAGGAAAATGAAGATTTTAGATTTCTTGCACACTCCTGTCCCTTTTCCCTATCCTCTCAACATAATGTATTTTCTGTTAAATGCATATTCAGTGTTTCCATTATTAATGCAATGTAAATATTATTTCCTATTCAGCCAGGAGTTAATAATTGTCTCATTTTTTCATTTGCTCAAGGTTTTTTTTAAAAAAAATTTTAGTTTTCTTGGACTAAGTATTTCCATACACTCCTGTAGCTTCATAAAAACCGCACAGTGGAATTTCCAGGGTCTAATCTCAGGGATAATTTTTTCTTGGAGACTCCTAAACTCCTCCTCTCTGCCCCAGCTGTCCCCCAGGCCTGTGCACAGCTGACACCCTGGGATTCTTTCTCCACCATCAGATCAGCAATTCCCTTCATCTTCTTCCTATGTTCCGTCCTGTTTCTGGAATCCCACACTTTCCTCTTCAATGGTTTACGCCCTTATTTGGTTGGCCTACACCCTCCAGTAACTTCCTGAGAAAGGATGCAGGTTTGAAAATTGTTAATTCTCCTCTCACACTTGTTGATAGCCCGTCTGGGTTTAGAATTCTAGGTTGAGGATCTAGACTTTGACTCAGATGGTAGAAGGCATCTGTTCATGTCTCTAGCTTCCAGCCCTATTCTTATTTTCAATATTTTGTGTGTAACTTTAGGTAGCTTTTTTCATTATTCTGGAAGCCTCTAGGGTCTTTGTTTTATCCCTAAATTTCTGAAATTTTATAACGCTTGGGTCATGTCCCCCCCAACAGCAAGTGTTTGGGGCACGCAGCAAACTACTTTAATCTGAAGAATTGTGTTCTTCAGTTCTAGGGAAGATTTTTTATTATTTCCTTCTGGAACTTTTGTTATTTTACTACCGGCCTCCTAGATTAATCCTTTGATTATTTTTTAATTTTTATTAAATACAATTAATTTACAATGTTGTATTCGTTTCAGGTGTACAGCAAAGTGATTCAGTTTTATATATATATATAGTTCCCTGTGCTATACAGTAGGTCCTTGTTGGTTATCTGGGTTGTTGGGTTTTTTTTGTATAATTTTATTTTTTTAACATCTTTATTGGAGTATAATTGCTTTACTATGTTGTGTTAATTTCTGCTGTATAACAAAGTGAATCAGCTATATGTATACATATATCCCCAAATCCCTTCCCTCTTGCATCTCCTCCCACCCTCCCTATCCCACCCTTCTAGGTGGTCACAAAGCACCGAGCCGATCTCCCTGTGCTGTGCGGCTGCTTCCCACTAGCTATCTGTTTTACATTTGGTAGTGTATATATGACAACGCTACTCTCTCACTTCATCCCAGCTTACCCTTCCCCCACACCGTGTCCTCAAGTCCATTCTCTACGGCTGCGTCTTTATTCCTGTCCTGCCCCTAGGTTCATCAGAACCTTTTTTTTTTTTTTTTAGATTCCATATATACATGTTAGCATACGGTATTTGTTTTTCTCTTCCTGACTTACTTTGCTCTGTATGACAGACTCTAGGTCCATCCACCTCACTACAAATAACTCAATTTCATTTCTTTTTATGGCTGAGTAATATTCCATTGTGTATATGTGCCACATCTCCTCTATCCATTCATCTGTCGATGGACACTTAGGTTGCTTCCATGTTCCATTGTGGTACATGACTCTTTTTGAATTATGGTTTTCTCAGGGTATATGCCCAGTAGTCATATGGTAGTTCTATTTTTAGTTTTTTAAGGAACCTCCATACTGTTCTCCACAGTGGCTGTATCAATTTACATTCCCACCAACAGTGCAAGAGGGTTCCCTTTTCTCCACACCTTCTCCAGCATTTATTGTTTGTAGATTTTTTTGATGATGGCCATTCTGACCGGTGTGAGGTGATAACTCATTGTGGTTTTGATTTGCGTTTCTCTAATGATTAGTGATGTTGATGTTGAGCATCCTTCCATGTGTTTGTTGGCAATCTGTATATCTTCTTTGGAGAAAGGTCTATTTGGGTCTTCTGCCCATTTTTGTATTCCTTTAATTTTCTTTTGTTTTTTTTTTTTTTTGCATTATGCGGACCTCTCACTGTTGTGGCCTCTCCCGTTGTGGAGCACAGGCCCCGGACGCGCAGGCTCAGCGGCCATGGCTCACGGGCCCAGCCGCTCCGAGGCATGTGGGATCTTCCCGGACCAGGGCACGAACCCATGTCCCCTGCATCGGCAGGAGGACTCTCAACCACTGCACCACCAGGGAAGCCCTAATTTTCTTATTGTTTACTTTTACCATCTTATTCTATCTTCTGAGAGGTGGTTTGTTTTTTTTTTTTACTCTATTTTATTTTCCAGCGTCTCTATTTTAAAAAAAATTTAATCAATGTATTTTTAATTTCTAAGAGCTCTTCTCTGTTTCCTGATTATTCATGTGTTATGGCATTCTGTATTTATTTGTGGATATAATATGTTTCCTTTTCTCTCTAAGGATAGCAGTGATGGTTTCTTTAAAGTTTTCTTCTGATCACTGCATTGTCTCTATTTCTTGCTAGATCCTTTTTTTCTATTTGTTTCATTGGATCTCTTTCATGTTAGAACTTTCCTCAATTAAACAGTCATCTTTGGTTATCCATTCACCTTGCAGAATAAAGCATTAAAAATTGGACTGGAAGCTCTATGTAAAATAGTGAACAGGGCTTGCAAAATAGTGAACACCTCTGTAGGAACAGCTGAACGTTTTGTCAAGAACATCCAGATGCCACGAGCTGTCAGCATCTGTAAGACTTTTCACTGGGGTGGTCAGATCCCATCCACAGCTTCCTGTCTGGGATGAATGTATGCCTGGGTGCTTGCATTCCTAAATTGAGTGAGGGAAGGGAGCTGGGATCACCCTGTTAAGCCTTCAGACTTTCACTGAATCCTCCCATATCAGTCAGCTACTGCTGTGTAACAAATAACCGCAAAAATCTCTGTGGGACACAACAATAAGCATTTATTTCACTACACACCTTCAGGTCAGCGGGGATTGGCTGATGTAGGCTGGGCTCAGCCAGGCTGATCTGCTTTGAGCTGCAGGTCTGCAGGTCATCTGGACACCCCTGCTCCCTATTTCTTTTATACTCTTAGAACCAGCAGGCTTGCCAGGGCCTGTTCTTTTGTCAGCGCAAGAGAACATGGGGCAAGCACATCAAATCGCTCCTTGTGAGGCACATGCTAATATCCCACTGGCCAAAAGCAAGTCACATGGCCAAGGCAGCATCAGTGGAGTGGGGAAGTACGCTCCTCCTCCAGAGGTAGAGGATGGAGGGAGTGATTATCTGCTAAGTGCAGTCAAATCTGCCACATGGCCAATAATCAGTCTGGAGCCTCACCCGCACCTGCTCTGCGGCTGGTGTCCTTGGGTCCAGAGCTCTCCAGTTGGGTTTCCCTGCCCGTGTTAGGGAAGGGTTGTTGCCAGGCTGCATAGCGCAGGGGAGAGGACCAGGGGGTCTAACTGCTCCTTATACAGACTTCCAAACAACCCACCTGTTTTCAGGCTCCTGCCTCGCCATCTATGGTATCTGGGTCCCCTAATTTGGAGCCCCCTTGTGGTTCTGTAAGGCCAGTTCGTTGCATCTTCCCCATCTCCAAGCCTCCCACCCCACCCTGCCATGGAACAGCAGGCACTTAGGTTTGTCTTTCCTGGGCCCTGTTAAATCATTTACCACCCCTCCATCTGCTCTTTGTGCTTGCGTGCTGCGGTTTGGGGTCACAGGTGTCTCCTGGTTTCTTTGAAGAAGAGAGTTTGTGTTTCTGTTTTGTGCTGCTTTTCAGCCAGGGTGAGGGGGCGGAAACATGTCTACCTGGCGCCTTGAAACCAGGGTCTCTTCCGTTTGCTGTTGAGTACATTTTTGTGGTATGTTGATCAAACCCCGCGGCAGGTGTTGATTTACACGTCTGTCTCTCCCACTGGCTTCTGGGCCCCTGGGGAGCAGACGGCTGGGTCTCACCCCTCTCTGCACCTCCAGCTCCCAGCGCCACTTGGCACAGAGCATAGTCTTAGCACGTGGGAACTGAATTGATCTGGACCTCAGATTACATGGATGACTGCTCATCATCTCACTTTCTCAAAGCCTTCAGAAGTCTTCTAGAACTATCCTAGAGCTGTCTCACTCCCCAGAGCTTCCTCTGCCCGGCCTCGCACATCCCATGAGGCCTAGGTGGAATCAGATGTCCCCAGGGGTGAATATTTCTTGGGCAGTGGAGGAGTTAAGAGGGTAGCGGGGAGAAGTAAGAGATCAAAGGAAGAGACAGCAAGGACTTTGGCCCCAGGAGAGGCATTGTTTCAGTATACCATGGTGTCATCTCTCATGATTGCGTGAGTTGGTTGGGCTCAGTGGAGCAGCTGTTCTGCTCCACACGGTGCTGGCTGGGGCTGCGGTCCTCTGGGGACTCGACTGGGCTGGCACGTCCAAGATGGCTCATGCATGGTGAGGATGCTGGAAGGCTGGGCCCAGCTGGGTCACTAGAAGGGCTGGGTCTCTCTCCCTCTCCTTTAAAGTCCATTCTTTCACCTGCTTATTCATTTATATAAACAACAGACATTTATCAGCATCCACTAGGTGCCAGGTACTTGCTAGGACCGTGGCGACGCTACACCGAGGCATCTGAGTGGCGTAATTACGTTTGTAAATGAGGAAGAATCCGCCAGCCTTCCTGATGAAGGTTGGAGAAGGCAGGGAGAGTGGAGGCAGGGAGGCCAGTGAGGAGGCCGTAGCTACTGTCCAGGGGATGGTTGCAAGACCTACAGTAGGGAGTGGCAGTGGGCCAGATGAGGGGTAGGTTTAACAGATATTGGGAAGCTGAATTTTCCAGGCTTGGTGACCAGTGAATGCTGGGGGGACAGAATGGGAGAAGTCAGCGTGACCCCCAGGCCTCTGCTTTGGAAGAAGACACAAAGGAGAAGCCAGGCTCCAAGACAGAGAGCCCCAAATGAAGCAGGATTATCTGGCAGGTGCTTTCCTTTGCCACCAGATGATGATTTTATTACAAGAGGCCAAATATAATGCACCCAAGCCCTGATACCCAGCCTGGGCCTGGCACCAGGCGGGTTCATGGGAGTGGCTGCTGTCAAATGAGTGAGCATCGCCATGTTGTCAGCTCCTGCCCACAGCTAACAGTTCTTCCTGTTTCAAAACTCCTCACCGACTTCCCTCGAAATTTCTCTTTCCTATCTGAAGGGGTTCTGGTCCTCAGCCAATTTGCAAAGCAGAAACGAGTGACTCACCCCATGCTCAGTGAGTTCTGGACACAATGATACAGCAGAAGGAACACAGAGCTGGGAGGCCTAAGACCTCAGTTACAAATGCTGTCAACTAACAGTAACAGAAGGCCTAACAGTGACATAAACAAATAAGTGGTTTCATTTTTGCTCTGTTCCCTTAACAAGGCAGCCACTGGCATTTGTTCAGCTGCTGACCAAAGTTGTGAAGAATCCAGGCTCTTTTTATCTTTCTGCTACTCCATTCGTAGCACGTTAGGTTGTATTTTCATGTTTGTCGCTTCAGGTTCATAAGATGGCTGCTGCAGCTCCAGACTTCTCATCAGTATTCATCAGGGAAGGGGCCAGGGCAATGGTCAGTGTTGGCTGGGTCCCTTATTCTTTTATGGAAGACAACAAAAACTTTCACAGAAGCTACCTTTCCAGCTGACTTTCACTTATGTCTTGTTAGCCAGAACTGTGCGAACTTGGAACTCCAGTTGCAAAGCAGGCTGGGAACAAGTATTTTTGTCTGGGGTTAAATACACTGCTGCTTTGCACAAAACTAGAATCCCGTTAGCAAAGAGGGTGGAAGTAGTGGTATCAGGTGGGAAAGTACAGTGTCTGCCTTAGTGAACTGAGCTCTAACTCCTGTGCCTCTATTTCCTTCTTTGCAAAACAGAGATGTTAGTACTACATTGGAAGGCTGCTAGGAGAATTAAATGAGATCATATGTGCCGGGTGAAACCACACAATGGTGAGAGGATTTATTTCCTGACTTTATTATTGGTATAAAACAAGGACTGCATCCACTGGGGTAGGCTCAGGGGAAGAGGCACGTGGCAGAGGAGGTGTAAGCACAGGATGAGCGAGGGAGGTGGGGTGCAGCCAGGCCTTGGGGCCACCAGGATGGTCCTGAATTCCTCTTGAGGCCCCGGAAGAGCAGGAAACAGAAAGAGGCTCTCCTCGACTCCGGCCCACTGGAAGGCGCTTCTCAGGGCTTTTAAACGTTGGATGTTTTAGGGTGTGAGTTCTGACACATACATGTCTGTATCTGTGTCGTGTGTTGGGGGGTGGGGCAGGGGTGTTAGTGGTTTTTTGGTTTGTTTCAGAGAAGTCACTTTAAAAGCATAACGACCTTGTCTGAGCTGAAACTAAAAAAGGCCACGGGATTTCCCCCCTGCACCCCATCCCTTTCAAGAGGGTTGGGCTCTCAGGAGGCCAGTGAGCTGAGATCTTGCATCAGAACTTCAGGACTTACGAGGGGCAGTGGAAGTGGCCGGGAGCCTGGAAGAGCAGAAAATGAAACCCAGATCATTTCACTGGCTGGGAATTGGGGGAACTTCTGTGTCGTCAGGGACGGGGTCTTATATCTCTTTTTTTTAAACCTTTATTTTAGAGTGTCAGCCCCTGAGGGCAAGAACTTGGGTGTACCGCTGGACCACAGAACAATGCCTGGCACAGAGTAGGTGTTCAGTGAATTCGTGTTGAATGGATGGATGACATTTAGATAGAGAAGCACAGTCGTCCGCAGGATTGGAAAGTCTGGCATTTGTGAATTAGCAAACACTGAGGTGGGACTGGCTCCATCCTGTACCTTGGCGCGTTAGGGATGAGCTTCGTAAATCCTTACAGCAGCCCCATCTCTCTTTTAAAGAAACTTGCCTGTGTTTTGTGCCTGCTGGGTCCGGCATTGCTTCCTTACACTGTTGGGACACTTTCCTGGGACCTCCAATGGTGGAGACTAGGGGTTTCTGGCTGCTCGACACCCATATTCCCCAATTCTGGCAAAACTCTCAGTCTCCCTTTGAGAACCAACCCCTCCCTCCACTCTAGTGGGTATGGTTTTGAAAGGGCTGCCTCCGCTCCATGCTCTAGTGCGGCATGTAGTCCAGGCTTGACCAATCAGAACACAGCATTCTCCTGACAAATGTGATTGGTTGAAAAGACCTGAGCTGGTCCAATCAGAGTAAACCTTAATTAGAACTTTGCCGGGGGCAGACACTTGCTCTTTTTTGCTGAACTTGAAACGGGAAGGATGAAGCCCTTGAGAGTCACCTGCCTAAGAATGAATCAGACATCAGAAGGTACAGGAAAGTGAGCTCTGATGACATCATTTGAGTCCCCTTGATCAAGCTGCACCTGAAGTCATATTTCCAAACTTGAATCAGTAAATTTATTTTCTGCTTAAGCAGGTTGAATTGGGTTCCTAGCTGCAATGACAGAAATCCCGACTGGCAGGGTCTGCAAGTTTTAAGACTGTCACAGGTAAATGCAGCTCAGGATCCTGTGAGTGGAGCAGAAAGACTTGAGAGGTGGCAGGAGTCAGCAGGACCCAGCCTTTTGATTGGCTGGGCAGGTGCCCACAGAGATTTAGAAAATCTGAATGTTTTGTGTTGTCCCCAAAAGGAGCACTAAGACCAGAAGAGCAAACTTCTCAGACACTTAATTTAGCTTCAGTAGGAGAACCTCAGACAAGCAAGACCATCAGTATTGGAGTAGACTGCCTCACGGGAGAGCAAGAGACCCGTCCCTGAAGGTATATAAGTGGTGGCCGGCAACCATCTGGCCCGAAGTTTCCAGAGGGGATTCAGGCTTTGGGAGGGAGGAGTAAACAGGTAGATGGTGCCACGTGGGGCATCTGACCACAGCAACACAGGGGTGGCTTATCGGTCCTGGGGCTCCCCTCTGGCCCCTGGGAAGGCAGGAGCATGAGGGGATGGGGACGCAGCACCTACAAATTCACACTCTTCCCCGGGGGGGACTCCAGCACAGAGAAGATGATGAGCCAAGCTCTGCAGCCATCTTGCTAAGAAACGCCACAGGAAGGGGGCAGCATGGCCAGCGGGGATGTCCTGGGGCTTTGGGTGGGGGCCCTGGAGGGTCAGAACCATCTGGCTGGGAGGGCTGGGTGTGTCCTGGAAAGGAGACAGGCAGTGGGTGAGAATTTGGGGCCAAACAGAATCCACAGCCCGCTCCTGGCTCTCCTGGCTCACGGCTCATTCCAGCTCCCAGCTTTTGCTCAAGGTTGGCCAAGTCCTCTCCGTCCTTCTTGTCCCACCCATCCTGGAAGCCTTGTGGGTACCTCCAACCCCTACCCATCCCTCTTCTGCCCCAGTAGCCTCATAACTCAGTCTGTCCTACCTCCACCCCTATATGTGGGTGTCAGGTCTCCCCAGCTCAAGCGGCCTCTTCCAAGGGGTAGGGGCTGAGGTATCTTTCTGCCGTGACCCTCCCCACCCTGCTGCAGGGACGGCAGAGGGGCAGCTCAGTGACACCACGCCTTGCCTCAGCTCAGTGACACCACGCCTGGCATTTTCTGACACTTTGAACCTTCCTTCTGGGAACTGGGCTCACAGAGCAGGACCGGCTCAGGCAAATGGGCAACCTGAAGCCCCTTTGATGGTCCCTCTTCTGTCCCAGCCTAAATGCCACTCCCGATGAAACCTAGGGCCACCGAACAGTGGCTGGACGCCTCCCTCCCAGCCAGAGCCTGCTGTGTGTGTGGCGGCGGGGGGCGTGGGGAGGGGAGGGAGGGGCTCTTACCCCTAGAGGATGCTGCAGGGCCGCTTCTGTGGCCGCGTGGGCTGGGGGCACAGGACAGCCCGGATCGCCTCGTCAAAGACGGTTTTCAGGCCTCTCTGGGTGAGGGCTGAGCACTCCAGGTATTTCACTGAGTCTAGGTTAGGGCAGCAAGAGGGTAGAGGCCTAGGTCAGGGCTGGGCAAAACCCCGTCCCAAGCCATGCAACTGCACTGGCTGTGGCGGCCACCTGGGCTGTGCCACTCAGAGCAGGGCATGTACCCCTCTGTGCCTCAGTCTCCTCATGTCGGAAAGGGGGAGTTTTACTCAGAGGGAGAGGTTAAGACCCCCCCCACGAGAGCAGGTCTGTGTCTTTCTTGGACACAAAAGCCCTTAATTTAAGGAAGGATACCTTCCTGGCAAGAAAGGGGCTCAAGCTACGGTGACCAAATTTCTCGGCGCCTCACTTTCTTCTAGAAAATTCCCACATGCCTGCCTCCGTCTTCCCCCGGGAGGCCTGAGGAACCCGTGGCCCGCTCACTAGGACATTCCAAATGTCATCTAACCAGTCCTTCGCATCTCCCCACTTTACAGTTGAGAAAACTGAGGCTCAGAAAAGTCACTTATCCAAAGTCACACACTAGACATTTCCCCTCCGCCAGGGGCAGCTGGGGGCCCTCAGCAAGAGGAGTGGGAACTGGGGAGCACCCATTCCCCCATGAGGGGACCAGCCTTCTCCCACGTGACCACTCAGGGCTGGAGCACGGGGCACAGACAGTGAGGAAGGTAGGCTGAGCCCCACTCCCAGGGGCAGTGTTCTGTGACGTTCTGGAAGGAACCTGTGAGAGCTCCTGTGTCCATTACAACCCAAGCAGTCTCCCTGAAGTGAGCAACTGAAAACTGAGAAGGAGAGGGGCAGGAAGGGGGAACTTTGCTCTTCCGTGGGGGGAAGAAGCAGACCAACGCTGACCAGCACCTGCTCCCTGCCAGGCACTGAGCTGGGCGCTTCCGACAACCCTGTGAAGAAATTCTGTGAGTCCCCGCTTCCCAGGTGAGGAATCAGGCCCAGAGAGGGGATGCCCCGGGGCCAGAGACACACAGCTGCGAGAGGGGAGCCAAGATCTCAGGAGGGGCAGCCCAGGGACGAGGGAAAGAGTGTGGGGCAAGGACAAGGAAACCAAGGCTCAGAGAGGATGTCACTTATCCTGAGTCACACGCTGGATGTCTCCCTTGCACGTGGGAGCATTGTCCCACCAGGGAGCACAGGCAGCGGTCCCAGGGCTCGGCTGGCAGGTACGGAGCACCCCGAGTTGGGTCTGGGAGTCTCGTCACCATAACCCTCTGTGCCCAGAAGGGTGTCACTGGGCATTTGGCCACTGTCTCCCTGCAAGGGACCGTAGCCAGTGTCCACTCCTTTCTTCCACACCTTCCAGCTGCGTCCTCCCTGGCACCTGCCACCCTCCTGCTTCCTGGATCAGTGGTGTCTAGAGAAAGGGTCCTGAGGAGAGGCCTGGCCACTCCAGGACCTCAGCCTGTCCCCCCTCTCTGCTCCCCAGTCGCCCACCCGTGGGGGCAGCAGACCACCCTGATCATGACTGGGGGAGCCACGCAGCCCGGATTCGAGTCTCGGCCGTGGCACATCCCGGCTGGGTGGCCTCGAGCTAGTGACTTCTCCCTGAGCCTCAGTTTTCCTCCTCTGTAAAGTGGGATGATGAGAGTCCCTCCTTCATAGCTGCTATGACGATGAAGCAGGAGAATGCACCGGCCCAGCACCCAGGAAGCGCCCAATCCTGTGATTAGCAGCTGGGATCAGAGCTGCCCCACAACGCGTCACCCGGGACTGGTGGGCAGAGGCAGCTGCTGTCCTCATTAGCCTGCAGGCCCCCCAGGTCTCCCCCTTGGCCTGGGCTTGTCCGAGGCAAGTTCAGAGTCATTAGTCACTGCCCCTGGCCACCCCCAGCTGGTATTGGCTCCAAGAGGATTGGCTAGAGGCCAAGGCAGGAACCCCAACTCATCTCCTCATGAAGGAGAAAGGAACTTTAGGGAGTGTATAGGCTGGCTAGTACGGATGGGGAAACTGAGGTCCAGAGAGGGGGAGCCACTGGCCCAAAGTCACACAGACAGTCATTGCCAGGACCAGAATCCAGGCTTCCAGGCCCCATCTCATCCGAAAGCTTGTGCTTTAAGAAGGACGGGGTCGGACACAGGCTGGAGAGTCACTGTCTTGGGTGGAAGGAGTCCGGGGGGACAGGCTGTTCAGAAAGAAGAGAAGGCAGGGGTGCAATCCCCAATATTCGTGAGGAAAGACCAGAGGGCCTGAGAGCCAGAGCCCCTAGGATGGGACAAAGGACCCAGGGTTTAAGTGGCAGCGGAGGCCCCTGGGAAAGACGGCCATGTCACTGGGCTAGTCACATGAAGGAGGGGGTGACGGCTGTGGTTTCTCTTCCTGTGAAAAGATGTGAGTCCCCAGGGCCCTCCCAGTTCCGGCGGAAGGAAGAGTGGTAGGGCTGAGGGAGGGATGGGTTGCAGCAGGCCCCACCAGTTCAGGGGCCAAACCCTGGGTCTGCCGGACCCTGTGGTGAGCAGAGCACCCTGGGCAGCTTGGCCACTTCTCATAGTGGTCAAACCCCACTGGTGGTCCCAGGCTCTTGGGCAAGTACCCTGTCCCCAGGCAAAGGACAGCAGACCTGGACGCCACGGAAGAGGCCAGACCCATCGGTCATCACCTCCCTAGTGCAGGCAGCCCTGAGCCACCACGAGGAGGCCCCCAAGCCATCGGTTTGTGGTCCTGTGTTCAAATCCTGGTTCTGCCACCTACCAGCTGCGTGACCCTGAGAAGTCACTTCTCTGGCCCAGTGGCCGGGAGGCAAAGAGGAGTTGGGCTGAGAAGCCAGGAGGGTGAGGAATGGGGGGTGAGAAGGATGCAGAGGGAAAGACGTCGCCCTTCAAACTCAAGCAGAAGCACCACCTCCAGGAAGCCTTCCCGGAAAACCCAAGCTTGACTTGGCTGCTCGTCCTCTGAGAAACCACGGCACACCCCCCTCCATCCCTGCTTCTGTCTGTCCAAATGCACTTATTTCGATGTCTGTTTATGGATTATACTAATATTATAATAACAATTAACACAAAGTGCTTCCCACGTGCAGTGCTGCTCTAGGAGCTCACGGGCGTGAATTCATTTAATCCTCCCAAACACCCAGCACTACGACTGTTGCCATGGTTCACGGAGGAGGAAACACAGGCCCAGAGAGGCTAAGTGACTCGTCCAGGGTCACACAGCTAGTACACGGCACACCCAGGGTGGAATCGCACAGCCTGGCCCTGGAAGCTATGTTTCCAATCCCCCTGCACCCAGCTCCCCTGTCTGAGCCCGAGCCCTGTACCGATCTCCTTGGCCAGCGCCAGGCCCTGCGGGTAAGTAATGGGCGCCAGCTTCTTCTCCTTCAGCTTCTCGATGGTGTCCTTGTCGTCCCGCAAGTCCAGCTTGGTGCCCACCAGGATGATGGGCGTGCTGGGGCAGTGATGCCGCACCTCCGGGAACCACTGGGCCGGTGGGTGGGGGCAGGAGGTTGTGCAGGGGGTAGGCGGAGAAGAGGGGCACCAAGCCGGGAGGAGATAATAGGGAGTCATGAGGGTGTGTGGGGAGGAGAGAGGACAGGTTAGAGAGTAAAGCTAACTATCACAGCCCCCTCTGAGACCCCCTCTGAGTCTCACCCCCAGTCCCCCCCGCCAGCCCTGGGTGGCACTAGGGACCCTCTCTGCCCACATCCTCTGCTGCCCCAGAGGCAGGCCAAAGTCAGCGGTCCCTCCCTCCCGTGCTCCCCTCCCTCAGGGTCACCTGCCCCATCCCCCCAAGACCCCCGCTCCATCCCGCTCACCTTGGCCCGGACATTCTCATAGGAGGCTGGGCTGACAAGGGAGAAGCAGATGAGGAAGACGTCCTGGGAGGTCAGACAAGGGTTACTCGTGAGGGGAGGCCTGGAGGCATCCCACCTGGGCTCTCCCACACCTGGGCAGCCACTGAGGGCTGGAGCGCCCCGGGGATGCTGGGCGCTTAGGACTCGGCAGAGCAGGGATTCCCTTCCCACCTCTACACCAGGCTGCTGCTTGTTTATCCAACACTTCCTAACGGCCCGAGCCTGTTCTAAGTGGCTAATCTTCACACAACACTGTAGCGGTGCTGCTGCTACCCCATTCCACAGATGGGGAAAGTGAGGTTTACAAGGATTAAAGCATTTGCCATCTGGAACTCCAGAATCCATGCTCCTCACCAGGCACTCACTACCTACCCCCCACCTGCCGTCTGGTCACCAGCCCCAGCGCTTTCCTTGCCACCCTGGAGACAGAGCCCAGCAGCCACACAGCCACCTGCAGATGTGCCCCCATCACTCCTCCCCTCCCCTAGCACCCCCAGAGCCGGCCATCCTGAGCTCCCATTGGTCCAGAGTCTGCCTGCCCCACCCACTGAGAACCAGGTGGTGCAGCAGCCCAAGAGGCAGAGGGGCTGGGAAGACAGAGGGCACGGTAATGACAGGGGCCTGATGGAGGGCGGGGACTCCTCGAGCTGGGCCTTAAGGGGAGGGTCAGGGTTCAGCAGGCAGAGGCAACAGGGATGCAAAGCCCAGGACCACGAGGAGGGCTGGGCAGCATACCGTCTGCGGGTAGGAGAGCGGCCGGAGGCGGTCGTAGTCCTCCTGCCCTGCCGTGTCCCACAGCCCCAGGTTCACGGGCTTGCTGTCCACCATCACGTTGGCTGAATAGTTGTCGAACCTGTGGAAACAGGTAAGATAGAAGGGCCAGTCTCCAGCCCCAGAGTCTAGGGACTTGCAGTCCATGGTTCCATGGCAGAGGCCAAGACCCAGAGAGGGGCTACAACAGGACCAAAGTCACAAAGCTCTATGCAGTTGGGTTTTATTTTTCTTAAATACTGATCTATTACATAAGAAATTTTAAACGCAGGTAAGCAGAAAGAGGAAAACATTGTCTCTACTGTTTTTCTGCCCTTACCTACCCTTTGGAGAGACGATTTTTCAAGGCTGCATAACATTCTCTCCAAGGCATGATCAGAATACACGTTACCCACCTCCTAGGCTGGGCGCTGCGGCTGGTCGCCCAATATTTGCTGAATGAGTGTTCATTCCCATCTTAGGTTGGGTCCCCCCAGAAGCAAACCCCGAGATGAGGGAGCGGCACCAGCGGTTTATTTGGGAAGTGACTCCAGGCAGCCGAGGGGAAGGGACAGCAGCTGTTGAGCTGTTACTGCGCGGGAACTGGGGCTCCGTCTGGCTGGGGCCACTGAGCTCAGGGCATCCCCCAGAGGAGGCAGGGAGCTGGGGTACTTAACCACCTTCTCCATCTCCCATTGGCAGAGGGAAGTCCTTGGGTGTTAATTCCCTGGCCTTCCAGCCCACCCCTAGTGCACACCAAAAACTGTCAGTTACTGGAGATTTCAGGAAATGCCACTGGAAAGGCACATGTTGAAGGAATAGGGTGGGGCAGAGGCTAAAATCTCCCTGCCAACACCAGAGAGGCCTCCAGGGCAATCGCACAAGCTCGCACTGTGGGGAAACGTCCCAGACACCTCCCTCCCTGTCCCCGACCTGGAAAGAGCTTGTCGTCCCCTCTCTCAGGCAACTGCTTTGCCTTGACTATGAACTGGTTTTAGAGTGTCTCTGTCCCGCCATGGGCTGTGGGCTCCGTGAGGGCGGGGCCCATGTCAATTTCATCTCTGAAGACTCAGGACTGGGACCTAGTGAGTGTAGGTGGAACAGAGTTAACCCAAACTGAACTGAAGCCCTTGGGATGCCACCCCCTCCACGAAGCCCTCCCAGAACACTGCTCAGTGACAGGCTGTAGAAGCCGTAATGCTTCAGAGCAACTCCAAAGACATCTGTCCTGTGACAGGCAACCGCCCCCCAAAAAAGTGGGTAACCTGACATGTTTAACACCCCATGCTTGTCCAGCCTTAAGTTCCGCAGATGGCCCTGCTCCCTCCTGCCTGGAAAGTTCCTGCAAACGTCCCTCCCCTGGCTCCCCACTCTTCTTCTTTCCTGGTGCTGGGCTGACTCTTACTCATCCTCCCTCCAGTCCCATTTCAAGGTCACCTCCAGGAAGCCTTTCGCGAGCCCCAGCCAGGTCGGGGCCCCCACCCCGTCCCAACTCAGTAATCTGTGGTGAACTTAGCACCCAAAGAGCAGACATCAAGCCTGGCTTGTTCCTCACTGCACCAAGGCCAGCATCGCACTTGGCACGTAGTAGGTGCCCGGTGGACCTACTCTTGGTACCACCCATACCATAGTGGGATTTCAGGCGGAAGGCACTGTTCAGGGAGACATCGCTGGGCATGATGGGGAAAGAAGTGTCCATGCTTTCTTCGGCTTCTGCCAGAAACACTCCTTTGGGATGAGCTTAGGATGCAGGGACACTCTTTCCTTTACTGTCCAGTCTGAAATTCTGACACCAAAAAACCCCCAAGATTCCTTGAGCCAAAGGCATCTGTCTTCTCTGAGCCAACTCCAGGGTCTCAGGGGCCGTGGCAATGGGGAAAGAGCTGGTTCCTGGGACTTGTAGCAGCACCAAACACCTGCTCCGGGGCTGGTCAGAGGGTTAGAGACCTTCATACATTAGGTCTTGAAGTCCCAAGTGACCCAAGATAAAAGAACCTCAAGTTCTTGCCATTAGACAGTTGAGGAAACCGAGACCCCAAGAGGTCAGATAACTCTTCCAAGGCCAACCAGCTCACAAGCATAGGAGCTGGGATTTGAACCTGGCTCCCTCTGTACACTCATTTGTGAGCGAGAGAGTGGACAGATGCGCTGCAGGAGGGTTGATTCGCCCGGGGATAGCCACCCAGAGGTGGGAGGGAACAGTAAGTTCCTTGTGAAGCCTTGTCCTGGTTGTGTGACCCTGGGTGAGTAACCCAGCTTCTCCCAGCCTCACTTTCTCCATTGTGAAAAAAGCCCTATCTCTTGGGGCCATTAGGAAGATCCAGGGACAGAGGATATTCAAGCCACCTCACGGGGAGATGCTGAGGAGCTGAACAGTCTCATCCTTCAACGTCACCGGCCCCCCACAGAGGACCAGCTGCCAGACCCTGAGGGATCACTGCAGGGACAAAATGATCCACAGCTCCCGGGGTCCCCTACTTCAGAGACCCGCAGGGAGCCAGGACCAGAGGAGCCTTAGACCACCACTGCGGCCAACCCTCACTCCCATTTACCAGATGAGGAAACTGAGGCTCACAGACAGGAAGGGACTTGCCCAAGATCTCGCAGTCAGTTGGGGGCAGAGTCAGAACTAGATCCTGTTACCCAGTTCAGAAAAGCTCATGGCATAAGCGTCACTGCGACTTCATGGCTGGAGACTCAGCGGAGTTTGAGCTGGGGTCTGGGGGCTGACTGGGAGCTGTGGAGAGGGCAGGGAGCTCACGCTGGCTGGGCACCTAGGGGTGCCACGTGCTGTTCCAGGCCCTTCATACTTAGATCGTTTCAGTGAGCCCAGGAAGTGGATTCTACCATGGTGCCCCTTTCACACAGCAGGAAACTGAGTCAAAGCCCGAGAGTGACCTGCCCATGGTCACACGGCTGGAGTGCTTTCACCCAGAGTCTGTGTGGCTTCTTTCTGCACCCCCAGGGCTGCAGGCCCGGCCCTGACCCCAGCATGGAGTGGAGGAGGGGTATGGGGGGCAGGTGAAAGGGGGCTCAGCGCCGGGCATCACCTGACCACTACCCAAGCTTCCAGGGGAAAGAAAGTGGACTCACAGAACACAGAGACCACAGGGCATGCATGGCTGTGACTTGGGGACCAGGGAGGATTGATAGGTCAGGTGGGGCATGGACCACTGCTGGATTCGGGCCGTGGTCCTCCAGGCAACGGGGAGCCAGCGAGGGGCTTCACCAGGCAGGGGTTACATGATCAGCTTTGCATTTGGAAAAGGCCCTCTTGGCCACTGGGTGGAAAAGTCTTGGAGAAGGATCAGAGGGGAAGCTGGGAGACGGAGCCACCAGTGAGAGAGGTGGGTGGTTGGAGGAGATGGGGGAGCGGAGAGGTGTCCCAGGTGGGATGCAAGGGGACAGAGGGCGTGTACGAGCAGTGGGGAGGCTTGAGCCAGCAGGACACAGTGAGGGAATAACTCGCTCGGTGGCAAGAGCATGGGGCGAGGGGGAGGTGCAAGGCCAGGCCAGAAAGCTTGGTACGTCCACTAGGGAGGCTGCCATCATCCTGTCCATGGGAATCTGGGCTGGATTTGCCAGTTTACAAAGGAAGGTGAAAACCAAGTACTGGCCCCTCCGACCTAAATTAACCACCTGTGTTCTTCCTTCCCAGAGACAAGCCCCCACAGAGCTGAGCCCCCTGCTGGTGTGAGTTCCAGCACCTTCTCAGGACGGGCTGGAACATGCCCTCCCTGCCTGCCAGGCTGGCCCTGTCGCTACAGAGCACCAGCCATGTGCTTATCTCTGTTCTAGAAGCTGCTCTAGTGCCGCGGTCCCCAACCTTTTTGGCACCATGTCTTCTTTCATGGAAGACAATTTTTCCACGGAATGTGCGAGGTGGGGGCAGGGGAGGGGGGGAAGGGGGGGTGCTGGTCCAGGTGGTAATGCGAGCAATGGGAGTGATGGGAGCCGCAGATGAAGCTCCGCTCGCTCACCTCCTACTGTGCTGCCGGGTTCCTAACAGGCCGTGGCCCAGGGGTTGGGGACCCCTGGTCTAGTGAACTAGACAGACCAGGGCCCTGTCCTAATGGAGCTTCCATCCCAGCAGGAGAAGGCAGATGCGGAAGGGCTGCGAAGAATGTCAAGCAGGGTGGAGAGATGGAGGGGGCCTGGGCGGAGGGAGGGGCTGCTTTAGACAGTGTGTCAGGGAGGGGATACCTCGGCCGGGAACTGAGTGATGGAAGTGGTGAGTGCAGAAGCCTGGGGGAGGCTGGCGTGTCTGGTCCCTGAGGACCAGAATGGAGTAAGAGGTGGGTTTTAAGGGAGGAATTTAGGCTCCATCTAATTTTCGCTTTTGAAAGCTCACCTGGGCTTCCGTTTGAGAATGATCATAAGCAGGGGGGAAAGGGGAGAACCCCTAGGTCACAGGTACCTGAGAGCAGGGTCTTCCTGCCTTGTCTTTGTATCCCCAACCCCCAGCACAAGGCCATCCACAGAGCAGGCTTCGGTCTCCCCATCTGTGAGACAGGGCTTTGACCCTGAGCTCTTATCCCCCAACCCGCAGGCAGCAAGTTCAGCTCAGCTCTCTCGCTTATCTGATCTGGTCCACTGGCATCTGCCTCCGGCCCCAGCAAACCCTACCACCCCCAGCCCCAGAGCTCTCTTGACCTCTGTCTCTGTGCCAGAGATCTCAGGCTACCTGTTTTGCCCAACTCTGCTCTCCCCGGCTGTCCCCACCCTCCACTGTCAAGGGCTCAGGGTGGCTTATTTTCCCCTCCCTGTCACAGGGGTGCGAGCACTGTAGCAGGAGCCCCTCTGGGGGCTTGTCCAGAGCCGAGTAACTCCATATGGAAGACAAAGACGGTGGGATGCAGGCCTGGCTACACACCTGGCAGGTCCAGCACAAAATGAAAATGCAGGGACCCTTGTTCAAACATTAAGAATTTCAGGATGGGGCATCTGAGCATTAAACCGAGTGCAGGGCCCAGCCGAGTGTGTGCCTGCCTAGACGGCTCACCCAGGAGCCGGCCCTGCTCTCTGACCCAACCCCTCAGAGTCCTGGGAAGGTAAACCTTGTCTGGTCCATTCTGTCTGTCCTTCCACAAGGTTGTCCAGGACCACCGAATCCACTCGCGGACACCAGGGGCCAGTCTCTCCGGGCTGCTGAGCGCAATTGGCCCTACCTAGGTCTCTGCTGGTCCCACCATCTTGCACCAGAGAACTCGCCGCCTCCCATCTCCCTGCACGGGGAAGGCCCCCGGGCAATGAGCTTGGCATGTCCCAGCCCTGCCCCTCCTCTTAAAGAAAGGGAAAACTGAGGCTCACCGAGGGGAAGCGATTGGTCTAAGGTCTTTGAGCAAGTGCGCCCTCCAGCCCAGCTGCAACAGGCAGACAGGACACAGGTAGCACCAGCACCGTCCTGGTGAGACTGGCCTTCTGCAGGAGCTGCCCTCCCCGATTCTGCACCTGCCTTCCCGCTCAGGGCTAGAGCCAGCCCTCCCTCAGCACCAGAAGGCTAGAGCCAGCCCTCCCTCAGCACCAAATGGTGATTGGTGGTGAGCGAGCAGGTAAGGGCCGACGAGGAGAGGGGCACTGGCGCCATAGCGGGAGTTGTGAAATGAACCGGGGCAGAAATCAGTTTTCCAGGCTTCCTACCCAGGTTTCTCTGCCCTCTCCTCGCTGCCGTCCTCCTGCCCGGGCTGGGGACCCTGAGGCAACTGGAGCCAGGGCCAGTGTCCCAGGGAGACATATCAGTAGAGGGAGCCCAGCCCACCTGGTGACCCTGGGGGACAGGCCCCTTAGCTGCTGTGAGCCTCAGTTTCCCCCGCAGGCACCCTGGGGCTAGAATAATAGCCACCTCCTCCCATGAGCATCGAATGAGATCACACATGTGTGACATTTCGTCCAGGGACCAGGACACAGTAGGCCCTTGATAGATGGTAGCAGTGATCCATCCTCCTAGGGCCTGTCCATGAAGTTCAATTCAGGTCGACTCAAAACAGATATATCGTGTCTAAGGCAATGTGCAGACTGCACTGTGCGTAAGACACTCTCCTAAGACAACGGGGAGACCCAGAAAGGACTGGACGTGGCCCCCTGCCCTCCGTAGGCTCGTGATCACGGGAAAGATCAGACAAAATCTCTCTGGGGGGTGAGAGACACTCAGGCTGGATCAGAAAGGCTTCCTGGGGGAGCAGACACTGGAGCTGGCCTGGAGGTCTTAGACATGTGGACGTGGGAAGGAAAAGCAGTCCAGGAAGAGGGAGTAGCTGGAGCAAAGGCCCTGAGGTGGAAATGCCCAGGGAGTGCTTGGTGACCAGGGGCGGGAAGCAGACGGGACAAGAAGCAAAGTACTGGGCTATGAAGCCAGAAAGGAAGGTGAGAGAAGGCCACACAGAGCCTTGGATGCTCTGCTATGGAGTTGGGGGGCTGTCCTGAGAGGGATGGGGCCACCGAGCACCGGTGAGAGGGGGCCGATGCTTCCCATTCACCCCACATACTCCTACATACCTGTGCATCAGGTGACAGCCCTGCCACCACATCCAACACGAGGGCAGGCCTCCAGGTGGCACTGCCCTCTCCCCCGGCACACACTGGGCCCTGATGTCTCTGATCTCCCGGCGTCGAGGCCCTCCACGACTCGCCCCAGCCCCTCTTCTACCCTGCTTTTGCTCACGCCAGCCCTCCGCATCTCCCTGCTGGAAGGCCACCTGCTCCCTGGCCACCCCGCGGCAGCCTCTCTCCCCTCTGGGGGCCCTCAGCACTCATCCCGGCGCTGGTTGCTGCCTCCCCGGCTGAACCAGTGGGCAGCTCTGGCAGGCAGAGACTGGCTGGAGGCTGACTTTCAGGCTCACAGGATGTGCCTGAAAAGGGGGTGGGCTTGGTGATGCGTGTCTCCCCAGCCTCCGAGCGCCCCGCCCACGCACAGAACTCACACGGTGGGGATGTACTCTCCCGGGAAGGCGTTGGTGGTGTAGCTGATAAGCAGGCACGTCTTGCCCACGGCTCTGCAAGACAGGAAGTTCGAGAGGACAGTGGTCATGGGCCCTGCCCGAGACTCAGGGAGGTTTCTCAGCACCTGCCCGGTCCCCTAGCCCAGCCCTCAGAGAAGACCCAGGCCCACCCCTCTGGGCATCAGTGTCCCCGTCTGAGAATCCCTGTATCAGCGTTCTCACACCTAAGAGTCATCTGGGGTGTTTGTTAAAGGACAGACTTCAAGGTCCTACCCGAGAGATTCTGAATCAGGGGTGTGGGCTGGATCTGGGAATTTGTATTGTAACAGGCTTCCCCAGGTGACAAGGATGTGAGACAGAGGGTTAAGAGCAGGGGGTCCCCAGGAGGCCCCTGGTACCTGCCCAGAGCTCTGCCATCACTCCCCTGGGATCCAGATCCCAGCTTCATCACCCACCTAGTGGCAGCATGATCTTAGGCAAGTCACTTAACCTCCCTATGCCTCAGTTTCCCCATCCAGAAAATAGGGATAAGAATAGGGGTAAGATGAGTTCATCTCATAGGATGGACCGAGAGGTAAATTAGACGAAGCCGGTGAAAGAACTGAGCACGGTCCTGGTACAGTGTAGCAGCAGCAAATACCGGGGAAAGCCTGACCCTCCTCTTTCCCTCCCACCTCACCATGGCTGTTAAGAGCATGGAGTTTAGGAACCAGAGAGACCAGGATTCAAATCACATGAGGTCTTGGGCAAATGACAACTTCTTTGAGCTTCAGTTTTCCCAACTGTAAAATGGGCCTAATATTAGGGTTGGTGGGAGGATAAAACAGAGGAGTGTGACTAAGCCCAGGGCCTGCACATAGTAAGTACTAAGTTAGTAGTGATCGTCATTACTCGTGCAGTCTTCGCCCTCAGTCTGCTGGGCTGGGAGGGGGCAGGGGGCACACATAGCCCTGGGCCTTCCCCTGCCCAACTTGGTTTCGTCACTTCCTGCTCGGAGGAGACCGGCTGCCCTCTTCTCCCCACCCCCTGCCCCGGGCCTGCCAACAAGGTAACTCTAAGTGACTGGAACATTGCCCTTGGCTTCCGCCCTCCCCTCCTCAGATCAGATATAAAGCAGAAGTGAACAGGGCTGGACAGGCGGGCAGATAACATGCATCAGCGGAGGGCTGCCTGATAAACCAGCCCACCCCAGGCCGGGAAAATCGAGTCTCTTAAGGCCTCAGGCTGCCCCGCAGTAGGATGGGAGGGTTGGATAAGAGGCCTGCCCAGCCAGACCAGCGGGAACGTGTCGGGGTTGGACCTACAGAAAACCCCAGGCGGTACCTGCAGGCTGGACCCTAAGACAGTGCTGCTGGCAGGCACGAGAGACGGGCACATCAAAGCTGTCATTTTACAGATGAGGAAACTGAGGCCCATAGCGGGACATGACAACCTGAGGTCGCTGAGATGTAACAGCTGAGAAGTCGCCTCGGCTCAGCCTGGCCCACCCTGGCCCCCAGTCACGCCCCTCCCCCTTCCTCCGCCTCCCGCAGCTCTGTCTCTCACGCCCCTCCCCCCTCTGCTCCTCACCCACAGCCCCCCGCGCAAGCTCCCAAGTTCCCCAGGCCGGCTTCACCAAACACACTTACGTGCAGGACAACCAGTCAAAATATCTCAAGGGGCCCCACATCAACCCTGCGGGCATGGGCCTCTTTCCAGATGGCCAAGCTGAGGTTCTGAGAGGCGCTGTGACTTGCCCAAGGCCACACAGCAGCGCAAGCCAGTGACTAGAGCCCAGGTCAGCCTGGGGACCCACCTCCCCCCACCCCGAGCCGGCATCCACAGAATCGAAGCCTGAGGGCCCATGGGAGACCAGCCTCAGCTCTCAGGGTGCAGGCGAGAGGCCCCAGGAACCCCCAACCCTAGTCCTGTACTCTCCACCAAGGCAGCTTCCGGGGTGAGGTGGGCAGACAGAGTGGAGCTGTCCTCAGCCCACCCCTGGGGTTCCCTCTGGGCCCTGGGAGAAGAAGGGAGCCGTTCCTCTGGCGGCCTCCCAGGGACCCCTCCATCTGCAGGGCAGGGGGCTTCCCCAGGGGCACCAGGACAGGGTGGGGGTGCCAGGGCTACCCCGGGACGGAGCTGTCAGCAAGTCCAGCCGGGTACCTACCCATCTCCCACCACCACACACTTTATGGCCTGCATCGTGTCCGAGGCCTGGAGGGCGGTGGTGCTGACAGCTCAGGGCCCGGAGCGCTTCTGCAGACACAGGGGTATGGAGAGCTGGAGAGGTGCCCTGAGCAAGGAGCAGCAGCGGCGAGACAGGAGGCAGGAGGAAGCGGAAGGGGAACTTACCCAAGCTGCTGCCCCCACAGCCGTTTGCAGGAGGCGGAGCCTGCGGTCTGGCCGAATGGCTCAAGGGTAGGGTGACCCTCAGGGGCTGGGCTGGGCCCCTGCCGGGCATCCCTGCTCCGGGACACCAGCAGGAGACCTGGGGACCCTCTGGGCTGGAGACTCACTTCCACGGGCAGGGCCAGAGCTGTTCTCCAAGAACCTGAGGCTCCTAAGAACGTAGTTCACCTCGGTTCTGGTCAATAAGCATTTAATGAGCACCTACTGTGTGCCAGGCACAGGATCGGGTACTGGTGAGTCTAGGATGTGAGCCGGAAGATACGGCTTCATCACAGGTGTCCATAAAACAAGGCAGGAAGTGATGGGGCCACGGAGGATTGACAGGGAGGGGACCTCAGAGTTACACAGAGGGTGAGCCAGGGCCTTCGAGGTGGTACTTGAAAGCTAGTGTCAGAGACAGGGCTCTCCAGAGGGGAAGACATGGGTGCTCCCCAAGCGGGGGCCATTGTGGGACCCCCTGAGTGCGAAACGATGGGAGAGATATGGGGGGGGATATGATGGGGCAGGAAGGGAGGTGGGGATCAGCTGACAGAGAAGGGGAAACGTCAAGGGAAGTGATGGGCAGTGCCCCACGCCAGCCAGGCCCGGTGCTGGAGGCAGGGACCGGGCGCACTGGCTCAGGAGCCGTGGCCCGTTTGAACGATGCTGAGACAGAAGGTCTTAGAAGCCAGTTGGTTCACTAGGATCGCCCAGCCTGAACTCAAACCCAGGGCCAGGTGACTCCAAACTCTTCTGTCACCCCGGCTGCTGTCTGGGGGACAAAGCCTGAGATCTGCCGTGGGTGGGGAGGGCGAGTGCGCCCCCTCAGCCTCGAGGGGCCTCGGGATTGGAGCAGCAGTGGATCTCCGCAGCGGGCTTCACGTTCACTCTTCTCTGCCACCGCTCCCCATGCCCAGCACCCCTCCGGCTGCAGGGACGAGGGGCAGGAGGGGATGGGCAAAGCCACTTGTCACCCACCCCTGGTGGGTCACTCAGGTCAAACCAGGAAACCAGTCAGAGAATTTGGAGCGCCCGGTGCTGGGCAGCCAGCGCCACTCCCACTCTATCCCCCCCCCACTTCCCCCCCACCCCACCCCCGTCACTCCAGCACCTGGATCTGAACCTTCCCAGACCTTCCACACAAGTTACAGGGTTCCCAAAGACAGCTTCTGCCGAAAGGGAAATGCTACCTCCCCAAGAACCGGCTCCAAAAACTTGGCCAGCCAGTGAGTAAAACCTGTCAACCGACTTCGACGTCTTCGCTCTGTGCTTTGCATGGGCTGAGCTGAGACAGTGGAAAGCACTTCACGGCGCCCAGCCGGGGTCAGGAAGGCCAAGCGTCCCCCCATGACCCAGCCTGGGCACCTCACAGGCCACCTAAGGACTTTGTCCTGACTACTCCCCCAAATCCACATTCTTTTCCCAACCGCTGCGATCCCGATCCCATAGGAAAACCTCTGTGTTAATCTAACAAGAACAACGTACTAAGTGCAATGTGGGATCCTGGATTAGATCCTGGAACAAGAAAAATAAATTAATGGAAAAAGTAGGAAAACCTCTGTGTTAATCTAACAAAAACAACGTACTAAGTGCAATGTGGGATCCTGGATTGGATCCTGGAACAAGAAAAAAAAAAATTAATGGAAAAAGTAGTAAAATACAAGACAAATCTGAAATTAGATAATACTACTGTACCAAGGTTAATTTCTTAGTTTGGACAAATGCACTGTGGTTATGTAAATGCTGTGAACGTAAGGGGAAACTGGGTGAAGGATATGGTGAATTCTCCTACTGTCCTTGCAATTTTTCTGTACGTCTAAAATAAAATGTTTATTTAAAAAAGAAGAAAAGAGGGCTTCCCTGGTGCCGCAGTGGTTGAGAGTCCGCCTGCCAATGCAGGGGACGCAGGTTCGTGCCCCGGTCCGGGAAGATCCCACGTGCCGCGGAGCGGCTGGGCCCGTGAGCCATGGCCGCTGAGCCTGTGCGTCCGGAGCCTGTGCTCCGCAACGGGAGAGGCCACAACAGGGAGAGGCCCGCGTACTGCCAAAAAAAAAAAAAAAAAAAAAACAAAGAAGAAGAAAAGAAAAGAAAAAAGAATAATGCACCTCTTTGGGAAGACACAGCAAATGAGTATGGTCACGTGACTCGGAAAGAGCTATATGTACTGGGTTTTATCCCCCATTTGTCCCCCGGGGTGGAGCTTCCTTGTGCAGTAAACAACCTACTCAACCATACATGGCCATGACAGCACTACAATTGCACCTGCCCTCCATCCTGAGAAAGCCGCTTCTCCAGAACAACCCAAGCGAAATTCTTCCGAAATTAGGTCCAGTCGACTCCCTCCTTCATTCCACGTGCACCCATTATACACCACTTGAATACCTGGCTCCGGGCTTGGTACTGCTGTGGATACAAAACAAGGAAGACAAGAAGTTGCCCCTGAAGAACTTGTGACCTGTAATGAGAGCGACTCAGGGACCTTGAGATGGCCCCAATCTGCCGGTAGCTCTGGGGCTGTGAGGATAGGCCAGGGTTGGCAGGGGAACAAGATAGGGAGTGAGGCAGCCTGGACCACAGCCACCAGGTGTCTGCGAGGCTAGAAGGGCAGTGGCGGTCTCTGCGTGCTTCCAGCGCAGCGACCACTGCTCTAAGCCCAGGCTGGTGGTGGCTCTATTGTTCCCCCACTTTACAGATGAGAAAACCGAGGCCCAGAGAAGTTCATGAATCTGCCCCAGATGACGCGGCACACTTGTAACCACTACACGGGAAGTGAACGTAGGTCTCCTTGTCCAATACTCTCATTTTACAGATGGGGAAACTGAGGCTCTTGTACATGAGACCAAGGCCAAGATGCAGCAGCCCCAGCCTCCTGTCCAGGCCTCTTCACCTTTTCTTTTTCTTTTTTGTTTTTAAGTATCTATATTGAGACATAGTTTGCGTATAATAAATGAATCCATTTAAAGTGTACAATTCCATTCATTTTCAGAGATACATACACCCATGAAATCTCCACCAGTCAACATGCCAAACATCAGAGAACATTCTCATTTCCGTGGAAGGTTTCCTCGCATCCCTGCGCAGTCCATCTCCCCACCCCCTGCACCCTCACATGGAAGCTCTGAGCTGCTTTCTGTCATTACAGATTCCTTTGCATTGTCTAGCATTTCACATAAATGGAATCACGGTATTCGGCCTCTTGCACAAGGTTTCTTTCACACCGTATGTTTCTGAGATCCATCCGCGTGCTGTTGCATGAGCCGTGGTCCATCCCCTCTCATTAGTGAGCAGCGTTCCATCCAGGGATGTGTCACACTTTGGTTATTCATTCAGTCAGTCCTCTTTTAACCACACTTTGCAAACTCACTGAATCACAGAAGCACGGGGCCCCTGGGCGTGCGTAGAGGGGTCATAAAGACCATCTTCATCCAACCCCGCCTCTGCACTTCTGGTATCCATTGCTTGGTTCACTGCCCACGAAGCAGCCCTGTTCACATACCTCCAGTGATGGGGAAGTCATTCCCTTAGGAGAGAGTCTTTTTCACCCTTGGGCAGCCGGGCCTGTTAGAAAACCCTTCCTCATTTTCAGCCCAATCCACCCCCTCGATTGTGCCCACAGAGGTCCTAGGACTTACCCAGGGGCTGCTCAGATCAGTCACCTCCCTCCTCCCCACCACAGGCCTTAGGGTTCCCGAAGTACAACCTCCACCTAGCGGTGTGCTGGTAAATGTTTAACCTATAGCCCCAGTTCAGTTATCTCTGCTTGTGTGTAACACTACCTGATATGATTATATCAAAACGCACTTATCTGATCTCCTGTTAATGCATATGCATGAGGCTTGCAATGTTTGCTTTACAACCAGTTCTGCTGTGGGTATTTGTGGACTCCTGGAGCTGGCGGGTGAGGTTTCTCCAGAAGTGGGAGAGCAGAGCTGTAGGGCACCTACACCTTTCACCCTAATACACAGTGAGAAGACATTTTTCAGGGGTCCTCATGGTACACACCTTCGGCCACATTTGGCCTTGTAAGACTTTACACTTTTTGCCAACCTATGGGTGTGAATTGGCATCTCACTGCAGTTTTAATTTAAATTGTTTCTGGTGATGTTGTGCATCTTTGCATGTATTTATTGGACGCTGGTGTTTCCTGTTCCATAAATTATCTTTTCGTATCTCTTGTCCGTTTCTCTACTTTCTGATACTTATTTGGAGAAGTTCTTTGTATATTCTGATTTTCTTTTTTTTTCTTTAATGTATTATCCCATTGCTTCTCTTTATTTATTTTTGGCTGCATTGGGTCTTCGCTGCTGCGCGCAGGCTTTCTCTAGTTGCAGCGAGCAGGGGCTACTCTTTGTTGCGGTGTGCGGGCTTCTCATTGCAGTGGCTTCTCTTGTTGCAGAGCACGGGCTCTAGGCACGCGGGCTCCAGTAGTTGTGGCATGCGGGCTCAGTAATTGTGGCTCGCAGGCTCTAGAGTGCAGGCTCAGTAGTTGTGGTGCACGGACTTTGTAGTTCTGCAGCCTGTGGGATCTTCCCGGACCAGGGATCGAACCCATGTCCCCTGCATTGGCAGGCAGATTCTTAACCACTGTGCCACCAGGGAAGTCCCTGTGTATTCTGATTTTCAAACCTAAATTTGCTATATGCATTACAAATCTTTTTTTTTCCAGTCTTTGGGATGTCTTTTAATCAACTGTGACTTTTAATGCACAGATTTTCACTTGGATGTGGTCTAATTGAAATTTCTTCCCTAGAGACTTGTGCTTGTGGAGTGAGTCTCGCTTACAAAGTCCTTCCCTACTCCCAATTTCATAAAGACGTTCTACCGCATTTTCTTCTAAAACTTCTAAACTTTTGTTTCCCATATTCAGGTCCTTACACACTTGGGATGGATTTTAGTGTGTGGTAAGATAGGATTTCTTCAATTTTCGTGAGATTAAGGATTTCATTTCGTCATCTCCATGACCAGTTCCAGCACCAAATATTGAGGAGAGCTGCCTGCCTTGTCCCCAGTGAGCTGCAGCTAAGCTGTCTCATGGCAAGTATGTCTGTATGTGTGTGAGTCTGTTCTCGGTCTATTTGTCCACCCTGGAGTCAGCATCACGCTGCTTTAATTACGGAAATTCTATGTCAGGTCTTTATATCCAGCAGGGCAAATTCTCGTCTCTTGAACTTTTTCAAGATTGTTATAATTGTCACTGACCATTTGCTCTTTCATAGAAATTTTAGAATCAGCTTGTCAAGTTCCAAGATAAACTATGTCAGGATTTTGATTAGAATTTTATTCAATTTATAGAGGAATTTGGGGGAGAATTGACATCTTTGTAACATTCAATCTTCCTACCCATTAACATGTCATATTTCTTCTTTACAGCTTTCAATAAAGTTTTATAATTTCCCCCAGAAAGGTCATGCACTTTTTTCATTAGATTTATTCATTGATACCTTATTACTTTCAGTGTCATTGTAACTAAAACTTATTAAAATTGCATTTTCTGTTTGTTGCTTATATCTAGGAGAATGTCAAACGTTTCAGATTGAATTTATGTATACGGCAACTTGGATGGAAATTCTTATAATTTATCTAGAGTTTACCTAATAGAGAGCTACTAACAAGTCTAAGACCGTCTTTGTAGACAGTCTTATCTGTGGAAAATGACGGTTTTATTTCTTCCTTCCCAATTTTTGTAACATAATTCCTTAGGTTGAATAGAATCATTGATGGCAGGCGTCTTTGCTTATTTCTGATTTTTGAAAGAACGCTTCGGGCTTCCCTGGTGGTGCAGTGGTTGAGAGTCCGCCTGCCGATGCAGGGGACACGGGTTCGTGCCCCGGTCCGGGAAGATCCCACATGCCGCGGAGCGGCTGCGCCCGTGAGCCATGGCCGCTGAGCCTGCGCGCCCGGAGCGGAGCCTGTGCTCCGCAACGGGCGAGGCCACAACAGTGACAGGCCCGCGTACCGCAAAAAATATATATATATATTTTTTTGTTTTTTTGCTTTATAAATCTTTAGGCTATATCATCAAATGCTTACAACTTTAAAATTATTAAACCTTCATAAAAATGTTAACCTTTTATTAAAATAGCAGCCAACATTTTCTAAGTCTTTACTGTATTCTGGCGCAGATCTGGCGCTCAGTAAATTGTTATAGAAATAAGAATTTTTTAATTAAATTTTAAATTAAAAAAGAAAGAGAACCCATGGGGTGGGGGTGGCCTGGGTGTCTCTGGCAGGCCCCCTGGAGGCAGCACTGGGAACTGGTCTGGGTGGAGGCTCACTCAGCCTTGGTCAGCCCCAGGCTCAGCATCGCAACAGGGAGGTGTCAGAAGAGGGGTGGCCGGGGACTTCCCTGGCGGTCCAGTGGCTAGGACTCTGCGCTTCCACCGCAGGGGGCACAAGTTCAATCACTGGTTGGGGAACTAAGATCCCGCATGTCGCGGGGCGTGGCCAAAAGCTAAATTTAAAAAATAAAAAGAAGAAGAGGAGTGGCCGGCTCCGGACAGTCCCCAGTGACTGGAGTCTGGTCCCCAGCCGGGCACGGTCCTCCCAGAATTTCAGGGGTCAAATTCCTCAGGGGCTGGTTCAAACAGATGCTTTCCCCACCCCTGGGCCCCTAAGCAGCTCCCTCTGCCAACCGCCTCACGCTACTCTTCAGTTTAGTCACCTCCCTCCTTCCTGCTGGAGGAGTCAAGTTCAGGCCCAGATGGCTCCATGAGGGCAAGTCCAGGGCACAGGGAGGGGATTTTCTCCCAGGAGATTCTCCATGAAGCCCTAGATCAGGAGTGCGGACCCCTTTCTTCATCAGGGGCTCTCCTTCTGCCCCTGGATCAGGTTCTGTGTCCCAGACACACCCAGAGACCAAGCACAGCCAGGCTGCTATTGCTTCCCAGCCCTCAGAGCCCGGGAGCCCTCCCTGCATTCCCCCCAGGCCACCCTCCGATTGATGGATTAGGGAGAGCCGCTTCTCCTGGTGCCCATGCTAGTGCACCCTCCTCTTCCTCACACCCCTGCTCATCAGGACACTGTCTTGGCCTTTCGCTTACACCCCTGGGGCCCCACGCCATGGGTTCCATCGCCGTCCCCAAAGTATGGCTCCTGGGTCTCGCTCCACTGCCTGCCGGAAGTACCCCACCCCCACCCCAGATGCCCCACTGGTCCCTCCAACTCAACGGTCTTCCCCATCTCCCATCCCAGTGCAACACAACCATCCCAGTCCCCTAAACGGGGGCCTAGACAGCATTGTTTTTAAGTTTTTAAAGGTTTTCATTATTTTCATATTACCTTTGAATGAGTAATACAGTCACATGTTCCAAAAGGCACAGAAGAACCGACCATGACAAATCATGAGTAAGCCTATCTTCCAGCCCAGCCACCCAGTCCCCTCCCAGGAGGCCACCTCTGTTGCCATTTTCTTATGTGTCCTTCCAGAGACATCCCAGCAGAAAAAAAGCATTTTTTTTTTTAAATTTGACCTTGGTGTGAAATACATTTTTTTCTTTTTTTTAAATTAAGGGTTTAAAATTAATTAAATTAATTTTAAATTAATTAATTTATTTATTTATTTTTGGCTGTGTTGGGTCTTCGTTTCCGTGCGAGGGCTTTCTCTAGTTGTGGCAAGCGGGGACCACTCTTCATCGCGGTGCACGGGCCTCTCACTATCGCGGCCTCTCTGGTTGCGGAGCACAGGCTCCAGACGCGCAGGCTCAGTAGCTGTGGCTCACGGGCCTAGTCGCTCCGCGGCATGTGGGATCTTCCCAGACCAGGTCTCGAACCCATGTCCCCTGCATTAGTAGGCAGATTCTCACCCACTGCGCCACCAGGGAAGCCCAAAAAAGTGTTCTTTATTTCCTTTATCTCACCCCAGAAGGAAGCACACGATGCCTGGTTTCCCGTACATTGCTGGTTTCCATTTGCTATTTACCTTCAAGTTTGTGCCGTGTTTGCTTATAAAGGGCTTCCTCATTCATGTTTGCAGCTGAACAGGATTCCATTGTTTCGGCATGCTGGAAGTGATCTGATTAGTTCCTACTGAAGGATGGCTGGGGTTTCCCCCAACCTGCTCCTCCTCGGACTGTGCTGCCGTGTATGACAATGTGCGCACACCGTTTTGCCAGGTGCGAGTGTCTGGAGGCTGCTGGGTTATAGAGTGTGTCATTTGTGTCAAATCCCCTCCTCGGGGGGCTGTGCCCATCCATCCTCCCACCGGCAACGAATGAAAGCTTGTTTCCCCACATTCTCATCAACAGTCTTTTAGGTGACTTTCTTATGTTTGATATTCCAAGGAGCCAAAAAGGATATAGCAATGGCGTCTTAATTTGCATTTCTTTTAATCCGAGTGAGCATTTTTTCAGAGCATTGAAAGCCATTTGCATTTCCCTTTTCTGTGAACTGTGTTTTCATACCCTTTGCCCATTTTCTTATTCCGGGTTGGTCTTTTTCATTGATTTCCATTTTAGGGAAATTAGCTCTTTGTCACATGAGTTACAACCATGTTTCCCCAGATTGTCACTATGTTACTAATAGTGGCCTGAGCCACGCAGACTTCTTCATATTCTTGTCATTCAGTCCATCCAGTCTTTTCTTGTCTGGCTTCTAGGTTCTTTGTAATTCTTAGAAAGGCCTTTGCTACCCTAAAATTGCATTCCTAGAACCTTCTTCTATGATTTCTTCTTGCTGCCTTTGTCTAGCTTTTTTTTTTTTTTTGGCTGCATTGGGTCTTCGTTGCTGTATGTAGGTTTTCTGTAGTTGTGGTGAGCAGGGGTTACTCTTCATTGCAGTGCACAGGCTTCTCATTGCAGTGGCTTCTCTTGTTGCGGAGCACAGGCTCTAGGCGTGCAGGCTTCAGTAGTTGTGGCACGCAGGCTCAGTAGTTGTGGCACACGGGCTTAGTTGCTCTGCGGCATGTGGGATCTTCCCGGACCAGGACTTGAACCCGCGTCCCCTGCACTGGCAGGCAGATTCTTAACAACTGCGCCACCAGGGAAGCCCTTATCTAGGTTTTTAAGCTTGATTATCCTGCTGTACCATGTGAGGTACGGATCCTACCTTACGTTTTTTCAGATGGCTACCCCTTGACCAACGTCATCCACCCCAAGAGTGTATTTTCTCCCCACTGACTGAAAGCGGCCTTCATCTCGTGCTATGTTCGCCCGTGTGTTTAGTTAGCCTTGGACCGGGCAGCAGCCCTGGGCTTTCCCTCCTCTCAGCCCCAGCATCCAGGGCCTGGGGTCCTCCCTCCTGAACAGTTCCTGAATCCACCTCCCTCTCTCACCGTCCACCTCGCAGCTTGGCTCAGAACTCAGCATTTCTCCCCAGGAGTGTTCAGATATGTCAGTGTCAGTGCTGGGGGGAGTCTTTCAACATCTCGATGGGACCCTGTCTTCCCTGGCAAAGGCCCACTCCCATCTGTTTAGGGCAGGAGAGCCTCCATGCCGGTCCCCACGCACCTTCCTCCTCTATCACTGCCAGGCCAGATCCGCTGAGGTCTTCCACTACCCATTCAGTGTGGTCTTTCACCGGCCATTCTTTCTGCCCAAAACCTGTGCTCCTCTTCCTGCCTGGCCAGATTCTATTTCTCCCCAAGACTCCACAGTGAGTGTCCCCCCTGGACCCCAAGCTCCCACCACTCACCTCCCCCCCGTCAGCACAGCCCCCTACACTTACCATGGACAGATAGGAGCAGAGACACCCAGCCACCCTGCCTGTCGGCCTTCAGGCACCCACACGAGCTGCACAGCACAAGCCAAAGCACAGACAGGCCTTTGCTCCCGAGGACAGAGGCCAGGAGTCTCGCGGCAGCTTCTCCACTCCATCCAATGCGTGCTCCCGTCTCCTTTTGACTCTCAAAATCCCTTCCCTCCCACATGGACCCCCAGGCCATTTAAGCCCTCTGCTCTTGCCTATCTCCTGTCCTCCAGCTCTGCCCGTTCCCATGGGTGTCCTGGGTGGGCCAGAGGTTCTGACACTAAACAGGAAAGGGGAGGGGAAGACACCTTCAACAGGGCCTGGCCTGGGGGGTGGGGAGGATGCTCCCTGCCCGCAGGTGTCCAGTGCCACCAGGCTGACATGCGCTACTCAACACATATTTAATAACCCATCCTGGGTGCTGGGCCCTGGGACATGCAGTGGACAAAACAAGTCCCTGCCCGGGAGAGCTCACAGGCGGCGTGGACACAGACTGTAAACAAGATAATAAATATAAAGATAATACCAGTGATGAAAGTGCTGTGAAAAAATAATAAAAGGGGCCGGGGAGAAGAGAATGACACAGACGGGAAGAGGCAGACTTGATTAGAAACCTGGCTGAGCTCTCAAAGATCGGGGAAGAGTACTGCAGGAGGGAGCTGCCAAGGGCAAAGGTGAGGAGGAGCTCGGAGTGTCCTCAGGGGCAGCAAGAAGGCCTATGGGGCTTGAGTGAAGCGCACCAGGCAGAGTGGCCCGCAGGCCTGGAGGCGCCAGGAACTGCTGTGCATTCAATCTGTGAGCAGCGAAACCGCGGGATATGCATCTAGATGGCGCCCTCTGGTGGCCATGTGAGGAATAGACCGTAGTGGGACAAGGGCAGAAGTTGGAGAGCCGGTCGTCACTGAGGTGTCCAAGCAAGAGGGGATGGAGGCTTGGCCCACCGAGGTGGTGGTGGAGAATGTGCAGACTGGCTGGACCCAGGATATACTCTGTGGAGTCTACAGGATTTGCTGATGGAGTCAAGGAGGGCGCCAGTTTCATTCTTAGCCACTCGGCAGGTGGAAGTACCATTTAACCAAGAGGGGGTGACTGTGGGAGGAGGGGGTTTGCACGATCAGGAATTGAGGCTTCCATTCTGAAAATTTTGGTTGAGAAGCCTGTTGGACATTGGGATGTCATGTGTGGGGCTGGTTGATGTGTCTGGAGCAAGGAAAGAATCCAGACTAGAGACATAAGCGTGGAGTTGTCCGGATGCAGATGGTATTTAAAAGCAGGCGGTCCTCCAGGGAAGGGGCACTGCTCCAACAGGCAGGACCGAGCCGGAGCCCTGCAGCCTCCACGGGCTGCCTCCTTCTCTGCCTTGAGCTGCATGACCCGAGGAACTGGGAGGGGGGCAGGAGGCAAGGAAACTCTTTCCTACCACACACCTGGCACTGAGTATGAAATATCTAGGGGGCATATCTGTCCCCCTTCTGGGCTTTCCTGGCCCTGCCCTCACCCAGCTTCGGGGCACTCACGTTAGCCTCCTGCCCAGGCCCGCCTTCCCCTCCCTCCCTCCGCATCCCAGCCAGCAGCCCATTCTCAGATCACTCTTCCTGCCCAAGTTACCCAAAGCACCCTTAATTTCTTCCTTCTTTGTCTTTCCAACCACACACTGGCTGGACCCCATCCAGGGACCTAGACCTCCAGACCCACCCAGGTGCACAGGCTGCACCCAGTGGATGGAGACAGTCCCTCGGGGCAGACTCCACCTTCAGCCTCAGCAAGGCCCTGAGCTCTCAGCCATACCCTTGCCGAGCCCTAGGAGGCGCTCTTTCACACACGGCCCTGGCCCTCTGACCACCACTTCTTCAGGAACCACAAACACTCTCCTTCAGGAGGTGACCTCAGCTTCCATCCCACTCAAAGCCGGCCAGAGATGAGTCCTCCTCCAGCTTCCCCCCTCACCCTCTCACAGGCCTGGAACCAGCTGTGTGATCACACCCACCTCCTCCACTTGCTGGAGAGCCGTGAGCACCAGGCCAGTGCTGTGCAAGCCACAAACACTCGTCAGTATCGGGGAGGCTGTGGCCATGGGGCCCACTTCCCCTTTTCATAGTCTATCCCTCTCGTCTCCTCTAGGACGCTGCTCTGCTCTTTCTCCAGCTTCTCCAACTGCTTTCCCACATTCACTCATTCCCACATCCTACATCTTACAAGGAAATAGTCCTGAGGCTTTGTTTCCATGTCCCCCCTCAGCTGCCACCCACCCATCCAAGCCATCTCCTCACCTTACCTCTTAGGAAACCCCTCACCCACTGCAATCTGGTTTCCTCTGTGGCACAGCTGGAGCAAAACCAGACCCAGACGTTAATACACAATGATGAGGGGTCCAGGGACTGGGCCAAGAAGGGCTGGGGGACCAGAGACCCCAGTGAGCCAAGGACACATTTGGGAGCTAAATCGACATACTCGGGTTCTTCCACAGTACTGTCCTTCTGGAGACAGGCCCACTTCTGTGGATTAGGCCATGCTCTCCAAAGGCACCCACAGGGCTCCACAACTGATCGCCCCTCGCCACCCCTCCGCTGAAACCACGCTCTCAAAGGTCACCTGGGCCTTCCAGGTTCCTAAACCCAAAGGCCACTTCTGGATCCTGGATCAGTCATGTTTTGGTGCAGGAACTAAAAAACACTCTAGGTATCTTCAGCAGAAAGGGATTTAAGGTGGGGAATTGGGTGCTTAAAAATCACAGGCGGTACTCTCTGTGTGGGTGGGTCTCCAGGAACGACTCCCAGAACACTGCAGAACTGACCAAGGGGAACTGCTCCAAGGCTACGAGCAGGAAACTTTCCAGGCTGCGTGTCACAGGGAAGCACGATGCAGGGAGGGTGAAACAGAATGCAGGCCAGCCCTCCAGTGGCTCCATCAGAGGCCCATTCTCCCAGCCTCTCTGCATCATGGGGCTGTGGCCCACTCCCTCCCCTTTTAAGAACTTTTTTTTTTTTTTTGGCCACGTGGCGCAGCTTGTGGGATCTTAGTTCCCCGACCAGGGATCAAACCCGGGCCCTGGGCAGTGAAAGCACAGAGTCCTAACCAATGGACCGCCAGGGAATTCCCTTAAGTACTTTTTAAACACTTGCCTTGCATTGGCTCGCCCTCCTTTGCCCCCGGCTCCGTGTGTCAACAGACTCCACTCCAGCACAGGTAACAGAAACCCCGCAGCAGGGGTTAGAACAGGCAGGGCCTTATTGCGTCATTCAGCAAAATGTCAGGAGGAGGCAGCCCAGGCCTGGAGCAGCAGCCCCGCAATGCTGTCAGGAGCCTGGGCTCATCCTGTGTTTTGGTCCCATCATCCTTAGCACTTGTCCTACACCTTGTGCTTGTTGCTGTGTAGCTGCAAGAGGGTGGCCGCACCTCCCAGCCTCACAATCACATTCCGAGTGGCAAGGAAAGGAAAGGGTGAGGGGGCCCAAACTCATTCTCCTAATGAGAATTTCCTCTTATTAAGGAAGGGGCACCCTCCCCAGGGACTTCCTCATTGGTCAGAAAGGGTCACATGGCCACCCTTGGCAGTAAGGGAAGCTGGAAAATAATGATTTAGCTTTTCAGACTCTGTAGTAGAGGAAGGAAAAGAGGAGATGGATTGGGAATTTTTAATGATTTTAATGAATTTTTAATGGTTGTCAATTTTTAATGTTTGCCATAACCATAAAGGGAATTTGTTGTCCGGGCTTCAAGCTTTGACGGATCCAGAAGCTGATATGATGTCATCCAGCCTCACTCTCTCTTGCTCTCCATCTCTCCACTCACTGTCTTCTGCTTTGGCTTAATTCTCAGGCTCCTTCTGGTGGCACCGGCAGCTCCAGATTTGCATCATCTTCACAGCTAGAAAACACACCTGAAAGTTTTGTTTTCCTCATTGTTCCAGCAAAATTCCCAGGATTGAATCTCATTGGCCCTGCTTTGGTCACGGGACCACTGTTGAACCAATCACCACAGTCAGGGGATAGAATATTATTAGCTGGACCTAGGTCATGCCTTCTCCACCCCCTTCCTAGAGCTAGGGATGAGGTCAGCCTTATAAATCCCCTGGACTGAAAGTGGAAGCGTGCTAGTCCCAAAAGAAAGCAAAGACCCTCTCTGGATAAGGTAGAGCAGATGCCTGGTAAACACAAACTGCAGATGTCTCTAGATCCTGACCTCACCTTCCCTGACCTCCCTCCTCCAGTTCTTCTACCTGTCTAACCTCATCCTCATCTCTGGGCCCTTCTTCCAGCTTGGACCTCGTAACACTGTGCTCCACAGGGATCTGAGCTCAATCCTTTTCTCAGTCCAAAGCCACCATGAGCTCACGCAGTCCCGTAACCTTGTCGACATCTACATGGTGATGACACTCAGATGTGTGTCTCCAAAGCAGATCTTGCTATGGAGCTCCAAATGTATCAATCGACTACACTATGTCATGTATAAACACATATAACATACACATACATTTGTAATATGTAAGTACATACCACAAATACACATAACATAAAATTCACTCTTGGCCATTTTGAAGCGTACAGTTCCGTGGTATTAAATACATTCATGACGTGCAGCCAGCGCCACCACTCATAGCTCTTTTCATCTTGTAAAACTGAAACTCTGTCCCCATTAAACAATGACTCCCCATCCCCCTCCCCCCAACCCCTAGCAACCACAGTTCTACTTTTTGTCTCTGATTTTGACTACTCGAAGTACCTCATATAAGTGGAATCATATAGAATTTTTTTTGGGGGGGTGTACTTTTTTCACTTAGCATCACGTCCTCAAGATTCATCCATGTTGTAGCATATTGCAGAATTTCCTTCTTTTTTTTAAGGCTGAATCATATTCCACTGCACATTCCACATAGACCACATTTTGTTTATCCATTCAGCCATTAATGGGTACTTGGGTTGCTTCCATATTTTAGCTATTGTGAATAATGCTGCTGTAACGTGGGTACACAAATGTCTCTTTGAGACTCTATTTTCAATTCTTTGGGGTCTATACCCAGAAGTGGAATCTCTGTGTCATACAGTAATTCTGTTTTTAATTTTTTGAGGAACCGCCATATGGTTTTCCACAGCAGTTGTACCATTTTACTTTCCCACCAACGGCACACAAGGGTTCCAATTTCTTCACATCCTTGCCAACACTTGTAATTTTCTGTTTGTATGCTTTTTAAAATAATAGTCATCCTAATGGATGTGAAATGGTATCTCATTGTAGTTTTGCATTTCTCTAATGATCAGTGGTGTTGAGCATCTTTTCATGTGCTTATTGGCCATTTGTTTATCTTCTTTGGAAAAATGTTTATTCAAGTCATTTGCCCATTTTTGAGTCGGGTTGTATGTTTTTCTGTTGTCAAGTTTTAGGAGTTATCTGTATATTCCAGATATTAATCCCTTAACAGATATACGATTTGCAAATATTTTCTCCCATTCTGTGGGTTGCCTTTTTACTCCGTTGATAGTGTTTTTTCTTTAATGCCCAAAACTTGCTAATTTTCCTGAACTCCAATTTGTGTATTTTTTTCTTTTGTTACCTGTGCCTTTGGTGGCTTATCCAAGAAATCATTGTTAAATCCAGTGCCATGAAGATTTTGTCCTATGTTTTCTTCAAAGAATTTTCTTGTTTTAGGCCTTACATTTAGGTCCTTGATCCATTCTGAGTTAATTTTTGTATGTGGTGTTAAGTAAGGGACCAACTTCATTCTTTCTTTTTTTTAATTTTTATTTATTTTTTAATAGTGTTTATTTTTACTTGTTGACAGTTTGCTCTATTTATTTATTTATTTATGGCTGTGTTGGGTCTTCGTTTCTGTGCGAGGGCTTTCTCTAGTTGTGGCAAGCGGGGGCCACTCTTCATCGCGGTGCGCGGGCCTCTCACTATCGCGGCCTCTCTTGTTGCGGAGCACAGGCTCCAGACGCGCAGGCTCAGTAATTGTGGCTCACGGGCCCAGTTGCTCCGCGGCATGTGGGATCCTCCCAGACCAGGGCTCGAACCCGTGTCCCCTCCATTGGCAGGCAGATTCGCAACCACTGCGCCACCGGGGAAGCCCCCAACTTCATTCTTTTGCATGTGGCTCTACAGTTTTCCCAGCCCCTTTTGTTGAAAATATTCTTTTCCCCACTGAATGGTCTTAGCCCCTTTGTCTGCTTTTAATCTGTCTTAGCGAGTCCTTTTTTCACATAATCATCAGAGCAACCTTTCCAAACTGCAAATCAGTAGTAGGATTGGCTCCCAGCGCCCCACATCTGGCTGTGTGACCCGGGGGGTGGGGTTACAGAAACTCTCTTAGGCTCAGCCTCACTCATCTACAAAACAGGATCACAATGGCCATCTCAAAGGGATGTGGTGAGGAGCGCTCGAGACAAAAGACTTGAACACCCTCTGCGGTGTCTGACACAAGAGACAAAAGACTTGAACACCCTCTGCGGTGTCTGACACAAGAGAGATTTCCTACCAAGTGTGGCTCCTTTCTTAACTTCCTTATTACCAGTCAGGTAAGATAAGAAATGTACACCGTGTTCTGGCATGCAAAGCCTCTCAGAGCCTGGCCCCCATTTTTCTTTTGAGGCTCATCTCCCCGCTCCCCACTAAAGCCACACGCACAGATTCACTCGCTTAACAGCATGAGCTCTGGCCCATGGACGCACCTAGAGGTCACCTGCTCAGCCTCACATCCTCAGTCCGCACATGCTGTTCCCACCACTTGATGCCCTTCCTTCTTCTGCCTTCTCTTCTCCAAGCCAGTTCACATAACCTCCTCCTCTGTGGTCCCCACCAGGAATCCATCATTGCCTACATACCTGTTCTGAGAACTCATCACGTGCCTGTAGAATGATCAGAGGAGGATCTGCCCCCCTGGACTGGCTCCCCAGGGCTTGGCTGGATCTCACTTTGTACTGAGGAGAGGCAGTGATGTGAAAAGATGAACGTGGCCTTGTGACTCAGACTCGTGGGATCTCACATCCCTACCATTCACAGACCCTGGGACCCTGGACAAGACAGTTCACCCTCTGGGCCTCAGTTTTTCATCTGTAAAATGGGGATAATCATATCTATTTCACTGAATGTTTGTGAAGATCAGAGGCCGACAGATTTTTTAACAATGTATTCAAGTATTATATGAATAATTTTAAATGTAAAACTGTATCAAATGGGAAGTGTGGGTGTTGAATGGACATTATAGCTCACCCAGGATGGGCAGCCAGGATGCAAACTCAGGTCATCTAAATGCAGAATGCAAGTTCTTAACCACTATGGAAGATGGATAGATGGACAGACGGTAGCGGGATGGAGGGAAGAACAGATAGTGGATGATGGAAGGAGGCTGCGGGGGGCGGGGTGGACCAGTCACTGGATAGAATCAGGAGGCTTCCACGTGAGGTTTTCCCAGCTGAAGCCCAGCCACTTCCCACCTAGCCCTCAAAGAGAGCTGGGATAGAATGAGGCACGTGAGGCACTCACTTCGAGTGCAGCATCTAAAGGGAAGCTAAAGTCACTAATCAAGATAAATAATCCTTTAGGTGATATCTTCAGAAATCAAAATCAATGCAAAAAAACCATAATGAAAAAAATATCAAAAATAATGTTAATATTTTTAAATTTAAATAAAGATCAAATCTGCCCCAGCGTTTATACGACCTCCCCCTGATCCAGGCCTTACCTACCACCCCAGCACCTCCCCTCCCACCCCCGACCCATCACCCCCAGCCCATCACTTCACCACCACCCCCATCGCCACACTGAGGCCGGCACTGGAGAGTCGGGGAAGGAAGTGATGGAGAATGAAAGAGAAGGCAGAGAGATGGGGCTGCCACGCTCTTCCCAGCGCCCAGCCCTGCCCGCCCCCCACTACAGTCACCGCCCATAGACCCAAACACAGGCCTTGACGGCTCCTCTGAGTGGCGTTCCCCCTGCCACCACAGGGTGGCGCCCGTGGGCTGATTTTGGTCTCCGAGGAACCACCGGAAGGGGACAAGGGAAGGGGGTCAGAGCCTCCTGGATCTCCCAAGGCCGCGCTGGGTGCTGGCTGCTTGAAGTGGATTCTTTCATGAAATCCCTCACACCTTCCCTCGTGGGAGGTGCTGTCATTATCCCCGTTTTTACAGAGAAGGAAAAAGAGGCCCAGAAAGGGAAAGTGGGCGGCACCTGGTGGGGACCCGGCCATGTCTGCAGGGCTCCTCGACCTGCGCCAGCCACTCACCGGGAGCCCAGAGGCCCCATGCCTCACAGAGGGCACTCTGGGCGGTCTTGGGAATAAATGGGCAAACAGGCCCATTTGGCAGAGTTGGAGACGAGGCTCACATGACTGAGTCCCTTAGCTCCCGTCACACAGCCGGAAGAGACGGAGGAAGCAGGGGAAGCCTGGGACTGCCCAGCACCATCCCATGCCCTGACCCCACCAGCATGATCCCCGCTTGTGAGGCCCTGTGTCCTGGTCTGCAGACTCAGCCGGGCCCAGAGAGAAAGTTCTAGCAGGTGGGAGTCAGGAGCCTTTGTCCCTCCCTGCTCCGTGCTGACTTTGGCCAGGTCATGTGCTCCATCGGTCCCAGGGTCATCTCAGGACCCTGTGGGCCTGGGGTCACAGAAACCAGGTGGGGCCTCCTCCCAGCACATCAACAGCCTGGTGTGGGCAGAAGGGCAGAGGATGAAGGGCAGCCAAGGGGATAGGAGGAAAAGAATAAAAACCGGGACTTAGGGCGCTTGGAAGCACCTCCCTACCTCCATGGTTCTCTCTTCCATAACCACAAGGAGAGAGATCTCAGACACACTAAGGGGCCTTCCAGCAGAACATTCTGGAATTCCAGGACTGCAAGCTCATTGCCATCACAAGCTGGTCTATGTCACCATTCCTGGACATGACTCGCACAGCCCAGCCTGGCCCAGGGACCTGGCTTCCTGATAACTGAAGGTTCTGGTTAACAGAGTTGCCATGCTCTTCTGGCGATGACCAACCTCAGAGTGACACTAGAGGTGGCTCTTATTTCATCCCAGGGCCCTGTTGGGAGCGTTACCACCTCCAAAACCGAGGTCTGCAGGTGGAGAAGAGGTGCCGGCTGGCCACCTGCCTTCTGGTTAGATGGAACTTTACAGTTGTAGGATGTGGAAGGTCAGGGATCAAAAGGCCCTTAGAGCTGATTTGCTCAAACCCTGACACTCACCCCAGCCATTTATTCATACAACAAATACTTACTTAGCATCACCATGTGCCACAGGCTAACCAGATAGAACCAGCCCCATCCCTCCTAGAGTTTATAATCCAGCGATGAAAACAAATATCAAGCAAGTAATTATAGTGATGGGTCCTAGGATTCTGGTAGGGTGTGCTGAGAGCTGTGAGCATGTGGGTCAGGGAAAACTGCCCAGAGAGAACAGATTAAGCTAAAACCTGAAGCTTGAGTAGGAATTGGCCAGAGAAGGCAAGGAGAAAGAGCACATCTGGTGGCAGGAGTGGCATGTGCAAAGGTCCTGGGGCATGCATGAGAGTACACGGTCTGATCAAGGTAAAGAAAGATGGCCTACAGAGCTGTAGCATAGAGTGGATGGGAGAAGGGGGCAGAGCAGCAGGCAGCAGCCAGACTCCAGAGGGTCTTGTGGGTCATGCTATGGAGTCCCAATGCCATCCTGAAGGCAATAGGGAGCCACTGAAGGTTTTTAGGCAGAAGAGTGACGTGACCAGACATGTCTTAGGAAAATCAGTCTGGGTACTATGAGGGCAAAGATTCGGGGTGGGGGTGGGGCAAGGCTTGAGGCCAAAAGACCTACTCAAGCTGTCACAAGAGGAAAGATGATGTGATGGTGGCCTGAATAGGGAGGTGGCAGTGAGGATGCCTGAGGAGTCCATGGCTCCGAGAGTCATTTAGGACACCAGACTCTAGGGAACATTATGCAGGCAGGGAGGCAGGGAGGAGGGAAGACAGGGGTCTACATCGATTCCTGAGGTCCCACCTGGGTGACTGGGGGCAGGGCGGGGGAGCAGTGCTGCCGTTTGCTGAGTTGGAAAACATACAAGGGGCCAGTTTGGGACCCACTGAGCGGAGGAAACACCCAAATGGAGTTGTCAGGTGGGAAACTGGAAATGTAGGGGACGAGTGAGAACAGAGCACGGGGCAGGAGTGTCGGTGCGCACTCTCGGACCTTGAATGATAAAGAAAGAGGTGCTGGGAGAGGCCCCGAAGGAAGCCCAGCATCCCACACACCACCGTGTCCGTGTCCCCAGGGACCGGCGCATTGCTTGGCGTGAGGAAGAGTGGCAAGTGGTACTTTCCAAAGATGGCAGCACCAACATCTCCCATCCGCATCATCTTATAATGTGACCCCGTGACTATGGTGGAAGTGATACTGAGAGACTTCCAAGGCCGGGTCATAAAAGGCGACTGTTTCCACCTGGCTCTCTCATGGCTCCCAAGGTTACTGGCTACCTGGAACTGCCATACTGGCGGGGCCACGTGGAGAGCCCACAGAGAGCAAGAGAGAGATGCCAAGCAGTTCTAGATGTTCAAGCCCACAGACCCACTGCCAACCATGCAAGACAGTGAGCCTTCAGGTATCCCAGGCCCGTTCTTGGGCTGCCCCAGTTGACACGAAGTAGAGCCGAGACCAGCTGTCCCCACTGAGCCCTGCCTACACTGCAGATTCATGAGCGGAATACGTGTCATTTAGATCCACCAGGAAGTTCGGGAGCGGCTTGTTACGTCGCAGAACAATCGCCACTTCGTAAATGTGTTGAACAGACATTTCAGGACACATAGAGAAAGGGGAGCCTGCAGAGGAGTCTGGGAAGTGGTTAGGAGGTGAGAAGGAATCAGCGAGTGAGTGAGTGGCCCAAGGGCACACAGCAGACCGGTGGCCAAAACTTTAAGTCTGGTTTCCTCTGACCACTATACTTGGGTTTTGCCCGAGACTTTTATGCTATCTTCCTTCCTTCTTTCCTTTCTTTTAAGATGAGAATTTGTAGCTCCCAGACTATCACCCATATATACAAAAAACTAGGCATATGAAAGCATACAGTGAGGTCCAGGAGAAAAGAAGGCCAATGGGCCACATGATGCTGCCGCTGAGCTGCAGATTTGCTCGAGTTTCTGGGCAGCTGGAGTGAAAAGAGAACAGGGCAAGTTACTCAGTTCTCCTTACTGGAAAAGGGGAAACAGGCCAGTGCTCCGGTGAGTTGCATTTTCCTAACACCCTGCTAGAAGAAAGCTCTGTGTGCTCTTGATGTGAGGAGCGCAGAGTGACATCATGCCTTCAACAGCAAATACGGAAGTGGTCTCCTTATTTCCTGTAATAACTTCTTTGCTCAAGGCTGACCCCAGAGCTCAAACCCGGAGTGTATCCTGACATCATTACAGAGAGAAGGACAGCATCTCCCTTGCCGGGGTTGCAAGCGTATATTTAAAATAATGATTTCAGGCCCCTCCATCAGAGGATGGACCCAGGAGTCAGTGGCCTGACAGTTTGTACGTTAATAGGCTCCCAGGGGGACCTATCCAGGGGTCCCCTGCCAAAGACAATCTTTCCTAAATATCAGGAAAACAGGGCCTACTGTCCACCGGGGCCCCGGAGCACGCTGGAAATTAGACGAGCCATGGGGAGACGGACAAGGGCCAGTGGCTGCGTCCACTGAGGCCCGTTCCACTGTACAGCCACGCCCTCCAACCTTCACAAGCCAGCGTGACGCTCCGCAGTATCCCCATTTTACAGATGAGAACGCTGAGTCCCAGAGGATACTGCCACAGCTCACAGGGGGAGGCACTGAGGTTCAAAGCCAGGACCCGCTGAGCTACAGGCTGACGCCAGGAAGAGGCCAGTTTCCAGCTGAAACACACATCAACCCTTCCTAAACAGCCTGAGCCCCACCAGTGACAGTGTCCCGTTCATTCCTTCAAGAAGCGTGCACTGCACACCTACTGTGTGCCCAGTCTAAGTCCCTCGGAAGCAGCAGGGAACCAAACCAACCCCGTGTATTAACTTATCTACTAACCATATTTCCTTATTTTCTGCATTCTCGAGGCTCTGGCATCTGGGGCCTCGCTGCTGGGAAGCGACTTCCACTGCACCAGGGTTAGCTAATTTCTAGAGCTAGTAAATGAAGGGACCTGCCAGCATGAATTTCAGATGCAAACCAACCAATCCTGGGTCCGTATCCCCATCTGCTTCCTCTGTCTGGCTTTACATTCCAGGACGTAATAGTCTTTCCTAGACAACTAGGAACCACCCCGATTGCCCAGAGCCTGCCAAAATTATTCCAACTAGCCAATCCTAACCCTGCTCCATGCTTACCTTGCCTCACCCATTTCTTCCCTGGAAAACCACAATAAAGGCTTTTGTCCATGCTTTCCTCTCACTCTTCCGCCCCCTTGACTGGCCCTGTTACTTATCTGTGTGGCCCTGCGTGGCCTGCCATGCCCCCTCCTCTTGGGAACCTGTGCGCATAACAAACAGTCTTTTCAGACAGTCATCTGTTCTGTTGGCCTCACCGTACCTGAATAAAACCAAATCCCAGGTAACATTTTAAAACACCTAGCCAAGGACTTTCCTGGCGGTCCAGTGGTTAAGAATCTGCACTTCCCAACCTAAGTGTCCATCATCGGATGAATGGATAAAGAAGATGTGGCACATATATACAATGGAATATTACTCAGCCATAAAAAGAAACGAAATTGAGTTATTTGTAGTGAGGTGGATGGACCTAGAGTCTGTCATACAGAGTGAAGTAAGTCAGAAAGAGAAAAACAAATACCATACGTGAACACATATATATGGAATCTAAAAAAAGGGCTTCCCTGGTGGCGCAGTGGTTGAGAGTCCGCCTGCCGATGCAGGGGACACGGGTTCGTGCCCTGGTCTGGGAGGATCCCACATGCCGCGGAGCGCGTCCGGAGCCTGTGCTCCGCAACGGGAGAGGCCACAGCAGTGAGAGGCCCGCGTACCGCAAAAAAAATAAATAAATAAATAAAAAATAAAAATAAAAAAAAGGTTCTTAAGAACCTAGGGGCAGGACAGGAATAAGACCTAGACGTAGAGAATGGACTTGAGGACACAGGGAAGGGGAAGGGGAAGCTGGGACGAAGTGAGAGAGTGGCATGGACATATAGATACTACCAAACGTAAAATAGATAGCTAGTGGGAAGCAGCCGCATAGCACAGGGAGATCAGCTCGGTGATTTGTGACCACCTAGAGGGATGGGATAGGGAGGGTGGGAGGGAGACGCAAGAGGGAGGCGATATGGGGATATATGTATATGTATAGCTGATTCACTTTGTTATAAAGCAGAAACTAACACACCACTGTAAAGTAATTATACTCCAAGATGTTTAAAAAAAAAAAAGAATCTGCGCTTCCACTGCAGGGGGTGCAGGTTCGATCCCTGGTCAGGAAACTAAGATCCTGCATGCTGCATGGTGCGGCCAATAAAAGAAAATAAAACAAACAAACAAAAAACACCCAGCCCTGCCCTCTGAGCTCACAGAAACGGTTCTGACCAGTTGGTTTTCAAAGCAGGAGGTCCCGGGGAGCCCCAGCTCTACCCGGGGGTGGGGGTGATTCTAGATGGTGTGGCAACCCCACAGGCCAGGACTCAAACCCAGAAGGTGCAGCTGGGTAGCCCTGGCCTCCCCCATGCCACAGGGCCCACGAACGTGGACACGACAGCCAAAGAGACGAGACCAAAATGACAGAAAAGGGGACTGGGGGGACCCATGAGGACATGTGTAAACAGAACGCTTTGTTCAAGCTCTGTAGTTATACTTTTGAGCAAAAAATGAGACTCCACGATAGACGGAACCTGTCCCAAGTTTACATACGAAGTATCAGATTTCCATCTTTTGAAGGGTTGACAAAAACTATAGAGGAGCGGCTCCAAAATAAGTAGAACTGATGTCCCAGGAAGATGACTCGATGTCAACCACAATAACCCATAAGTCAGAACCAAACTCCAGGCCAAATCCCAGCCTGCTGGCGGCGACAGGGTCACCGGCAGCAGCGTCCTCTGAGCCCATTTCCTGGTCTGTAGAGCGGGAAGCCGAGGCGCCCTCGGGCGGGGGGACTCCTCTGGCCCTCCCCCCTCAGGCTGCCCCTCCACTCTGGGCCATCCTCTCCTCCTGCCCAGGACCCTCTCCAGTCACAAACGCCCTGGGTCTCTGGTGGCTGCCACTCCCTTCTTAAAAACGCCCTCCTCTGCCCATCAGCGAACCCCCACCTCTCACTCCTTTCTCGACAGCCCCGTTCACTGCCTCCCCTCCCTCAGCTCCCCGGCCTGTGGCCCCTGCCTGGCCACCTCCCACCCCAGTCACCCGGCTGTAACGCAGTGAACCTCCCCCCACCCCCTGACCCTGTCGGGGACACTGACAACCAACTCTTCAAAGGCCATCATCTCTTGGGCTTCCCTGGTGGCGCAGTGGTTAAGAATCTGCCTGCCAATGCAGGGGACACGGGTTCGTGCCCTGATCCAGGAAGATCCCACGTGCCGCGGAACAACTAAGCCCGAGCGCCACAACTGCTGAGCCCACGCGCCAAGAGCCCGTGCTCCGCAACAAGAGAAGCCACCACGATGAGAAGACTGCGCACCGCAACGAAGAGTAGCCCCCACTCGCTGCAACTAGAGAAAAGCCCGCACAGCAATGAAGACCCAGCACAGCCAAAAATAAAAATAAATAAAAATAAATAATTTTTTTTTAAAGCCCTCATCTTGGGGTCTCTGACCACTCCTGGGTTTCCTCCTGTCTCTCCGACTCCTCCCCTTCCTTCCCTGTGGTGGCATCTCTCTCCAGGGCCCCACGGGTTAACGCCTTGGTTCCCACCAGCAGCCACCTCCCTGGCCAGGGCCGTCCACCACCCACCTAGATGCTGCAAATACCAGCTGCTCTGTTTCCGTGGGGTCAGTAGTTGTGGCTCGCAGGCTCTAGAGCACAGGCTAAGTAGTTGTGGCACTTAGTTACTCCGCGGCATGTGGGATCTTCCTGGACCAGGGCTCGACCCTGTGTCCCCTGCATTGGCAGGTGGATTCTTAACCACTGCGCCACCAAGGAAGCCCAAGCAAACTTAATCTTATCTGTCCCCATTTTGCAGATGACAAAAAACAAGGCTCAGCGGTTAGAAGTCCACAAAACTGGCAGATGCCAAGTCAGCATTTGCATCCAGGTCTCCATAACTCCCCTACTGCTGACTCTACCAAACCCTTTGCCACCCACAGTGAGAGTATCCTCCCTCCCAGGCTACCTGCATGCAAGCTGTTAGACATGATCGGGGCTGTAGGGGAAGAGCGAAGGAAGGTGTAATCACCGAAGGCTTCACAGAGGAGGTGGTATTTGAGTTGCGTCTTAGAGAAAGAGATAGTAATAATACTGAACCATTCAACCAGTCCTTCAGACAAAAAGGGAAGTCCCAGATGCCAAACTGTGGCCATGGGCAAGGGACACTTACTGGGCCTGGCTGTAGCATTAGAACATGTGTCAGTGGTCCCCAAAGCCATCCCCAGTTTCAGTGATTCACCAGGAAGATTCACAGAACTCGGCATAGAGTCTTACCTGCGGCTGGGCTCTGTTACAGCAAAAGGATACAAAGCAAACTCAGCGAAAGCACGTGGAGTGACGTCCAGAGGCAACCAGGCATGAGCTTTCAAGCATCCTCTCCCAGTGGAGTCACAAGGGAGACGCTTCAGTCCTCCAGCAAACACTTGTGAAAACACACGAGAGGTGTCGTCAACCAGGGAAGTTCAGTAGAGATTCCGCTCCCCGGGTTTTCACTGGGAGCTGCTCGCGTAGGCACCCTCCGCCTAGCACATACCCAAATCCCGGAGTCCCAGGAGGAAACGGGTGTTCAGTACAAACCACACTGTTCGCACAAACGGTTTGGGTCACTCTTACCAGGGAACAGCAGGAACCCTCCTGAAATCCAAGTTACCAGATGCCAGCCGGGGACCAAAATGCAAGTTGGCCTTTTATATATATGTGTATATGGGGTTTTTTTAATTGAAGTATTATTGTTTTACAGTGTGTGTTACCTTCTGGTGTACAGCAAAGTGATTCAGATATAGATATAGCTATATACTTTTTCAGATTTCAGATTCTTTTCCATTATAGGTTATTACAAGATATTGAACATAGTTCCTGTGCTGTACTGTAGGACCTTGTTGTTTATCTCTTTTACATATAGTAGTATGTATCTGCTAATCCCAAACTCCTAATTTATCCCTCCCCCTCCACACTTTCCCCTTTGGTAGCCTATGTTTGTTTTCTATGTTGGTGAGTCTGCTTCTGTTTTGTATACGAGTTCATTTGCATCATTTTTTTTTTGGTTCCACCTATAAGTGATATCATATGATACTTTCTTTGTCTGACTCCACTTAGTATGATAATCTCTAGATCCATCCGTGTTATTTCATTTCTTTTTTTATGGCTGAGTACTATTCTATTGTGTGTGCATGTGCGTGTGTGTGTGTGTGTGTGTATCACATCTTCTTTATCCATTCATCTGTCGATGGACACTTAGGTTGCTTCCCTGTCTTGACTATTGTAAATAGTGCAAGCAGTCCTTTTAAAGACTAATGGTCTCAGACCCACTGTTAACACTCTTCTGCACAGGGAACGACACCTTTCTCTCCATTTCTCTTTTTGAAGTGACCCAGGAAATGGTTTTTTTGTGCCTGAGGCCCTGATGTGTTGAGAAAATTCTAGTTTACCATGAAGATAATGTCAGCAAGTTTCCTAGGAAATAACCTTGAGCTAGGCAAGAACTGGCAGACAGTGGGTGCTGGCGTGGGGGCAGGTTTGAAGAGCCTGAGAGCCCTAGACCAGCAGTGAGTAGGCCCAGCTGCTGGCCCTCAGCCGGCTCCTCACTCAAGTTCCAACTTGGTCAAGCGTGTCCCCGAAAGGAGCCTCAGTTTTCTCTTCTCCATGTGTCTCCATCCTCAGCAGGCCCCCCGGGGCAGCTGGGCCACAAGTTTTCTTAAGGTCTCGCCTGGAAAGTCATGTAACATTTACTTCTCTCACATTCTAGTGGTCAAAGAAAGACAACAGCCCAGTCCAGATTCAAGGGGAAGAGAAATAGACACCACCTCTTGATAGGAAGAGTGGCAGTGTCACAGTGCAAAGGGGTGTGGAGACAGGAAGTGGTGGAAATTGTAGCCAACTTTTGCATCAACCACACCATCTCCCCTGTGTGCCCTTCATTCATTCATTCATTCATTCATTCATCCCTTCATTCATTGCACGCTTGAACACCCCCTAGGTTCCCAGCATTTACCAGACATGGGACACAGAGGTGACCTTGTCCTCATGGGGCCTCGAGACTGGTGGGGAAACAGATGAATAAACCGATATGTGCCACAAAGTTACAAGGAATGAGCATTTACTTTATAGATCTTTCTTTACACCGCACCTTTTTCCATAAAGAATGGAATCAGCCTGCCAAAAAGAGGCACAAGCAATAAAATTATGAATTTTAACCCCCAAAGAGAATTTAAACCGAAAGGGTAAAGAAGATAGTGTTTATTGAATAGCCAAGCATCTTACACGCATTATCTCCCTCCATCTTTTCCATAACCCTGAGGTGAGGATTATTATTCCCCTTTCGTAGTTAAGCAAACTGAGGCTCATGGCAGATAAGTGACTCACCCAAGTTCACACAGGTCCTGAGTGGCAGAGCTGAATCACACTGCTGAGTCTGGCCTTAAAGTCTGTATGCTACAACAGAACAGCTGTAAAAGAGCTTCAGATTTGACTGAGCTTCCTAGCAGCCTGGGGGAAAAGGGAAACTGAACATAATGCCTGACTGACCACTAGGCAGGAAAAAGCCAGGCATTTCATTGAGGGGAAGCAAAGCCCTTCCTAGCACTCAATTAATTTTTCTTTGCTCAAGGGAGAGTTGATGAAGGAGAGCTTGTGGGGTGGAATTGATTGGGCTCAGCTTGGACAGTCCAAGTTGAATGATCCTTCAGCTTATATGAAGGGAGGTTCTGTCCTCCAGTAATCATCTTCCTCTGGGGTGTGTGTGTGTGTGTGTGTGTGTGTGTGTGTGTGTGTATCTGTGTGTTTGTGTTTTTTTCTCTGTGTCACCATCTTTCTCTTTTTATCCCTCTCTGTCTCTTTTGCCTCTGTCCCTCCCTTGCCCACACCCAAAATGCAGAGTCCCCGCTACCCAAAACTCTGCTGGTTTTTAGGAAGTGCTGCGACATCAAGAGACTACGCACCAGACCCCAGCAGGACAGGACTTCCTCCCCACACTGTGCTGGGCGGGGCAAACGGGAAGGGGCCTGTTGTAGCTGAGATGACGCATCCCTGCCTGAGCAGCAGCTGGGTCAGTGGGCCACAGGAGCACAGGCCACCTTTCCCCGGGGGCTTCAGAATGGACTTGTGCCACCCAGGTAAGCACCTGGGCCGACCTGTCAGTTTCCTGTTCTGTAGAATGGGGATAACGGTGCCTGCCTCGCAGGAATCGGTGTGTAAATAGATATAACACAGACGGGACTTGCAGAAGCAGGCAACAGATATTTATGAGCTCAGGCTAGGTGCCAAGCTGTGTAGCATATGCTGGGAGTCCCGCGAACAAAGCAGGCATGGCCCCTGCCCTCATGAGCTTACGCTCTAGAGGGGGAGACAGACAGTAAATATATGAATGTACTATGTCAGGTGGTGACGAGCAGAATGAAGACCAGTAAAGTGAGATAAGGAAGATGGGTGGCTGGAAGTCCTCAAGAGGAGACACCGTTTGAGCAGAGACTTGTAGGAGGAAAGGGAGTGATCCGTGTGGGTTTCTGGGGAAAGAATATTCCAGGCAAAGGAACAGCCAGTGCAAAGGCCCTGAGGTGGGACTGAGAAAGGTTGTTTGTGTTGAAGATGATGATGTCTGTGAGAATAACTGTCTGGGTGGCACAAGGGCCCTGCAGCCCGTTTGGCCTCTGGTGGGTGACAGTGGCCTTTGGGGAGGCTAAGGGCACCGCTTTTGCCAGTGGAGCGGCCAGCAGGGGACCATGGCTGAGACCTACCTGGTAAGCAGGAGAGGAGGCTGTCAGTTTGTACAGGAAGAGGACAGGACTGTGTTGTGCTGTGTTTCTGTGAGGCCTAGAGGAGAGCGGCCAAGTCTCTGCGCCCTGCATCTCAGAATGTTCCAGCATGGCCTGGAACTCCAGAAGACAAGGGTTGCCAGGAGCTGTCCAGTTCCCCAGGTCCAGATGACGTGAACCCTGTTAGCCACAGACCCCTTTCTTCAAACAAAACCTAAAACAAAGCAGTCTGAGCCCACTCACTGGGCCTCCCCTCGCCCCAAGTGTTCTGGGGAACACAGAGAACCACTGACCCATTTCAACAGCCCCCATTTTCAGCTGGAACAAAGGAGGCCAGGAGAGGGACAGTCTTGCTGAGGCAGGATGACTCCCCACTGCCAAGCTCCCTCTCCAGTGCTCTCTCCCCGAACCCCATGCTTCTCCTGGGGGCTTTTGGGGGGAGGTGGCTCGCGGACTGTACGGCTCGGTGAACACATCTTAGGGGCAAGTAGGGACGCAAGCGGAGACCCAGGAGGAACAGTGCCTGGCTCTGTTGCGAGGGTGACAAGAAACAGTGAAGTAATCCCCCCCACACTGCCTGTCTTTCCACCGTTATTCTTGGAGTCTTCGTGTACAGAAGTCCTTAGGGCGGTTGCACCCATAATGCAAAGAGGAAACTGAGGCTCACAGAGGTGAACTGGAGGAGAGGACGGAATTGCCCAAAGTCGGGCGGCCAATAAGTGGCAGAATAAGGACAAGATCTGAGAAGAGCGAGAGCCCCAGCTGAGCCTGGGCTGTCAGGGAGGGGAGGGGCCAGGCCTCCCAGGGAGGCCAAGAGGTGAGTCACTGCTTTGCTTCAGGCTGGTCCTGGGACGACAGGGATTGAATGGAGTCACTGCAGGCAGTCTCTTGGGAGATGTGAGGACTGCACTGATCAGTTCATCTACTCATTCATTCATTCATTCATTCAATAAGTAGTCCTCTGGTGTGCAGGTCCTGGGCTGTGCAATGCTAGAGACAGCAATGACCCAGCCACAAGCCCAGCCCTGAGGGAGCTACTGGCTCGGGAATGGGGGGAGGGAGAGAAAACCCTATAGGACAGTGACCCAGGGCAGATGTGCAAATGGGCACAGACCTGCAGCCTGGGAGAGAGCGACTCTCTCTATCCGGGGCAAGGGAGATCTGGGAAGGCTTCCTGGAGGAAGTGGAGGGAGGGAAGGTCATTTCTCTGCTACCCAGACTGGGTCTTACTCGGAGCTCCTTCACGGCCTGGTGACTTGCCCTCTCTGAGCTCCGATTTGGCATCTCTAAGTGGACACCATCATCCTGGCCTCACCCCGGGGAAGTGGGGAAAGAACAAGGATTTGGAGTCAGCGCGACCTGGCTCAGATCTCAGCTGCGCACCAACCTGCCAGTGGTCATGATGGGCCTCTTCCTTCTGTGGGTTTCAGTTTCCCTGCTCATACAATGGACAGGATGGTGGCAAAGGGGCTGCCTGCCCTCCTCCAGCTGTGGGTGTCTGACACCCAGAAGCAGGTCCCCTCCCCCTAGGTCTGCTGAAAAGCTGAGAGGTCCAGGCAACAAAGCCCCAATGTGACCAAAGACAGCCGCGGGGCTGGTGCAGCAAGACTGCAGATTAAAAATAGAGGCAGATGGGTTGGGGGAGGAAGCCACACGATTTGGTGCGCCTGCAGGCCCTCTGGGGCTGGGGCGGGGTGCAGCTCTGCTAGCCGCCCCCCATCTCAGACCCCCTCGCACCCAGACTCTGAGAAGCCTCCGCCTTTAGGGCCCCAGGATCGCACCCTCCTCCTGCCCTGGAAAGGGGAAGCGGGGCCAGCTGTCCTGGAAGCCAGGCTGCGAGCAGATTTCTAAAAATATGATGGGAAAGAGGAAGGACAAAGGGGAAGTAGAGAGGAGCCGGGGAGATGGCCGGGACGGCACCTGGGCACACTCAGCTGGCCTGGGCACGGGGTGCGGAGGGCAGCCCAGCCACGGGGCGTATGGGTCGGTGTCCAAGGGCGGCCTTCACGAGGTGTGGGAAGCACAGCGCAGTGAGGAGTAAACAGAGCTCATGGTGGTGGCGGTGGTTACCATCATTGTAATACCTTTGTGTTTTTTATCATTAGTGTCACTATTATTATCATTAAAATCCATCTCCCATGAGCTGCACCAGTGCCTGAAACTCCATCATCACTAGGCTTGGAGTCAGTAGTGACCCCCCTCAGGCTGTGTCCTTGTCACCCTCCCCGCACCTCAGTGTCGTCAGCTCTGAAATGGAGAGAAATCCCCACTTTTAAACAAATAGGTGAAGGGTTGGAAGACACCCCCCCCCCATGCACCACGGGATGAGTGTCACAGGCTCGGGGCTGTCAGCACTGTTTCAGGGTTCAGATGTACTCGGCCAGCTGCCACCTGTTGGGGTCAGGACCTGACAGAAGGGGACAGTGGACTGAGAGGGTTCAGGAATGCTCCTGTCAAACCACGAAGAGCTGCATGAGAAAACAGGCACATAACCCCTCTCTACCCTCACTCCAACCCACTCTCCCAGGACAAAGCACTTTCCCCAGCTCTACCATGTTGGCCTTGTTTTTTTGTTTGTTTGTTTGTTTGTTTGTTGTTGTTGTTGTTGTTGTTTGGCTGTGTTGGGTCTTCGTTTCTGTGCGAGGGCTTTCTCTAGTTGCGGCAAGCGGGGTCCACTCTTCATTGCGGTACGAGGGCGTCTCACTATCACGGCCTCTCGTTGCAGAGCACAGGCTCCAGATGCACAGGCTCAGTAACTGTGGCTCACAGCCTAGTTGCTCCGCGGCATGTGGGATCCTCCCAGACCAGGAGGCTCGAACCCATGTCCCCTGCATCGGCAGGCAGATTCCCACCCACTGCGCCACCAGGGAAGCCCTTGGCCTTGTTTTATTTCTTACCCAAAAAGAGAAAGGGGCTCAGACTGTAGGCATCACGCAGCATCTTGTCTTCATTCTCCTTGGTGCTCAGCCACGGTCAACATTTCTGTGTCAGAATATCCAAGCTTAGCGTCTATATGGGGTTTCGATGATTTGCGCAGAGATACCTGGCTTCTGAAGATCGATGTGAGGGTTGTGGCCTTGGAGGCCCAGATGAGTGTAAATCACAACTCGGTCACCTTCCAGCTGTGTCCCCTTGGGCAGGTCACTTAACCTCTCTGAGCTTTGGGTGCCTCATCTATAGAATGAGATTTAAAAAATACCTTCCTCCAGAGCTGTGGTCAGGATTAAACCAGATAGTGGATGGCAAGAGCCTGGAGCCCCCAGGGCCTGAAGCACAGAAGGTGCTCAACCAGCATGCCTTTCCTTAGCCAACAGGAAGCAAGATCCTTGTTTAGGAAGCAAGATCCCAGAACTGCTGTGGGGATGGTAAGGAGGTGACGGAGGGGGGGTGCCCAGACGGAGCACAGGAGGGCCCCTGAGAGGAGATGGAGACAATGAGTAGGAGCCGCTAGGCAGAGAGGAGAAGGAAGGGCATTCCAGACAAGGGGGAACAGCATGTGCGAAGGCCCGTGGAGGGAGGGAGCGCACTGCAACACGTGAAGGGCAGCCAGGAGGCCTCAAGCCTGGGGCAGGGGCGGGCCCAATGTGAGATGAGGGTGGGGCACCAGCAGGTCTGATGGACCCAGTAAGATCTGGGGGCTTTATCCCCAGGACAATGGGAGGCCACGGGAGGGGCAGAGTGAAGGCAGGGAGACTTCGGGAGGCCCTCAGTCATCCAGACAGCAGAGTCCAGGGTTGTGGGGAGGGTGGAGGCCATGGAAACAGAAAGAAGGTGGACAGGGCTTGGTGATGGACACAAGGATGAGAGAGGGGGTGTGTGTCAAGGTGCCTCCTGGGGTTCTGGCTGGGGTATCTGGGGGGCCATTCCCAGAGCTTGAGAACTCAGGAAGAAGGCCAGGTTGATGGGAAATTCTAGGAGTTCCGTTTCAGTCACAGTGACAAATGAGCGTTGGTCAGGACACAGGGGGATGGAGGGGTCTGAAGCTCGGGGAAGGGGTTGGAGCTGAGGGTATGTGTGTGATTTCTTGGCCCAGGAGGGGAGAGGGGGATTCATGAGACCCCACGGGGAGAGGGGAGAAGTCGGCCTGGGACCCAGCCACGGGATCCACATTGGGGATTATCAATAGAAACACGGAATTCCCACCCAGCTTCTCTCCAACAAGCACCCTGTCTGGAGTCCATGTAGCCTCCAGCAGCAGGTGTGCCCCGGGCCAGAAACAGGCCTTCAGGACACAAGCCCCAGCCAACAGGAAAACAACGAAAAGCAAACAAAACACAAAAGTCTGATCTTTCACCCCAAAGCCAACTAGAGGTGATTGGGTTCTTCCACCATGGAACTCAGCCTCCCTTCACTCCTGACAGAGGAGTTCTGGGTCCCAGCCTCTAATGCTGCCTCCCTTGCTATGGCCCTGCTCCTGTCTCCCTGAGGGTGGCCCCTCACTCCTTCTGTCCCTGCATGTCCCCAAAGGCATGCAGAACCCACCTCTCCTGGGATGGAGGCTTAGGTGTTGGCAAACTAATGTTTTGATCCCAGCACTGCCAGTTCTTGGCTATGTGACCCAGGGCAAGTCACTTCGTCTCTCTGACCCTCAGTGTCTTAAACTGAGAAACATCCACTTGAAAGAGTTATGAAGATTAAATGACATGATTTACATGGAGCTGCTGGCATAGGTGTGTTTGAATTTAGAGGTTGATGAGACTCTTGCTTTGTCCCCTGGTGTAAGTACCACCTCCCCTCACCCCCCAGGAAGCCAGGATCTCTAGACCTCATAGTTACAGGGACAGAAAGGAAAACTCCCAAGTGGGTCACTAGGAGGATGGTAGCGCTCCTATTCCTTCCTTGTTCCTGAATCCCAGGAGATTACCTCTTGGGGAAAGAGCACCATCTAATGGTCATTGATTTAGGGTGTAGAGTTCATCTTGGAGGAGGAGGACGCATCCAAGCAGGACATCATCTCCAAGCTGACACCTCAGCAGCACCTCCATAACGGCTCCATCGTTCCATCAGGCCAGCATCCTCTGGTGGTGAAATGTGTAAGAGGACCATTGCATCCCATGGCCACATGCTCCTCCCACACCTCCTTTACTGTAAAGAGGGTCGTCCTTTAGTCTGATGTGTTGCAGTGTTCTGGGTCAGCAGATCAAGCCCTTGGACAGTGGTGCTGGCCAAGACTCTGTGGGCAGGAAAGGCCACCGTATCCAGACCAAGGGATCCAATGTAATCGGTTTGCCACCAAGTTGCTGTTTGGTCTTCTCAAGAAACAGTGGGTCTCTGTGGCTGGCAGGTCTGATATTCAGCAGTGGTGGTAGCTTGGATAGCCTGGGTGAGTGGGTCCACGCAAAGCCTCCACAGAGGCCACATTCATTCGTGTACCGTTGTACCAGCCCTGGGCTAGCCAGTCAGAGACTCGCTGATGTCAACTGGCTGAGTCATTCTATCCACCTGGTGATTTAGTGCCTCTCCTGTGGTGGCTGCTTCCTGGGCAACATTAGGGTGTTTTACAAAAATCTTCATACCCTGTGCCCACTCCCATAGGGCCCCCCACTTGACTCTTCCCCGGAACCTCTCTGTTCCCAAACTTCCTTCTTTCCTTCCTTCTGACCGGGAAGTCAAGGCATCTTCTACTGCCCATGAATGCATGTATATTCTTACTTCATGCCGCTTCTCTTTCCACATGAAATAGACCAGATACCCTACCCAAAGCTCTGCTCACTGGGAGGACTTCTCACCACTCTCTCTTGAACACCTTGAGCAGGTCTGTAGTTCAATAGCTGTCCAGTTTTACTTGTACACAAACACTGAGCCACCCATCCTGGAACCGAGTTCAGGCATTTTTCTCCTTTGTCATGAGGTCACAAGGGACCCATCCATAAAGACATAGTATGAGCTGAGGGACCTGGTACCACAGAATGACAACAAGTGGATGACATGAGGGTCTGGGTCACCTGTCCCTGGGGCTTCCTGGAGCCTTCTGTCTCTGCTCACACCTGTTCCTGGGTGAACCACTTACAAAGGGTTGCTGTTGGGCTCACTTGACTTTATGACTTGGTGGGTCAGACCCATCTTGGCTGCCTGACAGGGGAATCATTACCATTTATACTTGCCACAGTGTTGCAGGAGCCTTCCTTCTGGGGGCCTGGCCTCTCCTTCAGTCAGTAGGGCCTGGAATCTAAAACCTGCTCAGGTCCACAAACCAGGCAAGGGCTCTTGGCTTTTCATGTAGTGACTGCCCTTTGGGAGGGGCGTATCCTTGGGCGAGGCAGCTCCATTTGGGCTGAGGTAAGTTCCTGAGGAGGGACTCAGCTGTGAGTCATCAGGAGGCTACACACACACACACACACACACACACACACACACACACACACACACACACACACACACACACACAGCAGCTGAGGGAGTGGGTGCCTTGGTCCTGAGGGGGAGAGCTGGGTGACACAACATGGCTCCCATTATACGTGTGTTGTACCCTTCCCGTATGTCAGATCCTCACTGAGTGTTTGACAAAATTCAGATTTTTTTAATCCTGACCACCACCGTCTAGGTTATGGTTCATGCTTCAGAGACAAGGACACTGGATAAGTTGAGTTTCAGGTGTGGTGGATGTAACAAAAAGACTCAGAATAGCAGTGACTGAGACATTCTCAAAACTTATTTCTCTCTCATTGAAAAGTCCACGTGGGTAGCTGGTGGAGGTGAACGTGATGACTCTTCTCCACATGGCTGCCCAGGGCCAGCCTCCTTCCAGCTTGGTGCTCTGCCACCTCAATACCCAGCTAACATCTCAAAGTCCAAGATGACTGCTCAGTCAACAGGAGGGAAAGTAGGGAAAGGGACCTCTTGATATTCTCTGCTTTTATTTGGAAGAGATCATATCTGTCCTTGCAAAACCTTTAAGAAATGTGGCCAGACGCTTCCCAAAGCTAGGACTTGAGAGTCGAGAGGATGTGAATGGGCAGACAGGAAAAGGCATCCCAGGGTGGAGGAGCTGTAGAGGCAAAGGTGGAGAAGTAAGACTGAGAGTTAGACCATTTTGGGGGCAGTGAGGAGCAGGCAGGCTGGACTGGCAGGCTCTTGTTGAGAATCGTGGGGAATAAGCCTGGCTGGATGAGGACTTTTCCCCCTATGGAATAAGGATTCCTTGGAGATATTGACCAGGAGAGTGTTATGGTTGGGACAGGAAGGGAGGTGGGGGTAGAGGTAGGTCAGCTGACCCAGGTGGGGGAATGGTCATAGCACATTGCCAGAACATTGGCACACCTGTGTCTCCTTTAATTCATTTCCAGGTGATGAGGAAAGAACTCAGACTTTGTTGTCATCCCAACCCAAGTCCCACCCTGGCTCAACAACTTGTGCCTTTGGGACCCTGGCCAGGTCACCTCACTTCTCTGAGCCTGAGTGTCTGGGGCAGGCACTGTGAAATGTCCCCCCAAATTCAGTTTCCCCATCTTACATAGTAAGGATATCAGGACCACCCTATTAAAGCCTCATTACCCAGCCTCCCTTGAAGGTAGCTGTAACCGTGTGGCTACATCTGGCCAATGGGATGTGAGGCAAAATGATCACCACTTCCTGGTCATACAAACAAATGAATAAATGACAGATGCGTGACCCAGTGAAGAAGTAAAGTTGCAGCAGAGGATGAATGCCTTCAGCAAGTATTGCACTGAGCACCTGCTCTGTGTCAGGCTCTTTCTAGGGGCTGAGGATACAGCAGTGAGCAAAATTGTTGAAGTGCCTATTCTCATGGGGCTGAGTGGAATGAGTAGAACACAAAAGATGCAAGTAAACAAGATGGCTTAGGGAGTCTGTACCCAGAGGGGCAGAAGAGACATAAAGCTGGTAGGAGGGGAGTGTGGGGAGGGACTGCTTTAGACAGGGCAGTCAGGGAAGGCTTCTTGGAGGAGGTGACATCTGAGCCAAGGCCTGGATGAAGAGGGCAAGCAAGTCATGGGTTTCTAGAAGGAAGAGGGCCCTGGGGAAGTGAGAGCTAGCTGGGGTGGCTGGAGCCGAGTGATGGAGGGGAGGGCGGGGAATGAGCCAGGGACCACCAGTTCTTCTCTCTCCAGACCCAGGGGAGCTGAGCAGCGGGGAGGCCGAGGAACTGCAGCGGATCAAATGGCATCGGAAGCAGCTTCTGGAGGACATCCAGGTGTGCTCACACTCACGCTCACAAATACACATGCTCTTGTCCACCCTCATGTTCGTGCTGACACACCCTCAAACCACACATACCCACAAGCAAGCAGTCATACATGTTCGCACACCTCCTGACCCAGCCTGGGCCAAGAGCGGGGCCAGATTCCAGCCCACAGGTAGCCTCAGCCCCAGCCCCCAGGAGTGGGGAGAACAGAATTCCCAGGGGAGTCCCCACTCCTGGGTTCAGCAGCTGGGCTCAGAGCGAGCCAGGAGAGCAGGGGAGAGAAAGGGAACCATCAGTTCAGCACCTACTATGAGCAGAGCCCCACCTGTATGGCCTCAGTCTGGTCTCATCTCCAACCCGGACCTCAGATTCATCCCCCCGAAAATGTAGACCATTTGGTCAAGATAACACCATTATCTGCCCAGCACTTGTCAGTTCACCAGTTTCTCAGACATTAGCTCATCTGATTCTCAGCAACCTTCTGAAACAGGCCCTGCTTCTGCTCCTGGAATGTGCCACCATGCTCGGTCCTGCCCCCGGGCCTTTGCACTCACAGTCCCCTCTGCCTGACACTCTCCTAATCCCTCCTCATGGCTCCTTCTTCTCCTGGTTCATTCTCAGCCCAAATGCCTCGCCTCCTAGGGGTCGCCCTGTCCACTCTGGCTGTAGTTGGTGGGACCCCACTTCCCATCCCAACGCGTGTACACCTAAGATTCCAGAGAAAGACGAAGGCACAAGATAACTCCCTCAGCAAGTACTTACCATGTGCCAGGCTCTTTCTAGACCATTACTCTGATCATCTTCTGCATGGTCCTTTCATTTGCCCCACGATCCAAAGTCCAGTGGGGTGAGCTCCATGTAAGGAGAGCCTGGGTCTGCTTCCCACCACTATATCCCGAGTCCAATAGTCAGAGCATAGTAGGTACTCAGTTAATACTTACGAGTGAACCTTCATTTTATTTGTGGGGAAGCCACTCAGTGACTCGGCCAAGTTCACATGGACAGGAGCTGACTGGGCTCAGAAAGAGGCCCCAGGCCCCATGCTGCTCCTGGGCCGCAGGACAAAGCCCTGTTAGGACCACCCCCATCCCAGAGATCTTCAGGGAGGCGAGGGAAGGCAGGGGTGCCTTTGGGGGCTCTTGCTGCTGCCACTGAGTTAAGGAGTCTCCTCTGCCACTGGGTACCTCCCGCCAGGTCAGGATGGAAAAGGCTTGGGGGTGTCAGGGAAAGCAGAGGCTTGGAGTCAGATGCTGGACATGTCCCTTCACCTCTCTGGGCCTCCGTGTCCTCTTCTGTAAATTTCACTGGAATTGCAAAGTCCCTGAGAAGAGGTCCTGTGCCGTCTTGTACCCTGTTGACCCATAGCTCCTGGCTCGTAGTGCCCACAGAGTCCAGGGAGCGGGACAGGGTAAATGGATGGAGGGAGGGAAACCAGAGAGGAGCTGGGGCCCGATCATTGGGTGAGAGTGTGTACCTCCTGCCTGGCCAGGCAGTAAGGAGCCATGGATGGCGTTTGAGTGGAAAAAGGGCCGGCACCTAGCGGTGCTTCAGAAAGATGGCAGCTGGGCGGAGGAGAGCTTGTCGGGAAGCTTTGGCTCAAGGCTAGGACACTTTTCAGCTGCAGAGGTGAGAGATGGGAAGACCAGAAATAGAGTGGGGGAAAGGCTAGGGACTGGGGGCTCCCTCACGCCACGAGCCCCGGGAGAACTAGGGATAAACAGAGGCAAGAAGTTTGACTTGGGATTTTGAGGGTATGAGATATTTGGGAAAGGGATCCACCAGGGGGAGGGTCCCTTAGTGGCAGCTCAGGACAGAGGTTTGGGAATCACGCCTGGAAGTGGGAATGGCTGTGTTTGGGGGGAGGGGGGGTCGTGAAGCCCTTTCTGTCCCAGGCTCCGCCCCCTGACTCTACCTCCCCATCCTCCCCCCGCCCGCCACCCCACAGAAGCTGAAGGACGAGATCGAAGATGTGTTTGCTCAAATCGACTGCTTCGAGACAGCAGAGGAGAGGTGAGGGGCCCGGCAGGGGACCCTGGGAAGCTGCCACAGTGGCTTCCTGAGGACGTCACATGCCATGAGTGAGAGTGAATGAGCCCGGGCCCTGGTGAAATCAGGGGTCGGACCCCCAGAGGGGAGGCATAGGGGGGTGAAATAGGAACAGGGCGGCCCTGACACTCCATCCCGTGGTCTGGTCTGGTCCTTGCTTCCAGCAACCCCTCTCCTCAGCAGCAGCCCCGTTCTCCCACCTCCTCCACCCAAAGTCTCTCCCAACCCACCCTGACCCAGCCCCTGACCAATCGCTGGCCAGGAGCATCCTGGGTTGGGCCAGGGAGAGGGGAATTTCAGCCCCAAGTATGAGGATAAGGAAGCCAGGGGCCTTACAGGGACAGGAGCCTGGCCTGTGGCAAGGCCGAGGCTGGTCCACCTCACTCCACCGTAAGGTGTCATCACCCCACCCCTTCTATAGGAAGACTGCCCCTGGCTCTGTGACCTGCGGTCGGTCCTCCCCTAACTGGGTCTCAGTTTCCCCACTTGTACAATGAGAAGGTTGGTCCCTACATAATCCCCTAGGGCCCCAGGGCACTGACTCCTCCATACGGTGTCCCAGGAGATCCCCACCCTGCCCCTGCCAGCCTTCAGTTCTCTGATGCCTCTGATCTCCACCTTCCTAGCCCGGACACATGCACGCACTCACGCCCACATACACACGTGCACTGCCCCCGTGTCTCCAGCCCCCAAAATGACAACAACATAACATTTACACGGCACCTAACGCTAGCTATTTTCAATGCTTTAACCTTTCAACAATGCTTGGGGGGCAGGTGATAGTCACCGCATGCTACAGATGAGGAAACCGAGTCCCAGAGAGATGAGTGGGATTTGCACCAGAAGCCTGGCTCCAAAGTCTGTGCTGTTACCCACAACCTCCCTGTTATCTTGCTCCCCCTCTAAGCACAGGGCCCCTCTACATCCCCCCCAGGAGCATCTCTGGCTCCTGAGGCCACAGCTCCAGAGCTGGGCCCATTGGAAATATGGTCTTGTAGCTCAGGAAGGGGCCCAAACCCTGCATTTCTCACGTTCTCCCCGGTGATTCCAGCCCCACTTGGAGGCCCTTAGGGAATACTGGCTCTAGCTGAGGGAAGCATCCTCGGGGATTGGAGGGGTGTCCTGGGGTCCGGGGGCGTCCAGGCTGATGTCTTCCTGTCTACAGCCGCATGGCCCAGAAAGAGAAGGAGCTGGGCATCGGGCGCAAGAAATTCAACATGGATCCCGTGAAGGTAGGCAGTGCGGGGGCCGAGTCAGGGGGCCGGGAGAGCTGCATGCTGGGGCCCTCCACGATGTCCTCTTGTTCCCCCTCAACTGACACAATTACCCACTTTACAGATGAGGAAACTGAAGCCCCGCCGGGCTCAGCATCTTATCCTGCCCCACGCCTGTTATGGCTGGGGGCTCCGCCACCCCACAGCATAGTAGCTCCGGGGCATGAGGTGGGAGCCAGGAGGATGCGATGGGGTCTGTGATGTCTGTGCCCCGCTCTGTGAGTTGGACTTTGGGCAGTGGGGCCCTTAAACTCTGGGACTCAGTCTCCAGAAGTGTCTTCCAGCCCCTCGGCTGGGGAGCCAGTCCTGAGATGCTGGCGTGGAGCCCTGAGTGCTCAGGGCTCAGCTACGCTCTAACCCCACCCCCACTGGTCTCAGAGCACCCCCAGTCCCCACCCCTCGCCCAGCCAGGTGGCCCTGGGCTCCTTTCCTGTAGGAGCCAGGACAGGAGGAAGCCACAAGTTGACACACAGAGGTGGGGTCAGGGAAGACACGGGGTCCCTGGAAATTTACTGCTCTCGCTTAGAAGGTTGCCTCTTCCCCATCACAGGCCTCCCGTGTCCCAGTGGCACAGCAATCAACCCCTGCCCCCATCCACACAGACCACACAGACCACACACACACACACACAAACACACACACACACACACACACACGCGCGCGCGCTAACTCACTTCCTACCTGATCCTGCCTGAGCGCCCCTCAGGGAGGGGCCCCTGAGGGATCCCCTGGGCCATCTGCCCGTCACTCAGAGCCCTCCACAACCTGTCCCCCCTCTCCCAGCAGCCTCTTCTCCAAAAGGAATAGGGACTCGAAGGCATCATCACGGAAAACCAGACAGCAACCCCTCAAACTCCTAAAATTAGATGACAGACTTCCATTCCCTGGGTCGTGGGGAGAGATGTCTGAGATATTGTCAAATCAGAAAATCGGGCGAGGCACACTCCCATTTTCACACAGAAAAGGGAGGAAAGGACCACCAGGGAAACTGTCTACCTCCGAGTGGTAGGACTGAGCAATTTCCTCTCCTTTTGACTGAGCAGTTTTTTTCTAACTTTTATACAATGGACATAGATTACTTGTAAGAAAAAATGAAACACTATGTTTAAATAATATGAATTTTAAGGGGGACAAAAGGAAGGGCTGAATCATTCAATCTTAAAATTATAAATTCATAGAATCATCGAAGCATATCCTCAAAGAGTGTCAGACTGAAGGGCACCCTGGGGAGCAGCTGGCATGAACCTGGTTCATGGCAGGAACCCCATCTCTCTTTGCACGTCTCTGCTGATGGGGAACTCACCACCTTACACAGGCAACTTCTATTAAGGAGGGAACACAACTTCCCAGAACAAGCTGTGCCAATGCTAGAATGCCAGGCCCAGGGCTCTGGCCACAGAGGCTCTCTCCCTCCCTCCTCCCAGGCCAGCTGCTGGGCGGGGCTACTCACGGGCTCTGTGTACCACCTCCAGGGTATCCAGTATCTCACTGAGCACAAGCTGCTGACCCCGGATGTCCAGGATATCGCCCAGTTCTTGTACAAGGGCGAGGGCCTCAACAAGACGGCCATCGGCACCTACCTGGGGGAAAGGTAAGGAGGGCGGGGCCTTAGGGAGGTAGAGAATGAGGGTGTGCTGGTGTGCACAGGTGTGGGTGAAGGGATTGTGTGTGCAGGTAAGTAAGGGAATGAGTCATGTTAGGAAAGTCATAACTCCTGGGGTTCAGCGGCCTAACTGATCACGTCCCTCCCGACCCTGAACCAAGGGCTGCCTGCCGGCCTTCATTCCTTCCTTCACTCATTTAGAAAACAAGTAGATATTTTTAGTATCTACCGTGTACCAGACAGTGTTCCAAGCCCTGGATGTACACCAGTGAACAAGATAGACAAAACTCCTGGGCGGGGGGGCGGGCAGGGGGATTAAATTGGGAGTATGGGATTAACAGATGCACACTACCATATATAATAGATAAACAACGAGGATTTACTGTGTAGTACAGGGAACTATATTGAATATCCGTAATAAACTATAATGGAAAAGAATTGAAGAAAAGAATACAGATATATACATACATATGTATAACCAAATCACTTTGCTGTGCACCTGAAAATAACACAGTTGTAAATCAACTATACTTCAGTTAAAAAGAAACAAACCACTGGATGTCCAGTGGTTAGGAGTCGGCACTTTCACTTCCATGGGCCTGGGTTCAACCCTGGTCAGGGAACTAAGAGCCCACAAGTCACGCGGCACGGTCAAAAACAAAGACAACACAAAATCACAAAGCTCCTACCCTCAAGGAGGTACATTCTAATGGGGAAGGCAGATCCCAAAATATGTAAAATACGTTAGAAAATTATAAGTTCTTTGGAATACAAGTAAAGCAGGGAAGGGAGATGAGAAAGTTCTGGGAACCATGCTTCGAAGGCTGTGGACTTTAAATCGTTGTGGACACAAAGGGTCTCACAGAGAAGGTGAACTTTGAAATTTAAAGGAGGTGAGCAGTGCAGCTCTGGGGGAAGAGCATTTCAGGCAGAGGGAACAGTGTGTGCAAAGGCCCTGGGGCAGAAGCTGCTTAAAGAACAGCAGGCTAGTGAGACTGGAAGAGAGAGAGGAAGGGAGAAAGTAGTAGGTGACAAGGTGGGGATCCCTGAGAGGGTTCTGGGCAGAGGAGTGGTCTGAGGGGACCCTTCTGGCTGCTGGGTGGCAGATAGACTATAGGGGACAGGCGTGGAGCTGGGCCAACAAGCCAGGGACCCTTCCCCCAGGCTCCCCAGAGGACACTCTCCTTCTAAGCAAGCAGGGAACCCAGGTGGCAAGAAGGGCAACGCTTTCTGATTTCAGATCTGGGAAGGGGGAGGAAAAGGGGGTGGGCATTTTCTCTGATTTTACAGATGTGGACACTGGGGCTTGGGGAGGTCAAGTGGCTTGTGTGGGGTCACCCATGAAGGAAGTGACAGAGGAAGGATTTGACTCAGGGCAGGCCGCTCTGAAACCAGAGCTCCCCTCCTGGGTGAGGACAGTGTTGGTGAGCCGTCGCGGGGTGGGGCGTCTGCTGTGTGTGGGAGGACATGGACGTGCACACGGGGGCGGGGGGGACTGTGATGTGGGCTCAGACAGATGGGAACAGACCAGATGGTGGCTGGATTCAGAAGGAGGACATCTCTCCCCTCCTTGGCCTCCCCCACCTCAACCGCCCCCCCGGAGGTGAGCGTCAGCAAATGCCCGAGTGTGTCCCGCCCTCCCTTCTGCCTCCTCGCCAGGGACCCCATCAACCTGCAGGTCCTCCAGGCCTTCGTAGATTGCCACGAGTTCGCCAACCTCAACCTTGTCCAGGCCCTCAGGTGAGTGGTGCAGGGGGCAGGGGCCTGACCCCCGAGGGTGGCACGGCAGGAAGGGTTGGGGTATCACCACCCACATGGCTAACAGCACAAACAAAGCATCAGGAGAAAGAATGAATAAATGAGGGAACTCCCTGGTGGTCCAGTGGTGAGGACTCAGCGCTTTCATTGCTGAGGGCCCGGGAACTAAAATCCTACAAGCTGCGTGGTGCGGCCCCCAAAAATTTTTTAATAAATAAATAAACTTAATTAATGACATCCCCCACATAGAGCTGAGATTAGATGAGATAATAGGTGTGGACTGCCTGGATCAGTACCTGGCTCGTTACTACTACTACTATTATTATATTACATCATTATTATAATAATATTAAATCATAATCATTATTACTATTATGATGCCATTCCCATCCCACTGCTCTTTGGATTAGTGCTTGTTTTACTTATTTTATTAATGCAGCTTAGTGTGTACTGCATTTATTATTACTTATTATTTTCTAATTAGAATATTATTGTTGCTACTCATTTTTACAACAATGGGAGGCATTACAGTATATGCGTTAGGAGCACAAGCTCTGGAGCCAGACTGCTCAGTTCATATCCTATCTCTGCTACTCACCCCTTGGGAAAGTCACACACACACACACACACACACACACACACACACACACAAAACTCTCCGTGCCTCAGCTTCTTCATCTGTAAAATGTGGATACTAACAGTACCAACCTCATAGGGTGGTGAGGACTAAATGAGAAAATGCTTAGAATTGGTCCACTGTCAGTGCTTAGTAAGTCTTGCTGCTGCAGATGATGCCTGGAAAATCAGCTCCTGAGTGGGGGCATTTGTTCTGGGCTTTGATGGATGATTAGGAGTTTGCTAGGCAGAGAAGGAAGAAGCCACCACCATCTAAGCAATGTGGCCTTCCCTTTAACTCCCATGCTTTTTAAAGGAGAGGGGTAGATTGGGAGTCTCCAACATTCATTCGTTCATTTATTCACCTGTTCATTCTTTCACTCATTCAGCTAGCCTTTACTGAGCAGTTACTGGCTGTCCCAGCTCACCAGGAGATGTGAGAGGAGCAGGCACTGCCCTTGCCCTTGGGGAACTTAGTTGGAAGCTGTGGAAATCATTTACTTCCCAGCCAAGGGAAGACACTCCCCCAGGGTCCCACAGTCAAATCCCAGGGCCCAGTGGCCAGGCGGGGAGGGGCCTCGGAACCCGGGAATCCACAGGGCTAAGGTGGACTGGGCCGCAAATGGTGCTGGGTCTCAGATGGGCAGAGGGGTGTGCCCGCTCAGCTCCTGTATTCTAGAAGAAAAAGCATTTATTGGATCCCTCCTGCAATCTTGGTGCTCAGAATAACAAATTCCACTGACACCCCCCCACCCCCCATGAACCTAGATGACAGGTGCAGAGTCTCTCATTTACAGGATAAAGAGACTACGCCTGGGAAACACAGAGCAGCTTGTGGGGTGGGGGGATGGGGTACCCCCTAAGCCCCCTCTTAGAGCCTCCCCCACCTCCACTGCCCATGGTTCTGTTCTTCCCCCAGACAATTCCTATGGAGCTTCCGACTGCCAGGCGAGGCCCAGAAGATCGACCGCATGATGGAGACCTTTGCCACCCGATACTGCCTCTGCAACCCAGGTGTCTTCCAATCCACAGGTGCCAGTGTGGGAGGGGACCCTGCCAGACACAAATCTGCCTTCTGAGGCACCTCGGCCTCTCCACCCCCTCAGGTCTCTCCCAAGCACCCAGACCCTGGGAGCCCAGATCCCCTCATGAACCCTCACTGAGTTCCAACTCTGTGCCAGGCCCTCTGCTGGGTGCTTGTCAGGCAGAGCTGCCTCAGGGCATGATCCTTGGGAGAGAAGGCAGGAAATAATGGCACAGGGTGCTAAGGCATCAGTGCCTCATCTGAGGGCAGGGATGGGGGAACTCAGCGTGTCCAGGCTGGCTTCCCAGAGGTCCTGAGGTCTGAATGGGGTTTTGAAGGATGAATAGGAGTTCTCCAGGAGGTCAAGGGGAGAAATGGCCTTTTAGACAGGAGTTCTAGTTTGAGCAAAGGCACAGAAGCATGAAGAAACAGCCTGAGCAGGATGCACGGCGCAAAGGGGTATAGAAAGATATCAGCAAAGCTCAGTCCCCCACATCCCCCAACATGGTGGGCGAAAAGTCATCATGGCAGGCTTGTCCTGGCCTCTTCTCTGGGTCTGAAGATACCATAGCAATAACCAAGTCCACATACTGAGCACTCCCCATGTGCTAAGTGCTTTACCCATGCAAAGTCATGTAATCCTTACATCCACTCTACAAGGTCATCAGTGTTCTCATCCCTGCAGAACACAGACTCCGAGAAGCGAAGGGAGCTTTTCAGCAGTATATCCATGGGCAAGTCCTACAGAGCATTTGCCTACCTTGTAGTTATATATAAATTAGGGATTTGCTTGTTTGTTACCTGTCAGCCCCACAAGTCTAAATATCTCACAAGGATGGGGACCATACAGATTTTTTCACCAGTGAATCCCCATTCTGTAGCACTTAGGAGGTACACAATAAATATTTGTAGGAAGGAAGGAAGGAATTTTAAAGCACCAGATTTGAATCACAGTCTCACTACCTAAGTTTGTGACCTTGGACATGTAAACTCACTCTCCCTGTGTCTCAGTTTCCTAATCTGTAAAATGATGGTGGTAACAGTGCCTACCTCATAGTGTTGTCAAGGGCTGTAAAGAGCTTAGCACAGGGCAAGCACCAACATTAGTGCCACTGCTACCAGAGGGAGAATCATCGATGTTCTAGAACATGAAGCTACTTCAAAGTTAAACCTCCTAATATTGCAGATGGGGAAGCTGAGGCTCTGGGAACTCAGGTACTTTCCAAGGTCAACCGGAGAGTTGGGGACACAGCTGGACTTCCCTGGCTCTGGACCCAGGGCTTTAAAACATCGTAGAGTAGCGATCACCTCCTTCCCAAACGCTCAGCCCAGCCTCGCTCCCGAGCACGTGAAAGTCTGAATAATGGAACAGGAGCGCGGCTCCGGGAGCCCCACAGTGCTAATAAGATTACCAAGTGGCACGTGACGAAGCCCTGAACCGTGTTGCCAACAATAAGCATCCTCTGAGTTCCAAGAAGGCAGAGAACAGAGTGGGCAGGAGAGCTGGGAGGGCTGGGGGGGTGGGGGGAGCTGGAGTGGGGGGGGCTGGGGGGGGAGGGCTGGAGCTGGGGGGGAGGGCTCGGGGGGAGGAGGGCTGGAGCTGGGGGGGAGGGCTCGGGGGGAGGACGGCTGGGGTGGGGGGGAGGGCTGGAACTGGGGCCGAAAGAGCGGGAGGGTTTAAGTGGTTAGAAAGGGAAGAGGAGGGAGTGCCTGGCAGGGGCCCCAGCAGGAGCAGAAGTACCAGGGTAGGAAGGCACACAGGGGCTCCGGAACTGACACCTGAAGCTTGTTTGGAGCAGGGAGCCCGATAAGAGTGGGAGGCATGGCCAGGCCTCAAATGCCAAGCCGGGAGGACAGAGTGGACCTTCAGGACATTGAAACGGCCCATTCTTGGCCCCTAGAAGGGATTGGGGCAGGGGAGGGGGGAGTGGCCAGAGCCAAGACTGTGCCCGCTGTCCCGTCCCCACAGACACCTGCTACGTCCTGTCCTTCTCCATCATCATGCTCAACACCAGCCTGCACAACCCCAATGTCCGGGACAGGCCGCCCTTCGAGCGCTTTGTGTCCATGAACCGTGGCATCAATGACGGCAGTGACCTGCCTGAGGAGCAGCTGCGGGTAAGAGGGGTGTGGCCCCACCTAGCCCCGTTCCCAGGCATCCAGGAGGAGCCTGTCCTTAGGTCCATGGCCCAAGAGGGGCTCCTCTAAGATAGGCCGCTCCAGGAGAGGGCGCTGCTGAGATGGCCCTCCCAGGTTGGTCACTGTCTTGAGAGGGACCATCACAAAAGAGGTTGATCCCGAGAAGGGCTTTCCCAAGTGGGCCCATCTTAAGAAGGAGGTCCAAGACTGAACACCCAGGAGGTCCTCCCAGACCTCACCCTTTGGGGAACTCTGGGCACCCATCATTCACACCTTCCAGAAAGGGTGCCTCACGCAGCCTACATCTATTTTTTGGAATCCCAGATTCTTAGACTCTCAGTGTGTCAGGGCTGAAAATCCCCAGACTCTGCTCAAACCCCTCCCTCTTTCAGAGAGGAAGGAACAGGTCTTCCACAGGCTACACATCAGCTCGGGAGTCGAGCAGAACCCAGGCCTCCCATCCCCTCCTCAAACAGTCCCACCCCTGCTACACTGCACCGAACCTGTGCCTGGCACGGGGCACCCAGGGATGAGTAAACCCACATTCAGGGTCTGGTGGGAGGATGATACACATGTGAATTATAACCCTGCATGGTTCATGCTGCACTGACCGTAGGATACACAGCTATGGAGACACAGAGGACACTATTATCACTCTCCTGGGAGCAGGGGAAGGGTGCCATCCTGGAAGACCCCACAGAGGAGGTGACTTTTGAACTGGGCCTCGAACGTTGAGTGGGAGTTTGCCCAGAGGAGAAGCAGGGAAAGGACATTCCAGAAAGAGGAACTGGCCAGCATCTGACCTGGTTGGGAAAGGGAGGGGCATCCAGAGTGGCCAGCTGGGTACATACAGACCGTGATGGGCACCGAGGTTGGGCCAGAGAGACCATAGCTTCGAACGACAGCCTCAGGAGTTTGCCTGCTTCCTATGGGCAAAGCGGAGCCAGGAGCTGTTTTAGAAACACAGGAGTGAGATTCAAAGCCTGGCTCTGCAAAAATGAATTGACGATTCATTTCTAGGACCAGAGACGCCCCAGAGCTCAATAGAGCTTCAGTTCCCTCCAGGTCAGAGCACGGCAGGAGGGGAGGAGACGGTGTGAACCCCACCCCGGCAGCTTAGCACCCTGTGTATCTCCGACAGCAGAAGTCTGGTCGGTGGGGGGAGAGCCTAAGTCTGGGGCGATTCTGGTGCCCCTCGGTGTTTGAGAACAGCCTCGCCCTTAGCCCACCCTCCTCCTCGGTCCCCAGACAGTTTATCCTGGTGGGCAGGGGGCACGACGTAAAATGAGGGCTTGAAAGTAGGTTAGAGCTCAGGTCAAGTACCATCTCCCCGTTTGCCCGCTGGGTGACCTTAAATAATGACTCACCCTCTTGGAGCCACCATTTCCTCAACCAGGAGAACAGGGATAACGATGCCTGCGTCACAGAGCTGCTGTGAGTAGTAATTTTTAAGACTGTAAAGGGCATAGCCCATGCCAGGTACATAGCACAAGCTCTAAAGTGTAGCTTAGGTCGCCATTGAGTGATTAATAATAATTTAAAACCCCCAGCCCTTAGTAAAATGCCTAAAACGTGAAAAGCATTTGAAAACTGGGAACGCATCTCATCGCGGTACTTGGGGCCGGAAGCTGGGCGCACCTTGTCCAGCAGGTAATGAGTTAAGGACAAGCTAGCACCAGTCCTGTGGGATCTCCCAGGTGCCACTTTATTGCTTCAGCCCCCAAAGAGCCTCCTACCCTCCTGAGGTATTTTTCCCAATTCAAGCCTTTTGTTAGTAACAATGCACTGTATTTGTATAGAGCTTGTAACTTTCTTCTCATAGGGCTTTCCGGTCTATTATCTCAATTTAGCTTCAAGCTCTTCCTGGGAGGTCTGGGAAGGGTTTATTATCCTCCTTGGCAGCCGAGAGGGGCAGGCACTGAGCAGGGAAAAGAACAGAGCGTTGGAGTCACAGCCACATCCAAGTCCTGGCTCCCCCATTTTCAAGTTGTGTGACTTTAGGTAAGTGGCTTGACCTCTCTGAGCTCCCGGTTTATAGGATTAGTGTAGGTAAGCTTATAGGATTAGTAAGGTACTTAGCACAGCACCTATGTCGTTGGACTGGCTAGTTAATCCAGAAGCTTCCCAGGACACAAAGTGAACCACACTGGCCTGGTCCTTGCTCTTCAAAGCCTTGCTCTTCAAGGCTTTCACAGGAAGCTGCTCAGGACCGGGGGTCCTCTTGCTTTCTCTTGGGGTCTCATCTTCCCCATGTGTAGAGCAAGGACTCGGCTTTAAGCACCTTCAGGTATTGAGTTTGCAGCTTTGCAAAAGGATTCTCCAGGACACATAACATTTTTAAGTGACCTGATTTATGAAATTAAATTGACACAGATACATCACCTAAAGAGAGGTCACCCCGTGACCATGAGGGTGCGCAGCTGGGAAAGGCTTCAAAGAGGTGCATGATGGGAGCTGGGGCTCAGGCATGTTGAGCGGGTCTTGCCCTGGCCACCCTGATGGGGACGGGGCGAGTGCCTAAGAAACTCAGCCCAAAGGTACAGGGTGTAGACTCAGAAGATGGGAGATCAAATCCCAGCTCTGCCCTTATGGTTGTGTGCCCTTGCGTGTGAGCCTCAGTTTCTCCATCTGCAAAGTGGGCTGATGACACTGACCTCACATTGTTCTCCTGAGAAGCAGACAAAGCACTTCAAGCACCTGGCACCACTCACCTTGACAGGGTTGCCCAGAGAGGGAGCCAGGGTGGAGATGGGGAAGAAGCAGAGAGGAGAGAAGGAGGGCTTGTCCACTCTCCAGTGCCACAGGTGGAGAAACCGAGGTCCGGGCAAGAGAACAGTCTCCCAGTTCAGGGCATCTTCTGCTGCAGGCGAGGCCGGACCTCCTGGGTTCCTGTCCAAGCGTCTCCATCAGAACTGACCATATACTGGGCCCATTAAGCCATCTCGACAACCTTAGGCAGCAGGTACCATCCCCAGTTTACAGCGAAGGAAACTGAGCTCCAACAGAGGTAGCTGGCCAAGGGTCTCAGTCTGTGAGGAGTCCAGATTCAAACCCACGTCTGTCTGACTCCAAAGCCCTTCCCTCTGCAGAGACCAGAAAGCAAGATTAGGGGATGGAGACCTTGGCCGTGTTTCCCAGCTTCCAGTTTCTTCCTGGCTGGAGGAATCTCAGCTCATATCATGGAAAAGATGGGGGATTGATGGTTGGCTTCAGGCTCGGCTAGATCCAGCTGCTCAGTGAGGTCAGAAGAGCGCAGTCTGGTCTCTCCATCTCTGAGCAACCTCCTCTTCCGAGTTGGCTTCCCTCTTAAATAGCCTTTCCCCAAGTTGCAGCAAAGATGGCCTGGGCAGCTCCAGGCTTCCATCTTGCTTTATACTAGAGTCCCAGAATTAAGGCTTAGTGAATTAAGGCTTATTGACTGGCGTGGGTCACAGGTCCCTCTCTGAACCCGTCGCTGTGACCAGTAGGATGAAATGTTCTCATTAGCCAGATGGGAGTCATTCACAGTCTCCTGGAGCCTGGGGGCGTGGCAGGTGGGCAGTGAGTGTCAACCCCCCCACCCACCCAGCAACCTGGACAGAAAGTCCAGGCGCAAGGATGTTATATTACAGGGGGTGGGGGCGGGGGCAGCCTGGGGTTTACAAGGTACAGGAAATGTGGGTGAACTGAGCTGTTTCCCTTGTGGGGGCAGAATGTGTAGGCTGTAGGGTGCCAGCCAGAGCTGCCATGGGGCTTCCTGTGGGTGTCATGAAGGATGAGGTCCTCCCTGTCCCCCTGCTCACCTCCTTGGGCCTTCAGAATATTTGTGCTGCCAGCTTTGCTGACAAGGCCTTGCTGCCACAGACCTTGTTCAACCGGCCACCGCCACTGGGGGAATCCCAGGGCGAGGCTGGGCCAGGGCAGGATGGGTAAAGCGGGGCTTCCCGGCTGCTTTAGGGATGCAGGGGTTCCACACAGAGAAGGTGGTCCCTGCTCTTCCCCACTCACCCCACCACAGCCAGCAGAGCCCACTCCATCAAACCCAGGAAGACCTGCTTCCAGCCGGCACTCTCCTTCCCCCATCTCTTACCCCTCCGCCACCCCTAAACTCCTGGATCAGAAAAGCCCTTTAAAAACCAGAAAACACCATTTCTAAAATTTTGGGAATCGAACAGTACTTGGGAAATTTTTCATTTAAAATTTCGAGGAAACCATCTGAACAGCAGCACAGACAACTGCAACAGAAGGAAATGATGTCATTATCTCAAGGATAGAGACCCAGCATTGTGTCTGGTTTTAGTCAGCAGAATTAGACAATTTAGAATGTGTTTTCCAAACGCTCGGGAAATCTGGGCAGGTTGTCTATGGAACGCAGTGCCCCACGGCAGGGGGTTCAAAACACACAGGGGTGATCTGTTGCCAACATCCATATCTCTCCCACAGGGAGGTCTTAGCCCTGGCTTTCATACTTCCAGTGACAAGGAACTCATTACCCTACAAGGTTGCTCCTTCCATATTTCAGCAGCTCCAACTTCTAGAAAGTCCTCCATAGAGAACTAAAATCTGCTTTCTGAGAAATTCCTACCCCCCAGAACAGGTCTCTGGCCTCTGCCTAGGAGAGGGGGCTTTAAGAGCATAGGTCAGCATCCCACCTTGAGTCACAACATGGGCAGCCAATCTCCAACTCCCTAGCAGGTCCTCTGCGTCCCCCAACCCACGATACACCTGGAAGTCTAGCGACTGCACCTAAAAGAAGAGGAGACCCCTTCCCCCTTAGATGTTGTCCAAAGAGGCACTGAATCCGGCTGCTGTGCCCCAGAGAATGTGTGTGTGTGTGCGCGCGCGTGTGTGTGCGTGTGTGTGTGGACGTGCACGCACGCACACTGGTGAACGTGTGTGCGTGTACACATCCCAGCCAAGCATCCTGTCTCCAGCACTCTCAGACATGGGGGTGATGGACCCTGACTCACTCATCTGACCCTTGAGAGCGGTGCTGGGTGGTCAGGGTGCAGGTGGGGGCTTCTCCTCCTCATCATCTTCCCCTCGACTTGGGGGCAGGGAGGGGCTCTGACCCCAGTGTAGTCCATTTACTCTCCCTAGAACACTGGGGGTCAGCATTGTCCATTTTTCAGATGTAGACAGAGCAGCTCAGAGAGGTTGAGGGGTGTGTCCGGGGTCACACAGTCATCAAGTGACCGAGCTGGGATTTCAGCCCAGGTGGCCTGACACTGAGCAGGTGCTCTTCCACGCGCGTTCTCCTGCCACTGGCTGGGATTCCAGCGGGAAGGTGGGAGATGGGAACCATCAGCTGCTAGGTCAACAAACAGTCGCTACCCTGCTTTAGGCCAGGCCCTGGGGGAGGCTCTGGGGTTATGACACCCAGGCCTTTCCTGGAGGAGCTCCCCGTCTACCTGGGGAAGTCAACCTCAGCAAGCAAACTGACAGCAAAACAACTGGCCGCTGCGGGGACCGTGGGTGACGCAGCCAGCACGGTCTCTCTGCGGGGCTCACCCCACCCGCTCCATTCTACAATAGCACAGGGGGAGGCATGACATGGGGTTGGGGACAGGGGAGCACCACTGGGCCTGGGGGGACCGGGGAGGGTTTCCCCAAGAAAGCCAGGGACCAAGGAGGAGCTAACAGGAGGGGAAAGAGTTTGCCCAGAGGGCCAGTGACCTGCCCGAGGTCACACAGGCGGAACCCAGGCCCTGGACTGGGATGAATGTCACAGCGGGTCTTTCCCTCCCTTCTCTCGGGGCAGAACCTCTTCGACAGCATCAAGAGTGAGCCCTTCTCCATCCCCGAGGACGATGGCAACGACCTCACTCACACCTTCTTCAACCCCGACCGCGAGGGCTGGCTGCTCAAGCTAGGTGAGGACGTGCTCGTGCACGCGGGGGACGTGCACCGACGTGCCTGCACTCTCACGCCACGCGGCTGCCACACACATGCACCTGACATGCAGCCTCGGGGGTGCAGCCAGGTCAGCCCCAGGTCTCCTGACCCTGGAGCAGCAGTCTGCCCGTGCCATCCGTCCATCTGTCTGTCCTGGGGATAAGGGGACAGTGCAGGAGGGGAACGATAAGCAGGAAGTGGGGACGGGAAGCTGACTGATTCATAGATAAACGGTTCAACCGCAGGTCCTTCCTGAAGCGATTCTGAGTTAGCCCAGACCCAGTGAGGTTAGGGCATCTGCCCGGGGCCACACAGCCAGCCAGTGGCGGCTTTTGGTGGGCAGAGGGTTGGGTGTCCTTGAAAGACAGAAGGAGGGGGTGTGACAGGATGTGGCTCGGGGAGCCTCCCCTCAATGGGACTAGGGGACATGGAGGGCCTCGGGCCTGCAGAGGGGAGCTGTGGCGGGTGCCACAGCTGCAGCGGCTCCGTATGCTCCTGCCACCCCCACGCACTCCTGGGCGCCGCCCCAGCAGGGGCAGCCCAGCCAGGCACAGTGGTCCTCCAGGGCAGGGGAGGACAGACGCCTCGTGTTGGAGCAAGGGTCCTGGCCCGGGGTGCCCATCCAAGCCCTCCATCTCTCCAGACCCACCTCCCAGTTTACCCCCCTGCAGACTGCAGCCTCCTTCCTTGCCCAGCTGACTGTCCTCAGTCCCGGGGAAGCTCTAAGTCACAGATCCCAGCTCCTCCACCCATCCTCAGCCTGAGTTTCCACAGCTGCAAAATGTCCCATCCCTGGGACAGTTAAATGTGTGGGAAGCCAAGCACCTGGGCTCTGGGGCTGGGACACTGGGGTTCGAATCCCAGCTCTGCAGCCAGACCTCGAGCAGATGACTCAGCCTCTCTGCACCTCGGTCTCCTCATCTGTAAAATGGGGTTAATAATGGTCCCCTCCTCATAGGTGGTTATACGGATTAGTAAGTGAAAGTTTTTTGAAATCTCTAGAACATTGCCTGGCAAATGAAAGATGAAAGGCTTAGCATAGTGCCAAGCAGGGAGTGGGCCAAGGCATGAACGGAGGGGTGAGGGCAGCAGGAAAGTGCAGGAAATGACCAGCCTGCCCCAGGGCCTGATCATGGAGGAGCCTGGGTCAGGCAACTCAGGGGCCGTGCGGGGGTGATAGAGCCACTCAGGTTTTGAGTCAGGAAGGGGTAGATAAGGGGGAAGGTGTGGCAGGCAAGGGATTGGGGGCTTGCTGCTCAGGTCGGGGCCCAGAGGAGAGCGTCTGAGGCCCTGCTGTTCCGTGGAGGGAAGTGCTGGTGGCCCAGGGCAGAGGAGGGCTGACTGACTCCACCACTGGCTTTCGCAGGCGGCCGCGTGAAGACGTGGAAACGACGCTGGTTCATCCTGACGGACAGCTGCCTCTACTACTTTGAGTTCACCACTGTGAGCCTTACCCTGCCCTGCCCCTCCCCCCAAACCCTTTCCAGACTCCCACTAAGTGGTCCATTGACAGAGCTTGGGGCCCCTTGGGATCTTTCGGACCTCCTCCATACCCATTTTACAGATGGGGAAAACTGAGCTACAAAGAAGGGAAGGGGCTGGGCCAAGGTGCAAGGCAGAGCCGGGGCTTAAAGTCAGGCCTCCTGACTCCCAGCCGGGGCTCTTTCCGTGCTGCTCCCCTGCCCTCTCCAGGGCTGCACAGAGTCGGGGGAGATGGGCACACTCCTCTCCGGGTCTAGGGAGCCCCCAAGGTCACTCCCTGCCCTTGGCTTTGAAGCTCCATTTGCAGATCCTGACCTTGTCTCCCACTCCCCTGCAGGACAAGGAGCCCCGGGGAATCATACCCCTTGAGAACCTCTCAGTGCAGAAGGTGGATGACCCCAAGAAACCAGTAGGTATCGGTATGGAGGCCCGAGGCCAGAGCGGCTGCGGGAATTTCCAGAACAGGGTGGGAGGAGAGGGGGTGCCCATCACACCTTCCGGGTGGCTCAGGGTTGCCTCAGTCTCCCTCCTGGGGCCGTGGATCCTGGGGGCAGGTCAATGGCATCAAGAGGGCCCGGCCTCGCTGACTCTCAGAGCCTGACACTGGCTCGGGGACGTTCAGTAAGTCTCCACTCATTTCTGAGCCTCAGTTTCCCCATCTGTCAAATGGGGATTTGAAGAAGAATCATGGATTTAGGCCGAGCCAGGCACGTAATAAGTTCTCAGCACGAGGAGCTGCAGCTTCTGCCCCTTTGCCTCTCACAGGAAGGCCCGGGGGTCGGGTCTGTCCTATCGCTCATCCAAGCGCTGGTCTTGCCCAAGCGTCTAGGCCTCTCTGAGCCTCCCGGAGAGCCCAGTGTAGCAGCCCTTTCCTCCCACCCCTGTCCTGCCTTCACCTGGCCACTTCCCCGCAGTTCTGCCTGGAGCTCTACAACCCCAGCTGCCGAGGCCAGAAGATAAAGGCCTGCAAGACGGACGGCGACGGCAAGGTGGTAGAGGGCAAGCACGAGTCCTACCGCATCTCAGCCTCCAGCGCCGAGGAGCGGGACCAGTGGATCAAAGCCATTAGGTAATGGGTGGGCGGACTGGTGGGGAGGTGTCTCCTGTCACCTTCCAGAAGCGCCTACTTCTCTTGGAGCCCTGTTTCCTTGTCTGGAAAGAGGGCTAACTCTAGAATCTCCCTCCTGTTTCTGGCATGCAAATCCCTTCCACACATATTCTGTGAGCAGCCCCTCTGGGCCGGCACAGTGCCAGGTCCAGGACACAGGGGAGAGAGGCACCGCCTTCGTAGGGATGGTGGAGGATCACGGGAGATGTTGCACGTAAAGCTCTTTGCCCAGTGCCTGTTGGCATCAGGACCCATAGTGGCCCTGGAAAGACCTGATGGAGGGGGAGAGGAGGCCTTTCTAGGTGGAACAAGCAATGCAGGCAAAAACAAGGGGGCACGTCAGGCCAAAGCCACGCTCACCTCCATTTTACACATGAGGACTGAGGCCCAGAGAGGGGAGGGACTCGCCCAGGGCCACACAGCCAGTGAGGGGCAGAGCCGTGACCGGCAAGCAGTTCTGCTGGTTCCACCTGGGCTCTTGTCACCTCCTTCCGAGAGTCTGTTGGGAGCCTGGGGAGGGGTCCAAAGACATTTGGGGGCAGAATTCCCAAGGCTCTCAGGCCTCAGCCTCACCCCCTCCGGCCCCGCCCGTGGGACTCTGGGTTAGGCCAGCGAAGCTGGACACACCCTGGCTTGGTCCTTGCTGGGGTCATCTGGCTTTTCCCCTGAGGCAGGGCAGGCCGACCCCTCCCTGGGATATGAGACTCTTTAAGTCAGCCTGCCCAGCCCTGAAATCTTTTCACCTACTCTCACTCCAGAGCCAGCATCACCCGTGTCCCCTTCTATGACCTGGTCTCTGCTCGGAAGAAGAAGATTGCCAACAAGCAGTGAGCTTCCTGGGAGGTGGTGCCCAGCTTCCTGGGAACCCCGTGACCTGTGGTACCTGGAGACCTACCTCCCACCCCAGGGTACCCTTTCCTGGCCCGCAGACATCCTCCCTCAACCCCATTCATTTCAAGCTGACAGCAGAGGGGAGGAAGGGCTCAAGAAAGAGGGTGGGTGGGAACCACCGAGGGCTCAAAGCCCGACCATGAGGCCGCTGGGCCTGGACACCCAGGAAAGGCCCTGTCCCAGCCCCAAGTCCACTGCAGTAAGGGGTGAGGAAAGCAGCCCAGAACCCGGCACCCCGCCCGCTCTCTGGGGCTCAGTTTCCTCTCCTGTCAGACGTCTCCGTGCCCTCTGAAATGCTGTCAGCCCTCGGAGCAGGAGGGACCTGCATGCTTCCTACCCTCCGCCATGGTGATGCCCCCTCCTTCTGCTCAGGGGGTTTCTCGGCCAGCCCCTCCCCCATCCTCATCTGGGGCTTGGCCTTCCCTGCCCAAGGGACACACGTACACATCTCAGACCCACCGACAAGACCTCTGGGAGACCCGAGAGCACTGGACTAGAAGCCCTGATGCCACGGTCTCAGTCCCAGCTCTGTCTCCAACTTGCTGTGTGCCCTCGTCCAAGTCACCCTCCTTCTCTGGTTCCTGGAAAAGTACGGTGTTTGGAGAGAAATGTCTTGGCCCTTCTGGCTCTGTGCACCGCCCCCACTGCAACCTCCAACCTGCCAGCAATGGCCCTAGGTAGGTCCCAGCAGGGCGTGAGCTGGCCACCTCCCTCCTCTGAGACTGCTTCCTCTCGGTAGAAGGACAGGATTGGACTGGGTCTCCCAAGGAGCTTCTGGCTGGACATGTCTGCACCAGAGCTGGAGGGGGCTCTGGACTGAAGGCTGCTGGGAGGCAGAGAGCAGAGTGGGCTCCATCCTCAAGGATGTCCATCTTAGAGAAGGGGCGGGTGGGACTCCTCAAGAAAATGGCAGACAGCATCCCAGACAGATGTACTCAGGCGGAACTGGCGGTACAATCAAGAAGCCAAGTAGAGAGCTTTGTGAGCTGTGGTTACCAAGAGGGTTACCTGTGGTTACCTGGAGGCAGCGGCCATGCCAGTGAGTGACACAGAAGCTTGTAGCAGAGTCTCAGCTACAGCTTCCCTGCTGGACCACTGCCCAGGGCTCCCGTGGTGGTGAGCAGGGTCCCAGCATCCTGAGGTCCTCTAGGGTAGCAGCATCAAGAGTGGAACTGACTTCCCAGCCCACAGGCAGGCAGCTCTCCAGGGAGATTCCAGCCTGGAGGAGGATTCCACGAACAGGTTTCTTCTCAGTAGCACTTCTCACCCCATCGCACAGGCCCTGGGGGTGTCCCTGGAGGGAAGTTCCCTGGCAGGAAAGCAGGATATGGGGTTACCTCTGCCCCACTCCCAGCCTGCGTGGGCAAGCCGGAGCAAGGTGGATTCCCCCCGGGGAAGGGAGGCAACCTCTCCTCCCCTCCATCTCCCACACACATGCACACTCTCCAGGGTGTCAGGATAGAGTAGCTGCCTTGCAGTAGTGAGACCCCTATCTCTGGAGGTGTGCAAGAACCTGGTAATGGTATTGCACTGACGAGGATCTGGTTGGGCATCTGCAAGAAGAAGCCTTACAGGACATTTGAGGTCTTCCACAGACTCCATGTAAGCCTGGGAGCTGAGCGCCACCTCTGCTGCCTCATTTGGCCCCTGAAGGGGCAGCCAGGCGTCATGGGCTCTGAGGTTCTCTCCTGCCACTGGTTATACACTGGCTGGGTGACCTTAGTCCACTTCCTTCCCCTCTCTGGTCCTCATCTTCCCCCCACCCCCGCATCATTGAGAGGGTGGAATGGGGGATTTTCTGGGCATGAGTGACTGTTCTGGGAATCACTCAGAATAGAGAATAAAGGTCATGATTCAACTCGTGAGGGGCTCTGTCCTGTCTGTGACTACATCTCCCATCCTTGAGCCCACCTGCCCCTTCACCATCCCTTTCCCGGCCAGAGTGCAGGAGGGCCAGACAGGGAAGAGTGGACACTCCAAGGACCCTGGACCCTCATCCTCTGGGCACTGGGGCTGCCACACTGGGCAGATCTCCAGGGGCTGGATTTGTGTCAGGGGTCCCTCAGAGCATGGGCAGGAGTGCACTGGTTCTGCCAAGACCGGGGGAAAGCAAAAGAACTTTCCAATAGGCTGTGCTGTCTAAAGAGAGAAAGAATGCTGCTCAGGAGATAGGTAATAAGCTCCCTGTCTGCAGAAGGATGCAAGTACAGATTGGCTCCAACGATCACTTGGGGTGTTACGGGGGGACTTGAATTTGGTCATCTTCATTTATTAGTACTTTCCACAATGTTCATTACGTGGACAAGACAGAATCCCTGTCCACATGGAGCTTACATTTTGGTGGTCTTGAATTCTAGGACTCTAGACAGCACTCTCGATGTGTAAGGCACTGAGGTGGCCCCTACACCTTAACCCAGCCCCCTGCCTGAAATGCCACCGTTGAGTCCCTCCTTGAAGACCTTAAGGTGTTGGACTGATCAACATGCTTTCATTTGGCCCAGGCTTATAGAGCATCTACTCTGTGCCGGGTTCCACACACAGAACCAGAGGTCCAAAGATGATCAAGGCAAATCCCTTGCCCTCAAAGGGAGCTCAGTCAGCCGGGGAAGACAGGTGCAAAGGAGGCCTGACAGCCCAGGCCAACACTTGCCGGTTATGTAGAGTGGAGCACAGGGGCTGGTGGAGGGCTGGGCTGAGCTGGCCGGAGAGGCAATCTAAGGGGCTTCACAAAGGAGCTGTGCTTGAGTGTTGGCAATCAGGTGGGAGACAGCTCACTCACGTCTGCTTCTTCCCACCACACACACACTGACTGCAAATTCCTCACACGCCAGACTGTCACTGCTCGGTGCCTGGCACAGAGGAAGTTGCACAATAATTCTTGGTTAGACCGAAGTCAACTGAAAAGGCCCTCAGGGGCTCCACATCAGGAGATGCAAATATCTGGAGGCGCAGGGAACTGTGGGAACGGTGGTGCCGGGCCGGGGAGGGCGGGCTGGGGAGGGGGCGTGGCTAGAGAGGCAGGAAGGGCCACAGTCTGATCCAGCTCTGACTTGCTGGCCCAGGAACTCCCCTGCTCCCGTGGCCTCTGCCCACCTTCCCACCCTTCTGCCACTCTTCACTCTGGGCAGCAGGGGGCTCCCACCACCCGTGGATGAGAGGTTCCACGACACAGCCAGACCGGAGATAGGATCGGCTGCCCCTTTCAGGGATGAGGCCTCAGCCCAGAGTAGAGCCTGGACCTGGACCTCCTGGAGACGGATGCACCTGGTCGACTAGGACCTGCGGGCTTGAGCAGGCCCAGACACCCATGGGCACAGATAAGCATGGGCCTCCCCTCTCCCCTCATGCCAGGCACAGTCAGCCCTGCTCAGCCTAGGAGTCGGGATACCCTGGGCTCTGGCTTTCTGGCTGCGGGACCCTGAACTAGTAGCTTACCCTCTCTAGATGTGATCTTCCTCCTTGAAGGGTTCTGACAGGTGAGTTCTAGGACACAAACCTTTAGCGGGGACCTCCCTGTGCAAGAGAGTCTCAGACATGGGTACCAGGCAGCCCCTGCCCTGGGGTGAATTGAGACTGTTGTGTGTGGCGGGGTGGGTGGCAAGTGAGAAGGTGCCACAAAAGCCACGTACTGTAATAGGCCACAGGGGGCAGTAGTGAGGCCATCCGGAGGCCCTGGGTTCAAGGCCCAACTCTACTCTGTGTCTTAAGCAAGTTTCCTAAGCATTCTGAGCCTCGGATTTCCCATCTATAAAATGGTAATGATAGAACATATGCAAACTACTTAGAACAGTGTCGAGTACCTACTCAGGGTTACATGCTGCTATTATTATCCATCACAAGGCAAACTAGGTACATGCTTTTATGGAGATACAAAACAGGCTGGACCACTGGAGGAGGAAAGATGCAGGGGGGGTTGGGGGGTCGTAGATCTGGGTAGGCTTCTTGGCAGAGGTGGCCATGAAAGGTAAGATAAATGGAGGCGTGGCTCTTCCAGCCAGGAGGAGCCAAAACAAGGATGCTTGAAAGGCAATGTATTTCTGGAACTCCCTTGAGCCCCCAGAACAAGCCCCCAAAGCAAGAGGAAGAAAGGTTGAGGGGAGCTGGGCCCTGCCAGGGGCTGAGCTGCGTGCACGATGCTGGAGTCCCTTGCATCTCCAAGGCCACCGAGCCCCTTGTCATGAAGCTCTGGCTGGGGATCCAGTGACATGGCTGCTGAACTAGGCCATCACAGAACGAGGGAGAATAAGCTTGGCACCGGATGGCCTGGGGTGGAGCAGGAGGGGGCAAGGGGGACCCCTGCCAGTGCCTGGGAAGTCGGAGCACTTCTGGCCTGGAAGCGCAGAGTTGGCCCTGGGAGCCTGCGCCCGGATGCCCAGGGCCAGGAAATGGGGGGCAGGCAGCCAGGAGTCGAGCGGCAGGTATGAGAGACCTGGAGAAATTGATTTATTAGAGACGATGAAAGGAGCTAAATATGTTTGCCAGCTCAGTGATGACTCAGGCGCTCCCCAGGGGTCCACAAATTGTGAGCATCAAAGAATCAAAGACAGGCCTTCTCCCACCCGGGCTCTGCCAGCCTGGAGCCATCCTTCGGCAATGGAAGGACCACTCCAACTGTCCTGAGAGCCTGGTCCTCAAGGGGCAGCAGAGACCTAGACACTCCAGCCAGCATCCCCTGCCCACCCCCCACCCCGCCAAACCCCACAAGAATGGCTGAAGAACGAAGCTTCAGAGTGAGACAGATCTGGGTCGAAGTCCTGGCCTGGCCCCAAATTGCTGCGTGACCTTAGACAAGTGGCTGACCCTCTCTGGTCCCACATTCACCAGGGAGGACAGATGCCCACCAAGCCAGGGCCCTTCCTCCCTCTCCCTGTCTGGCAGTGTCATTCCTACCTAATTTGGCTTCTTCCAGACAGCTGTGAGCACAGCCTCCTCTGCCTGAAATCTACCAACTTCCCTCCAGGAGACAAGCCAGATTCCACAAGGCCTCATTTCCGGAGAACATGCTCTTCCGGTACCAGCTTCCAGGCTGGTACTGGGCTCCAGGAGAAACAAGAATGAATCAGAGTCAGAGGCCGGAGGCAGGACAGACAGAGGAGGGAGGAATGATCTCCTTGTGGGGCAAAGGGCTGGGGGTTGCAGTAGGGGTGTGGGAAGGGGGCCTGCGGCACCTGGGAGGACCAGTGGAAGAGGGGCTGTCGGGGGTGAGGAGGGACATCTGCCAGGCAGTTGGGGGGACATGGCAAGGACTGTGCAGCAGCGTGGCACGGCTGGGGAGCGGTGAACTGTTCACTGGGCACAGAGGGGGCCTGTGCCTAGAACAGCAGCAGTTGGAGTTGAATAGAAGCTGGGACCAGGCTGGCCAGCGAGCAGTTAGACTCTGTCTGGATGGGGAAGGGGAAGAGGTCACAGCAGGAGACAGGTGGGGCTGGAGGCTGTTTGCAGGTAGTCCTTCTGGCTTCGTAGCCTGGGGCTGCCAGGCTCAAGGGAGAGTGTGCGATTTGATTCTGCTGCTGGACTCCAAGGCCTATCTCTCTGCTTCCACAAAGAGACCTCCAGCTCCATCCAGGAATTCCTTGCCCTATAAAATCATCCTTCCCCTTCTTCATGCAGAAACTGAGCCTCACAGAGGTCAAAGGACATGTGCTAAGGGGTCACCCACCACGGAGGCTCTGCGAGGAAGACAGAGGCAGAAGGTACCAACTTTATTGAGCATCCTTCATCTCATCTATCCTCCCAGTAGCCCACGAGGGAGACAGGATTATTCCCATTTAACAGATGAGGATGGGGAGGCTCAGTGAGTTTGTGACTTGCCCAGAGTTACGTGGCCAGGAAGCAGCATCTGATCAACTTGTTTTTGTTGAGCTGTTGAGGCCAGGAGGAGCCAGGAACCTGCAGGGAGTTTCCAGCAGAAGTGGAGGATTAATCCATGACCTTTACAATCTCCTTGATCTCTTGAAACTAAAGCTGAACTCTCTTCTCTTCCTGTTTCCTCCAAAAGATTTTCATTTAATAAAATGAAAGAGCCCAGAAAGGACCCAGCTTTGACCCAAAGAAATTATTTTTTGAATAAAATATCCTCTATTAAAAAAGAATAAAACAGGGCTTCCCTGGTGGCGCAGTGGTTGAGAGTCCGCCTGCCGATGCAGGGGATGTGGGTTCGTGCCCCGGTACGGGAAGATCCCACATGCCACGGAGCGGCTAGGCCCGTGAGCCATGGCCGCTGAGCCTGCGCGTCCAGAGCCTGTGCTCCGCAACGGGAGAGACCACAACAGTGAGAGGCCCGTGTACCACAAAAAAAAAAAAAAGAAAGAAAGAAAGAATAAAACATGTTCATTGGAGAAAATTGGAAAATGCAATGATCAAGAAGAAAAAAAAAAAACTTAGATCAAGAGTTCTTCTACCTGATATCATAAACATTTCAGATTATTACCAGCACACCTATACACTGTATATGTTACATCTCTGCAACGCTTCTACTGAACAGACAAGTTTGTAACGTGTCCTTAACACCATGGAATCGACATTTCCCCATGTGTACCAGTCTGCACAGGCTAGTTTATGCTGTGGTAACAAATAACCCCCAGATCTCAGCAGCTTCACACATAAGAGTTTACACCTTGCTCACACTGTATGTTCAGTGGGGTGTCGGACAGGGGCCTCTGTTTATCACAGTCACTCAGGGACCCAGGCTGCGGAGGTACCATCCAACACAGGCCACTGGGAGTACTGTCTTGGACATGTTATCACTTCTGCTCACTTTTCATTGGCCAAAGCAAGACACATGGCCACCTAACTTCAAGGAGCCAGAGAGCTACCCTTCTACCACCTGCTTATCAAGAAGGGAGAATAGAAATACTTGGACTGCAGCACTCATGCCCCTTGTAATTAGGATGACCAATTGTCCTCACTTGTCAGGACCAAGGGCTTTCCTGGAATGCACTCTCAGAGCCATAACTGAGAAAGTCCAGGGCAAACCAGGATGAGTTGTTCACCCTCCCTGTACCATGTTATATATTCTTCACAAACTCATTTCTCAATGACTGCCCAGCAGTCCATCTAGCAGATGAGTCATGGTTTTCCTCCCTAATCCCCTATTGTTGGAGACTTAGATTGTTTCCAGTTTTACACGTTTATAAATCCACTGTCTTAATAGCTTCATGAATAAAACCTTGTCCATATAGCTTCTCAGAAGTGCAATTACTGGCCGTTTTTCAGTCTCAGAATACCCGCCGTCCCTTCATATTTCAAAAGAGTTTGGAACGACACAACCTGCCTTCTACAGCAGAAGCAAGGTCCACTCCTGAACACTCACCCGGAGCCCTGAGCAATCATTCTCCAATCTTAGCAGCAGAATCCCCTGGAGGGCTTGTTGAAACGGACTGCTGGGCCCCACCCCCCGAGTTTCTGATTCGGTAGTCCTGAGGTGGGCCCAAGAATTTGTGTTTCTAACAAGTTCCCAGGTGACGGATGCTGCTGCTCTCGGACCACACTTTGAGAACCACTGGCCTAGTGGTTTAATGCCCCTGCTTTGTAATTTGACAGGTGATTCTGCTCAACTACTCACCAGCTGTGTAACCTTGGGCAAACTGTGTAACTGATCTCTCTCGGCCTCAGTTGCCTCATCTGTGAATTGGAGCCATTGTGAGGATGAGCGCAGCAAACATTTGGAGAGCTCTTAAAAGCATGTCACAAGAGCTCAGTTAAAGATAGCTATAGGGCTTCCGTGGTGGCGCAGTGGTTGAGAGTCCACCTGCCGATGCAGGGGACGCGGGTTCGTGCCCCGGTCCAGGAAGATCCCACATGCCGCGGAGCGGCTGCGCCCGTGAGCCATGGCCGCAGAGCCTGCGCGTCCAGAGCCTGTTGCTCCGCAACGGGAGAGGCCACAACAGTGAGAGGCCCGCGTACCGCATAAATATATATATATATATATATATATATATATATATATATATATATATATATAGGAACTGGATTTCAAATGATGGGATTTGTTGTGCCCTGACAGTTGCGGGTGGGGTTGGGGAGTGGGGAGAGGGTGCCCTCCTGGCTCACCTCAAACCCTCTCTCAGAGTATTGGGTACATGCAGAAACCCAGAGCCTCTCAGCACTGCCCACCACGCCGCACCCTCAGCTCTGCCCCAGACACAGCCATGTTGTCTGTCTCCCCATCTGCAGAGACCCCCTCCAGAGAGGCCCTGGGCAGTTCAGGGTTGGATGGGGCCACTGGAAATGCAAGGGGACAGGATGACCAAGGGTGTAAGAACTGGCCATAGACCTTAGACAGCCTCGGTTTCAGATCTCTCAAGTGTTTGCCCTATGAATTCGCCTGAGGCTCTATTTTCTCATCTACAAAATGGGAGTGATAATGCCCGCATGAATGGAAAATTTTAAATAGATCACCAGCCACAGCGCGCTTAGCACACTGCTGGGTGCAAAGTAAGCACTCAATTAATGGGTCTTGTCGTTATGCCCAATTCTGTTCCCAGGGCGGGGCATGAGCCCCACAGCCTTTTCCTCTGTTTGGACTGAAAACACCCAGCACCGCGGGTCCCAAGTCCCCAGGTCTCCGCAGAAATGAATCTCGACGCCTCAAAGAGCCCTTGCGCGTTCAGGCTTCGAAGCGCGACCCCAGACCCTCCAGGGACAGCTCAGCCCATCAGCCCTGCCCGGGAACTGCATCGCCCGGGCGCCGGGGCTCAGAGAGGCCAGAGTAGTGCGGGGAGGGCGGAGGGGGTTGTGCCCCTCCCCACCTCCCCCGGGCAGCTGAGTCCGCGCCGAGCGGCCTGCAGACGAGCCACGCGCGCCTCCCCGCTCCCGCGTCACCACCACCAGGCGCGCCGCTGGGGCCTGATTTCCATAATAATCAGCCGCAGATCTTCCGAAAAGACCGTGAGCGGCCGCCGCCTCCCGCCAAGGATGCTCCGGCTGGCGGGCGCCCCTCTCCCGACCAACCCCGCCACCCCGGAGGGAGCCTCATTCTTAAAAGCTTTCGAGATACCATGGGCTCGGGAGGCAACTGCGAGACACCCGGGACGTCGCTCTCACCATTAAGGGGGTTGGCGGGGGGGGGGGGGGGGGCGGGGAGGCCGGGAGAGGCCGAGGCTCGATTACAGACCAGCCTCAGAGACAGTAGCAGGGGAGGGAAACTGAGGCAGATAAGGTCAGAGGCACGTCTCCAGGCAGGTTCTCACAGCGCCCCTGAGAGTGGGTTCTCTACTAAGCCCCACTTCACAGAGGGGGAAACTGAGGCCCGGAGAGGTTTCGGGTCTTCCCAGCTGATGAGGGCTGAGCAGGGACCCCCTTCCCGGCTGGCTGGCAGATCCAGAGCTCGCGGCCTCCTCCCAAGAGCACGGCTGCGCATGTGCAACCCAAGATGAGCTGACCTTGGAGACAGACTGAGCAGAGCCCGCAGGAGGGACGACGCCGAGGCTTCGCACGCACCCGGAGCTGATCTGGTCTGGAAGTCCACCGGGCTTGCAGAACCGAGTTCGAACCCCTGCTCTACCACCTGCCAAGCAGGGGTAAGCAAACTGCAGCCCACTGGCCAAATCCTGTCCACCAAGCTGCCAGGAACTAAGCATGGTTTTTACATTTTTTAATATTTTAAAAAAATCAAAAAAAAATCAAAAGAAGAATAAGATTTCCTGACATGTGAAAATTATACGAAATCCAAATTTCAACGTTCATACGTATAGTTTTATTAGAACACAGCTATACCCTTTTAATATTGGTTACTGAAATCGCTGCTTTCCACTACAACGGCCCAGTTGAAACATCTTGACGGAGAGACTTGGCCCTCAAAGCCAAAGACATTTACAACCTAAATCCTTTCCAGAAAAAGTTTGCCCACCCTTGCACTAAGGGGACAAGTGATGCAGTCTCTGAGCCTGTTTCCTCATCTGAACAAACGGGACTAACATTAAATGAGGATAAAATGAAAAGAGCAAAGCACCAGGACGTTAGCTCCGTTCTCCCCGCCCCCCTTGGAAATACTTGTCGTTTTCTCCTAGCCCCGGCCACTTGCTCCCTCTCCCATCCCGGAAACACAGCCACCAGGATGAATGCACCTTGAACTCAAAGTGTCCACCGCCCACTGCCTAATCCTGCTTGTCCTCATTCCATCCTTATCAACTGAGCCCCCAGCCCCCTACCCATCAGTGACCAAGGCCGGCTGGCTCCCCATCGGCGCCCAGCACAGTCCCTGGCACACAGTAGGTGCTCAGCAAACACGATCTAGATGAATGGATGAGGGGATACTTGGCAGTCTTTCTCTTTTCTCCATTCTCTCTGCTCTGACTTCCGCCATTTCCTGCGAAGTCTCCCTGACCCCGTCGAGCTCTCTCCATTCCATCTCTGACCCTGCAGACAGGGTGACCGGCCTGTGTCACACCTCCCCCCGGCTCCTCACTGCTGTCTCTGTTCAGGCCATGCTCCCCAGTGCAGCACACAAAGAGCTCACCTACCGCCCTTATTCAGTCCTACCAAATATCCAAACCGCGAGCACATCCTAGAACACAGAAGGTTGGAGCCCACCTCCAGGTGGTTTCCCCTGCTCTTCCCTCTGGCCTGGAATCGTCCTCCTTACCTCCAATCCAATGTGCCCGGCATCTTCTACTCGACCCCTCCCCAAGACTCAGTTCAGGCCCCAACTCCTCCTGAAAACCTTCCAGATCTCTCACCCACCTCCACTGCCCCCAGTATCCAAAGCTATCCTGGCACCAGTGGGATTTCAGTGCCATTATGAATATGCATGTTATGAATGCATGAATATGCAGCCCCTCGTGAGCCCGTGAGCCCCTTGAGGACCAAGATTGTGACTGGTATTTCTGTATCATCAGTCCCAGCAAAGGCATGGCCCAGAGAAGACTCTTAGTAAAATTTTTTTTTTTTAGTAGTAAAATTTTTAATAAATGCATCAATGAAGGAAGAAAGGGACTAATACATATGGAATCTCGTCCCTCCCTTGCTCAACAACTTTCAGTGGCTCCCCAGTTCTCCCGTATAAAGGCCAGGCACCCAGCCTGGTCTTCAAGCCTTATATGAAGCGGCTCTGATCACATACACACCTGGTGGGGGGTGGGCAGGACCAGAACTGGGTCCTCCAGGCCTGTCTCCCCTAAACAGCCCTAACCTCCAAGCATTTGCCCATGCATTTCCCCCTCCCTGTACGTCTTCTTCACTCACCCCCATTTGTGCCTATGGGAGCCCAGGCCAACCCTGGAGACCTCACAGGGCTTTAGGGATCCAGGGGCACCTGATGTAGGGAAGCCAACTACTGTCACATTCCCCAGATCCCACAGCAAAAGACAGTGAGCAGGGGCTCTGGCCCCGAGGACCTGGGTCCAGGGTGAACCCTGCCATCTACTATGGGGACATCACTTCACCCCTTGGAGTAAAATGGAGAACACCACTTGCCTCACTGGGCTGCTGGGAGGTTAGGGGAGGTTTAGGATGGTCTAAAGCTTCTGGCACACAGTAGGTGTTCAATAAACAGCAGCTCTTCCAGTCCTGGTCAGAGCCTTTCTGCCCAGAGAAAGGAGCAGGGAGCAGACCTAGAGCTCCCCGCAGCCTGCAGCCCCGACCTCTCTCTTCCCCTCTCTCCCTCACCCCCGACAGCGCCCGCAGCCAGCAACTTATACTGCCGTGGACAGAATGACAATGAGGCCAAGACCTAAGCAAACCTATCTGGGAACCCAAGGCTGGAAAAGGGGCTCAGAATGAAGACGAGGCAGAGAGAGACAGGACCGAGGCAGGGGTAGGAGAGGGGCAGCGGGGGGGCGGGGGTAGGAGTTCTGGATGAAGATGGGGCAGAGGCTGCATAGGAGAGGGCAGAGCAGGGCAGGCCAGGGGCTGGCAGAAGCACAGGATGGGGCTGGGGTGAGGCAGAGCTGGGGCAGGAACCATAAGGGCTGGAGCAGGGTTTGGGTTCACTGGGGAGATGGGGCTGGTACAGGGATCAGGACAAAATCATGCCACCCCCGGGGGGGCAGAAACAGAGACTGTGAGAGAGCTAGGGGTCCTCCCAGGTCAGGGGAGAGAAAGAAACAGTTTGAGAAAGAGGTGGAAAGGAAAGGAATCTAAGAGGGGAGTGAGAGCAGGGAGACGAGAGGAGGAAGCCACTGACACTTGAGTCCTGGGGACAGTCCCACCTGTGCCAATCTCCTCCCTTGGCAGGTGGGGCCAGTGTAGCCAGAGAGGGCAAGGACTCACCGGGGCCCTGGCAAAGGGGAAGCACAGTGGAGACCAGCTTATCTCCACACCCAGTGAGGAGGCTGGAAGGAGGGGAGTGGGAGGGGCTAAGATAGGGGGCAGGGTGGGACCAGCACAGACTTCTGGGGCTAACAAACCAGAGAGACCACTGCCATCCCTCTCAGCGTATCCAAGTCGGCATCACAGATGGCGGGACCGATTCCTGCCACATTCCCTGCTCATCCCACCTCCCTGCCTCTGCTTAAGTCAGTGCCCCCACCCCCCGTAAGGGACGCCTTTATTTCCCCCACTCCAAACACTTCAACTCATCCCCAGTCCGTGTGCCCTGACTCTTCTGGCCCGCAGACACTCCAGCCCCGACCTCCCTCAGCAATGACTGTCTCTCCCTCACCCTTGATGCTACTGGGATTACATTCTGATGGACCAAAGGTGTGCGCTGGGCCCCCATAAATGTGTTTAGTCCTCACAAACAGCTTGAGAGTCTGCTGGGCCAGGTTCAAGTCCCAGCAACTTCATTTTTTAATTTGAATTTTTTATTTTATATTGGAGCGTAGTTGATTTACAATGTTGTGTTAGTTTCAGGTGTACAGCAAAGTGATTCAGTTATGCATATACATATATCCATTCTTTTTCAGATTCTTTTCCCATATAGGTTATTACAGAATATTGAGTAGAGTTCCCTGTGCTATATAGTAGGTCCTTGTTGGTTATCTATTTTATATACAGTAGTGTGTATATGTTAACTCCAAACTCGTGACTTATCCCTCCCCCACCACGTTTCCCCTTTGGTACCCGTAAGTTTGTTTTCGAAGTCTGTTTCTATTTTGTAAATAAGTTCATTTGTATCATTTTTTTTAGATTCCACATATAAGGGATATCATATGATATTTGTCCAGCAACTTCATTTTTACATAGTAGGTGTTTCATAAATGCTGTTCCTCCCCCTCCTTCCATCACATCGGTAGCTCGGGACACACGCGCGCGCGCGCGCGCGCGCGCGCGCGCGCGCGCACACACACACACACACACACACACACACACAGTATGTGCCCAATAGTGGCTCCTGGGCAGAGCTGAGGTGCCCTTCCGTTCCCAGTGGATCCCTCAGTCCTGAGAGGAGTCGTGGGTGTCTCCCCTGCCTTGGCCTCTCCGCCCAAGCCTGAGCCATCCAGCTTGGGAGAAAGGCCCATTGCTCATTCCCCTTGAGTCTCTGCAGCTCAGGCAATCAATCGGTCACCATAGCAACCAGCCCTCCAATCAGAAGCAGGCACTTCAGGCTGAGCCAGAGCCACCCACCCACCCACTCAGGCCAGGCTGTGCAGGTCCCTCACCTAGGACTACTCTGGGGGAGACAAGGGGGCCCAGGCATAACCTGCGGGCACCTGCCTGCATCCTCAAGACCCAGGGATCCCCAAAGAGAGAGCATTTTCTTGGGGGGGGGGAACGTGGGGGGACAGAGCGACCACTCCGTCTGACCTGATTTCCACAAGCTTCATTCCCATATGTTACTGCCCTCAGTGTTCAGAACAGGCCTGAGGGGTGGGGATCATTACCCCCTGGGCAGAAGGGGAAGCTGAGGCCCAGCTGGAGAGTCGGTGGCCAAACTGGGCATACATTCCCTCCCTGAGACCCTACCTTCAGCCCTCTCCCTCCTGGCCAGAAGAGTGGGAGCAGGAAAGGGGGGAGCAGAGAAAATCTTGACCCCACTACAGCCAGCACCTACCTTCCCACTAAATCTATGTGTGACACTTCCGGTGCCCATTAGCACCAGGCCCATCAGGGACCATTAGCCGAGATCCACGAGCTGCCCACCCACAGCCGGCTACAGCCTCCAGCCCCGATCTCCCATCTTCCACACAGTGCCAGCCAGGTGGGACAGAGCCCAGACTCTGAGTCAGAGTGAGCCCCACGTTTGACAACTGGCTCCTTGCTGGTGAGCCTGAGCAAGCCAGGTGACCTCTCTGAGCCTCAGTTTCTCTGTCGGGAAAGTGGGAATAATTATCCCTGTCTTACAGGGGAGTGGTGAAGTCAAACAAAGGGTGTATAGACCTTAAGACAGAGCCTGGAATGTGGCTTGTACTCAGGAAGTGGAGAGAGGGCCCCTTGGAGCTGAGCTAAGGCTCCTCTAGGGTACCTTCTCTAGGAGGAGATAGGAGGCAAATGCTACCGTTATTAATAACCAGCCCAGGAAAATGTAAGCTACAGATGAGATTTAGAAAAGGGAAGCAACTTGCCCCGCACCCAACGCAATGAGGAAGAGGCAAGGTTCGAACCCAGGTCTGTCCGACTGAGACCTGAGGCCGCTCTGCTGCAGCCCAGCCTCTCCTGGCCAGTCCAGCGGCAGCCACAGCCCGTCACCCTGTGCCACTGCTGCCCAGCTCTCCCCAGTGTCAACGCTGATTGAGGACCTGTTGTGTGCCTGGCCCACTAGGCGCCCACCACAACTCACAGGGCTACAGAAGGGAAGTCAAGGGGACGCTGAGATGCGCTGGGGGACCAAACCTGGTTTAGGGTGATGGGGAGACTTCCGGGAGGAAGGAAGAGGTTATTTTCACTCCTCAGGCTGGGAGTAGCATCACACAAGCTGCTCCCACTGTTTGGAGTTTTTGCCGTCTGCCTAGAAGGCCCCCATTACTGTGCTCTGTCTGCTGGGACCCAGAATGTGCTGCAGAGAGAGCCATCTGGCCCAGCACTGCAGGCCCAGCCCCACCCAACCTGATTCCAGCTTCCTTCTCCTTCCTGCCAGCTGGACTCCAGACCCCGTGATCTCCCTCTTGTCACCTTTCCTGAGCACCTACTATGTTCCAGAGACTGCACGAGGCACATTTACAAATGTCAGCCCAGCCACCCTGCTGAGCTGTCCCTCTCTTGGAGCTGAGGAAGTGGAGGCACACAGAGGGGAAGTGGATTTCTCAAGGTCACACAGCTGATATAGGCCAGAATCAAGATTCGAAATCAGGTCTGTGAGACTTCAAAGGCCGACACATCAGTGCAAATACCTAGGAAGACCCCAGGGCCCCGACTTTTGGGTCAGCCTCTTTTCCCTGCCCCCCTTCCTAATGGCTCCTGTAGGACAGGGTGGAGCAACTTGATTCGAGTTATTATCATATTTCTGCTTCCCTCTTCCCTCCTCCAGAAAACAAATTGATTCATCAAATTCCACCTTTAATCTGTCCTGGGGAAGGGGAGGGATGAGCCTCAGTCCCCCCAGGAGGAAGCATGCCTGATAATCAGCCCACCCAACCGTGAGCTGGGAACGTTCCCCTACGCTCTACCGTCCCGTGATTAAACGCTAATTGCCACCATGCTCTCAAATTGAGGACTTTAATTTCCCGAAACGAAAAGTACATTTCAATCAGTTCCTCTCCCAAACCATCCCTCCTAAGAGGAGCCAGGACCAGAACACAAGCTCCTCAAGGCCACAGACAGATGAACCTACTTCCTACATGCCTGTCTTCCCCCTCCCCCGCCAGCACCACGTCTGTCCTTTCCAGGTACCACCCAAGAGATTCCTACAATTGGGGGTTCAGAAAAGTGAGGCAGGGCTCCCAGCGCTGAGGAAATAACCAGATGACAGGGCCACAAGGAGGGTCAGCCACAGGCAGGGCCACAGATGCTCCCTCCACTGGGGCTGATGCTTCAGCTCAGCCCAAGAGAATGGGCAGAAGGTTGGACAGGGGGCCCAGTGAGAGAAGAGACTGGGAGGAGGGCAGCCAACCTCCCCGCTCTGGGTCTCAGGGTCCTCATCTGTCCCAAGAAGAGACTGGGGCGGGGCAGAGTCAAAAGCTAGAAGGCTCTTCAGTCTGTGCCTCCCAGGAACAGATCGGGGACCAGGACTCAGCTGGCTCAAATCCTGGAGGTGCTGGCTCACCAGGTCTTAAAAGGGATCCAGGAGCTGACTTTTTTTTTTTTTTTTTTTGATTTCTCCAAAAGACTCTAATATGCTGCTGGGGCATTTGGAAACTGCCAGGCTAGTCCAGCCCCCTCAGTTGACAGGTGTGAATGTGGGCCCAGAGAGGGTGAGTGTCTAGTTCAGGGTCACACAGCAAACCAGAGGGTTAGGCCAGATGACCTAACAGCCCTTCCAGTTTAAACACTTCAAAGAAGGTGGCAAAGACAGAGTGAAGGGGGCTCAGGTGTGGCACCCACTACCAGGGAGAGGAAGTGTTGCCAAGGGGTCCAGAGCTGAGAACACTCAGATTTCCACTCTGAACCACTTTCCCTCCCCAGTGTTGGTTGTGATCTTGAGCAAGTCACTCCTCCGTCGCTGAATGTAGAGGGGGCTGGGGATTCGCATGATGTCTCTCCAAAGTCCATTCTGGCTCCAGAGTCCTGCAGTCAGGCCAGCTGGACTCATCCTCCTCCTCCTCCTCCTCCTCCACCCCCGCCACCCCGGCAGACATTTATTGAGCATTTACTAAGTCCAAGCACTTTACTAAGGGACCGGCATGGATTTGTCGATCCTTTCAACCATCTAAGAGGTGTTCCCTTTTTCTCCACCCTCTCCCTGCCCCCGCCAACCCTTAGAGAGCAGCAAAGTGAGGCTCAGGGAGGGAGCTTTCACAGCAGATCAAGCACGGAGAATCGGCTCTGGTCGAATTCGAACCCAGTGCCAGTCAGTGACGGCAGCGCTCTAGGACCCGGCGGTGCACGGGAGACGGGGCGGGGCGGGGCGTACCCCGGGCCGCACCCCGGGGGCCTTCATTAAAGCTCAGCGAAGCGGAAGCTGCCGACGGCGGCCCCGCCCGGGCGCTCCCGGCAAGGACCCGCAGCGTCGGCGGGAGAACAGCTGGGAAGGGGTCGCGGGCTGGGAGGCGGGGCGGCAGAGTCCCCTCCACTCGGTGACCGCCCCTCCTCCAAGCCAGGAGGCGGTGGCGGGGGGAAGGGCGCGAGTGCACTGGGGGAGGAGTATGGGGGGGACACCAAATTGGGGTGAGGTGCCAACACAGAGACTAGCCCCAGAAAGTCCAATTTCCGTCATCCCATTACTGCGTCCCCCCACTCACGCCACACACCCATTTTACAGGTGGTTCGTCCTAGGTCGGGAGCAAGACTAGAACCAAGTTGCTCTCCACTCAGTTGCCAGACCTCAGCGAGAGACTAGGGATGAGGGGAGGAAGCAAGGACCCGACCGGCACTTAGAAGAGGGTTTGGAAGCGGGTGTAGGAGGACATCCAGGAAGGCGCCCCCCCCCGCACCCACCAGAGCGGAGGCGGCGGGAGACTGAGCCTCGCCTGCCCCAGCGCCGCCGCTCCCTCCCCAGCTAGCGCCTCCGCGCTCCCCGGTCCACCCTCCCCCTTCGCTCGCCTCCGCCAGCCTCCCGGCTCCCGGAGGGCTCCCCTCCTCCTCCCCAGTCTCTTTCCGGAAACTGGTCCTCTCCCCCGCCCCCAACCCCACTCGGCTGGTTTATCGCAGTCTCCGCCCACTTCTGTGTCCCTGCTGTGTGACCTTAGATGAGTGACTTAACCTCTCTGAGCTTTAGTAGTGGCCTCCGGTATAGATTTAAGTGGAAAAAAAATTAGAAGACCCCGGTGATGGAATGCCACCATTTAATGGGTTAAGAAAAGGGGAAATGTATGTGTATATATTTGCTTTCCTCTGCGTGTTTGCTTGTCTCGGCGCAGACACCCTGGAAGGGAAGCAAAGTCGCAGGCATAGCCGGCTGCTTCCAGGAAGAAAAGCCTGGTCCTCCGAGGGAAGGGACGGAAAGACAGAGACCCGGTGTAACACACACTTACCTTTTAACTACTGAGATATAAATGCATTAGCAATTCCAATGAATAGATTAAATAAAACGCAAACATTTACAAAATTGAACTTTAGAAATAATACTGGTACCTGGATGTGTTGTGAGATGTGTGTGTGTGAAGCAGACAGACACAGGGAAGTTTCAGTGAACCGTCCCTGTTTTGATTGTCACAGCCGGCTCGCTAGAGCTCTTGCCTGCTCTCAATTTCTGTTTTCCTTTCCTCCCCCACCTCCTCCCTGCGTCTCCTCGTCTCCCTCCCCTCCTCCTCTTCTTCTCCCCGAAGAAGCACCTTGTCGCCCACCCCACCCACTCTTGCTGTAGCCTATGGGTGGAGGGCAGCAGGGATGTGTGACAGTGGAGCCGGGGGGAAGGGATGGGAACAGATGCGCCTCCCACCAGCCTCTCACAGCATCATGGGGACCACACCATGCTGCACACTGCAGAGACCCTGGCCCACTCACTGTCCCTCTTCTCATGGACAGGCTCCTCCCCTCCCCTCCCCTCCCTGGCCTCCTCCACCTCTCCTCTTCCCATATGGGCGAGATTGTACCCAGAAATGGCACCTAGTAATCAGTACCTGGGCCCAGTCTGAGGTGTGGCAGTGTGGCCTCAACCCACAGCAGGGTGGGGCTTTCCAGAATCCAGGCAGCAGCATCTGTCAGGGTTCCAGGGCAGGGGAAAAGGGGTCACCTAGCAGCCCCAGGAAGGCAGGGCTGGGGACCCCCTAGAAAGAACCCCCTCACTAGTCTCTCTGTCTCCAGCCTCACTCCCTCCAGGCCGACACCCAGAATGCAGGTGTCAAGGGGCCCCTTTCACAGATGAAGAAACTAAGGCTCAGACAGATTAAGAGAGGGAGTTAGGCTGGTTAGGATTCCGGGTTTTCACTGCCGTGGCCAGGGTTCAATCCCTGGTTGGGGAACTGAGACCCCACAAGCCATGCGGCAAGGCCAAAAAACAGATTAAATGACTCGTTCAAGGCGACACAGGCCGTGTTTCCTGGGCTCCCATATCAGTTGGCTTCCAGTTAGATTTGGTCAATGGCTGGGAGCCTGGAGGATGGGAAGAAGGGAGAAGTCTGGGTGTTTCTCCCTCTCTGTCTGCCTTGGGCATGACTGTGTCTCCTCCAAGGCTCCAGCTCCTGCTGGAAACGCTCAGCCTGGTTCCAAGGCCCTTAAACTCCAGTAATTCTACCCCTCCTTTGTCCCCCTAGCCTAGGGGAATCTCTTCTCCTTGTCCCCTTCTAACTCTTCTAGTCACCCTGTGTAAGCAGCCCCCTATGGTGAGTCACATGTGTCCAGACCTCAGCCCCGTTGCCCCCCACTCTCACTCTCTATGGCTGCTTCTCCCTCACCTCGTGTAGGTTCTCCAATCTCTCACCAGGTGCCTCTGGGCCCTTCCATATGCTGTTCCCTCTGCCTAGGACACTCTTCCTGAAGCTCTTTGCCTGGCTGGTGTGTCCATCCCTCTGCTCAGTAGCTTAAAGAAGGCCCCCTCCATCTCCCAATCTTAATCCAGCTCGCTTCTTAATCCCTCACGAGGCCCTGCCTTCTGCCTCAAAGCCCTGGACGCTGCCTGTGGTTACACATCATCTGATTGTTTGCTAAATGTCGGGTTTTGCCACTGGACCACATGCTCGGGAACTCCAGGCGAGCAGGGCATGTTTGTCTTCTGCACAGCTGTGGCCGTGGCCCCAGTGTCTGATACCGCACCTGGACATAGCCATCCTCAGTCAATACTTGCTGAATGAATGAATGAATGAATCTATGAAAGGGTCAGTGCATAGCAGGATTTGCAGATGGACACATGGGCTGGGCCAGATCACAAAAGGCCTTAAGTGTTAGACTAAGAAGGTGAGTGGGACATGGGGAACGTCTTTCCATCTTCTCTTTCCTCATCAGATGCCTGACTTGCTTATGTCCCCAAGCTCACACTGAGAGCACAGTAAATGTGTTTCCCAATTCTTAAAAGCTTCCCAGCCACCATGGCCCTTTCCAAGCACACACGTACTGAGCGTGGGTGGCTGGAGAAGGAGGCACAGGGAACTGTGTCAGGCAGTGTGGGTCACCGGGAGGCCAAAGCCCCATCAGGCTCTTCTCTGCCTAGGGCGGCCCCTCAGGCCATGTTGCTCTGCTAGCCTGTCCCCTCCCTTACCCTGAGAGCCCCAGGGAGGGGTGATGTCGGCACAGCCCAAGGCAACCCGCAGGGTCTGGTTACGGGGTCAATCTCGGGGGAAAAAAGACCCTGGGACCTGCAAAGAGACATGGCAGTCCCTGGCATGTTCCCCTTCAAACACTGGGACTGGACTTCCCTGGTGGCGCAGTGGTTATAAATCCACCTGCTAATGCAGGGGGCACAGGTTCAATTCCTGGTCCGGGAAGATCCCACATGCTGCGGAGCAACTAAGCCTGTGAGTCACAAGTACTGAGCCTGGGCTCTAGAGCCCGCGAGCCACAACTACTGAGCTCGTGAGCCACAACTACTGAAGCCCGCGAGCCTAGAGCCTGTGCTCCACAACAAGAGAAGCCACCGCAATGAGAAACCCGCGCACCGCAACAAAGAGTAGCCCTCATTCACCGCAACTAGAGAAAGCCTGAGCGCATCAACGAAGAACCAGCACAGTGAAAAATAAATAAATAAAATAAAATTATTAAAAAAAAAAAAAAAAAAAACCACTGGGACTGAACCAGCCCCTGGCCCCTCCTGGGCAGAGCCGGGTGGCTCCCCTGACTGTCTGAGCACTGTGCTTGGAACCCAGGAGTTCTTAGCCCCTTGGGGCCTTGGAGCTCATGGTTTCTCTTTCTCTGTGAAATGGGGGCATGCCAGGCGAACTGGGACAGTGACAGGACTATGGGAGGACAGAAAAGAAACGGCGGAAAGGATATGGGATAGGGCACAGCTCGGGAAGCCCCATGGTCTCCCTGTGCCTCAGTTTACTCATCCGTTAAAAGAGACCATCCGAGGGCTTCCCTGGTGGCGCAGTGGTTGAGAGTCCGCCTGCCGATGCAGGGACACGGGTTCGTGCCCCGGTCCGGGAAGATCCCACATGCCGCGGAGCGGCCGGGCCCGTGAGCCATGGCCGCTGAGCCTGCGCGTCCGGAGCCTGTGCTCCGCAACTGGAGAGACCACAGCAGTGAGAGGCCCGCGTACCGCAAAAAAAAAAAAAAAAAAAAGAGACCATCCGATTTCGCTAAGTGAAATAAGCCAGACCCCAAAGGATAAATATTGTCTAATTCCAGTTATGCGAGGTGCCTCAGATAGGTGAATTCATACAGACAGAAAGGAGACGGTGGTTACCGGGGGCTGGGGGAGGGAGGGACAACGGGGAGGTATTGTCTAATGGGTCGAGTTTCTGTCTGGAAAGTGAAGAAGTTCTGGGGATGGGTGACGGTGACTGCTGTGCAGTATCGTGAATGCGCTTAGCGCCACAGAACTGGCCGCAGAACTGTACACTTTAACATGGTTGAGATGGTAAGTTTTTTGTTACACATATTTTATGACTTTTTTTTTTTTTTTTTTTTTTTTTTTTTGCTGTACGCGGGCCTCTCACTTTTGTGGCCTCCCCCGTTGTGGAGCACAGGCTCCGGACGCGCAGGCCCAGCGGCCATGGCTCACGGGCCCAGCCGCTCCGCGGCACGCGGGACCCTCCCAGACCGGGGCACGAACCCGCGTCCCCTGCACCGGCAGGCGGACTCTCAACCACTGCGCCACCAGGGAAGCCCATGACATTTTTTAAAAAATGCAAAACAAAGAAAGTGGTCAGCCCTTACCACACAGGGCTGGCTGGGGCCCCGCCAGGGAAGGGTGTGGAAACACGAGCTCTGAGGGGCTGTGTTGAGCCGGGGGCAGCAGAAGGGCCGCCCAGAGCTCTGCCTTCCTCTCGGGCCTGGGGCCGGCCCTGAGCTCAGGGCGGGTGGAGAACAGGAGCCCAAGGGCCCAGGGATAAGCCAGGGAGACCCTCGGTGCTCTGCCAGCCAGCCCTGTCACCGCAGCACATCGTCAGCACTTCTATTTGCAGCTCACAAAACTCTGTCCTTTCCCTGGGGGCAGGGCATGGGTCATCAGGCCCATTTTCCAGGAGAGGAGACTGAGACCCCAACAGACTCAGAAACCCCTCCACAGTCCAACAACCTGGGCTAGGGTCAATGGAACCTTCGACCCAACTCCAGAGCCTCTTCTGCTACATTTAAACCCAGCCCAGCATCTGGGAGCTATTCTGGAAACAGGCACTGCCTGGTCCACGTCCTGCCCAGGCCAGACCCCCTCCCATCCCTAAGTGCCCCTCTTAGTCGGTAAATGCCTCGAGTCTCCCCTCCTTCCCTTCCACCACAGCCACCCTGGGAATATCTTCACAGCAAAGAGGCAGAGGAGACTCGAAAAAAGCCAAACATCCCAGTGAGAAGCTGCTTTTAACCTCCTGGGAGGCTCCAGAGGAGAAATAGCAGGAGTGGGGAGCTTGCCCACCCTCCCCCGCTGTGGTGGAGAGGTGGAAGGCGGGTGTCAGGTGGTGGGTAGGCGGTGAGGCGCTCGGAGTCCAGTGAATTTTATCACAAATCCCCATCACCGTCTGGCGGCTACCGTGGAGTGAGCACCTGCTGAATGCTCAGGGGCCTCCGTAGACATGGTGAGCCTGGAGAGGCTGGCACTCTGGGTATTAACCCCATTGTACAGATGAGAAAAGTGAGGCCCGGGCAAGGCAGTGGACAGATGGGCTTGGCTCCACGAAGGTCACACAGCTGAAAAATGCTCGGGCTGGGACATGGAATCCACATCTGTCTGAAGCTGAAATCTGAGGGACAAGAGCAGATGGAGAGGGAGAGACGGGGAGAGGGAGAGACGGGGAGAGGGAGAGAGATGAAGAGAAATGGAGAGAGGGAGGGAGGACGGGAGGGATAGAGAGAAATGGAGAGACAGAAAGATCAAGCAAGAAGGATCTTTTTTTTTTTAACATCTTTATTGGGGTATAATTGCCTTACAATGGTGTGTTAGTTTCTGCTTTACAACAAAGTGAATCAGTTATACATATACCTATGTTCCCATATCTCTTCCCTCTTGCGTCTCCCTCCCTCCCACCCTCCCTATCCCACCCCTCCAGGCGGTCACAAAGCACCAAGCTGAGGAGAAAAATCCACTGTCCTCACCGACAGCCATGGGGGTGGCCATATAAATGGAAATTAGGTGCCGAGTGGAGGTGGAAGACTTGAGTTGGCCAGGCCGGCCTCCCAGGGCTCTGGCTTGGGGGTCCCAGGAGCTGAACGGGGCTCAGCGCCTCCTCCCACGCTGCTGTCCAGTTTGTAACCTGCTGCCCATCACTGTGGCTCATTGCCATGGCACCTGCCCTTCCTCCCTGCCCAGCCAGGGCCCTCCTGCCCAGCTTCAGAGCCAGGGAGCAGTCATCACAGCCGGGCAGCCTTTCCTGCCCAGCTCAGGGCTGAGTCCAGGGTGCTCACCACCTGGGCCCAGAGTCGGGGGGAAAGTCTGAAGACCTGGATCTTGGTCCCTGCTCTGCTACTGTACACCCTCGGGCCGTCACTTTCCCTCTCTGGGCCACGTTTCCAAGATGGTTGAACATTTCTCAGATGGTTCTATTTGTGGGGCTTTCGTGCTGACGACAGCGCCAGCTCAGAGAAAGCTCTTTGGTGCTATCAGGAGAGCAGGGATTCTGGAGTCCAGAGAGGGGGCTCAGGTCCTGACTCTTGTCCTTTCATTAAGCACCTACTGTGTGCCAAGCACTGGTCCAGAAAGACTGGAAATACTGAAATACTGGTTTCTTTGGTGACCTCTATAACACTTAACAATTCTGAACCCTGGTTTCCTCATCTGTAAAATAGGCCAGTGAGGGCAGAGACTCACCCTCAGAACGAGGAAGAGGCATAAACGAGACCATTTAGGGGAATCTCCCCGCAAGACAGAGCACTACCAGGATCCTCTTCCTGCTGGGGCCCTATTTTCAGATAGACTTCGGCTCAAAGTCAGACTCAGCCACTTAGCACTTGCGTCACCCTGTGGGGATCCCTGAGATAACCCGGTCCCCTCCGTGTTAGGCGGGTGCCTGCCCCCAGCCTCCCTGCCCCTGCCCCATTGCTCCACGCACTCCCAGCCCCTCCCCAGGATGCGGGCTTAGGTCCTTGGAGGCCGAGTCTTCCCAGGAAGGGCCCCTCCTGAAAGGGTGCAGAGGAGACAGGCGAAACAGAGATTCCTTTACACACCTGTTTCTCTCCTGCTCCACAGCTTTCTGTGACTCCCCATTGCCCACCAAAGGAGCCCGTCTTCCGTGGATTTTCAGGGCCTTCAGAACAGGACGCCACCTCCCTTCTGTCTTTCTCTGCCACCATCACTCCCCTGGCTCTAACCTCCCCTCCAGCCAGGCCTGCCTACCCCCATCCTCGGAGCGCGCCCACCATACCACCCTGGTTTATTCGGGCCATTCCCCATGGAAGGGACCAGCCTGTGCAAAGGCTCCCGGTGGTGATAAGAAGGGTTGGGGCGTGGGAGGGGGGACCTGGGCACACTGTTGAGTGTGGCTGCCCCTCCCCGGCCCCCCTACTCCCAAATCGCAGCGCCACCCCTGGGTTTTCTCCACCCTGTTCCTCTGGAAATCCATTCATATTTCTCCAGGGGCCTGGGAGCCGCTGAGCTTCACTGTTGATTTTTCACAAGTGATTATTGGCGGCAGAATTTGTCACCTGCTCAATGAAAGGAAAATGAACCTTTCATCGGAACCAGCCCCTGCAGAGGGTTTAGGAGATGGGGAGGGGAGGAGCGGGAAGAGGAGGCCAAGGGAGCCGCAGTCATCCCATTACTCTGTGCCTAGCTGGGCAGACAGATCCCTTTCGAGCCCCCCATTGAAGCAAGGGGAAACTGAGGCACAGAAAGCTTGAGAGAGTTGCCCAAGGTCCCACAGCAGCTAAAGGACAGTCCTGACTAAGGAGCTTAGCTGGGCCCACACAGCACCCCATTAATGCTGGCAAGGTGAGTCTCGTGGGGTTCAAGTCACAAAAACTGAAAGAAATATGGCAGACGGTCTGGTCCAAAGCCTCCTCCATTTCACAGACAGGGAAACGGAGCTCCACTGAGGGGCAGGGACCCGCCAAGGACACACAGTGAGGCCCCGGCAGGGCGGAGAGCAGAACTAAGGGCTCCTGCCCTCGGGCCAGCCTCCTTCCTCCATCCAGGAAGCCCCGGTGGGGAGGCCCTGGCGCCTCCAGCCCAAAGGTCTAGACCACACACAGCCCCACCCTCTCCCTTCACTCTCCCTCCTCCTATGAGGAAAGAGCCCTGTGGGCCCTGGGATCCTAGCTCTGACTGGAGAGTTGCCGGACTAGCCGCCTTCCCTGAGCCTCAGTTTCCCCAGGGAAACTGGGCACCACCCCAGCCGAATTCTTGGCCTGTGGGTGAGGACCTGGCACAGAGGTGCCCGCCTCCCCGCCCCCCCCACCAGCCGCCTCCAGTCTGAGTTTCTGTCTGTCTCTCCGTCAGCCCCCATGGCTCCGCTGTGTGTGTTTCCTGCCTTCTCCACCTCCACCTTGGCGGGCTTCCCTCCTGCTGCGAACCCGAACCCGCCTTGCCCCCTCTCAGTGCTTCCCCGGTGCTCAGCGCTGTGAAGATGATCAAAACCCCAGCTGCCAGCCCGGGAGGGAGGGAGGGAGCGCGGCAGAGAGCGGCCTCACTGGCACTTTTCACTGTGGCTCAGAAATCTCTGTGCTCCCCACCTACTCAGACTCCCCCCTCCACCTCCAGCGCCCCACCCTCTTCCGCCCCCCACCAGCCCCCTTCCAAGCCCCCAGATCCCTGCAGGCCCCCAACTCCGTCCAGTCTCCAGTCTCCTCCAGCCCAAGCGCCCTTCCAAATCCCCAGCGCCCTCTCCAGGCTCTCCAGCCCCCCACCCTTTCTAGTCCCCCATCCCCAGACCCTTCCAGCCCCTCAGCCCTGTCCAGACCCCTCCTGATGTCCCCAACCCTCCTGCCCCCTGGCCATTGCCAGTCTCCTCTAGCCCCCCTGCCTCAGGCCTCTGGATCCCTTGGGCTCCCCCAAATAGAGGGGCGTGGAAGAGCAGTGGGGAGGGGGAAGAAAGGGCGGAAGAGTTGAGCACTGCTCACCCACCTGCCCACCTGTCTACCAGACCAAGGGGACCAGCAGCTCGGAGAGCCAGCCCGCCCACTGCCTGGCGCCCAGGGCTCAGCACCCTCTGCAGACTCTGCGTGACAGATACCCTCCCGCCCTGGGCTGGCTGTGTCGCGCGTCCACACCTACCAGCAGCACACACACACACAGGCACAAAAGTCCACAGACACACACATGCAGCCCTGTCCACACAGGCGCACGCGCACACGCACACGCGCACGCACACACACACACACACACACACACTACCCCACAGACACCTCAAACTCACACACATCTACACACACACGCAGGAGCTCTGACCCCACCACAGAAGCCCCCGGCGCTCTGTGCTCTCAGGGGCCAGGTGGACACAGCGCTGGGAGCAGACAAGACCTGGTCACACCCTAGGAAATTCCGCCTCAGAGCCCACCTCTGCGGCCCCCTCACAGGCTGCCTTCCTCTCCTGGACCTCACCCTGCTGCCTCTGCTGGCGACAGGGGAGGGAATAATGTGACAATGGCCCTGGTCACATTATCGCCCCCCACCCCTTCCCTGAAGGCTCCCACACCCCCAGCCTCCAGGGGGAGCCTGAACTCCTTAGCATGGCCTTCGAGACTCCTCACATGCCCGCGGCCTCCACCCTCTCTCTCCTCCCCCTGCCCACAGCTGTCCCCTCAGCCAGCAGGCACCCTGCCCTCCCACCTCCACACCCCCGCTCTTACCCGGCAGCCGGCAGGGATGGGCAAGCCTGTGTGCGATTCCCAGCTTAGCCACTTCTTAGCTCTGGCTTAACTTCATTGAACCTCAGTTTCCTCCCCTGTAAAGTGGGATCGTCGTGGTACCCACCTCATCAGGTTATCAGATTAGTTAATACGAGACCCTTAGAATGGCACCTAGCACCTAGCAAGAGCTCAGTCAGTGAGCCGTCCTCACCACATCCCCCCACCTCTGTGAGCTCTGCCAGGCGCCCTCCCCGTTCCCCTTCTCTGCCTGTTGAGTAGCACTCTCCCACCAGGAGCTGGCCCAGGGGCATCACCCCGGGGCTCTGGGCCTCCCTCCACCTCAGCACTCCCTTCCCCTCCCATCACAGGGGTTGAAGGGGTCTGTTCCCTGCCTGTGCCCCCTCCAGACTGCGAGCCTCCTCCTTGCCACCCCCACTTTTCCCACCCTCTGCTGCCTGTCACTGTGAAGTTTCCTCTGCCAGGAACACCCTCTCTGATATTCCCTCCCCATCATCCTCATAAGCAGGGGTCCCACCAACCACCGGGCCGGGGCCTGGTACTGGTCCTTGGCCTGTTAGGAACTGGGCCGCACAGCAGGAGGTGAGTGGTGGGCAAGTGAGTGAAGCTTCATCTGTGGCTCCCCGTCGCTCGCATTATCACCGGAACCATCCCCAGCCCGACCCGTCCGTGGAAAAATTATCTTCCACTAAACCGGTGCCTGGTGCCAAAAAGGTTGGGACCGCTGCTCAGAAGCCACCTCCTCCAGGAAGCCCTCCCTGTATGCTCTCTGTGGTGATCCTGGGTGGTGTACAGGCTTTGGACCAGGATGACCTGGGTTCTCTCCCTGTCTGTGAGACTACAGGCAAGTTGCTCCTCCTCTCCGAGCCTGAGTTCCTTATGTGGAAAATGGATTCATAAATGCCAATGGCGCACAGTAGGTGCGCAACAAATTCTGAGGCATACACCTCTTCCCACCATGAAGGGCCATCCCTTGACTTGGCTGTAACTCTCCACGGTGCAGGGGTCCCCCCAAGCCTGTTGACCCCCATACTGATCCTATGGTGCTAAGCACTTCTCATCTGTTCTCACCTGAATCCACTACCCCCTCAAAAAAAACTCCCTAGCCTACCTGGGCCACAGTTTCTTTGTCATTAAAATGGAATGATAATACAGAACAGGAACTGTTATAAGGATTAAATGAAAACATGGTGGCTACGGTTATTCCTGGGTTTTTGTCTTTTTTTTCTTTTTTGGCTGTGTGGCATGCAGAACTTCCCCAACCAGGGATTGAACTTGTGCCCCCTGCATCGGAAGCATGGAGTCTTAACCACTGGACCACCAGGGAAGTCCTCCTGGGTTTCTTGTTAAGACGTATTTCCACCCCAGAAGACCTCAGGCCTGTGCATGGGGGAGACACTTCCTGAAGCCTTCCACACCAGGCCACTTGTGACGGGTCGGAACTGAGGGGCTGGGGGAGCTAAGATTGTCCCAGGAGAGGCTGGGGAGAAACAAGCAATCCAGCAAGGGGTCGAGAATTCCCAGCCCCTCCTCACCACCCCCCTGCCCTCGGAGGCCCCGGCAGCCGCTCTGACCCCACCCTGTACCCCCTTCCACCTTCCTCCTCTTATTTCTATTTGGAATCGCTTCCCCAAAAGTTCATTTTGAAAGAAATCGATTTCCAAGCTGCTTGGAGATGCAATTGGGTTTTTCATTTTGAAGAAATGACGGTTAAGGAGAAGTTCAAGACTTAATCACCGTGGAAGGCCATGGAAATAGAGAATTCCTCTGCTCTTGTCCGGAGACTGCAGGGTCTGTGCGCATCTCTCTCTTTGACAGCAGAAAACATGTGTGCACAGGCGGGCACGGGGACCTGACATGCACACATCAGCACACACACACAAACCACACACACTGTCACACACACAACACACGAGCACGCGTGCATATGCACACATACGCACAGTCCACACTCGGGGAACAGCCTGTACCCACCCCTCAGGGACCCCAAGCCACCTCCCTGCAACCCCCTCAGCAGGGCAGGGAGGGGGCGTGGCTGGACGACCTCCACCCCCCAATGCCCCAGTGCATCCTGCTCTGGGACCAACCTCACCTTCATTATTTCTTGCCTGTTCCAGAGGTCCATTCCAGATCTGAAGCTGCAGGTATGCATGATCAGACATCACCACCTCATCCATTAACACTCATGGGCTCCCTATTACCTGGCTGGACAACGATCACAACCAAATCCAGGGGTGTAATTAACCCTCTCCTCCTGCACTGGAGCACATCTGCTCTCGATATCACATCTCTCCCAGCAGCCCCTGCCACACAGGGCAGTTCCTTGCTTGGGACTGTGGCCTCCATGTTGTAGATGAACACACTGAGCTCAGAGAGGTTGAAGGATTCACCCAAGGTTGCACAGCTGATAGGTGGCAATACACACACGCACGCACGCACACGCGCACACACGTGCACGCGCCACTCACTGGGCTTCCAACATACCATTATCATCCTATTCTTTGGCACCTGGAAGATTTCGAAGGTTTCTCTCTAAAGATGCATTATACCTGGGAAAGACATAATGTCTGATACTCTAAGGCCAGGAACCCCCAGATTCCTTAAATCTGGGGCCAGAAGAAACTAAACTCCATCTAGTTCAACCCCTCTGATATCCAGCTCCCTTTACAATATCCTTGCCTAGGGCAGTTGGTCCTTGCACACCTCCAGGACTGGGCAGCTCACTCCTACCTGCTCTCCACCATCTCCTGTGAAGGTTGAGACCCTCCCCCCTTATGCTGAGCTGAACTCTAGCCCTCAGGGCTTCTCCCACCTTGGATCTTGGGTTTTTTCCCTGGGGCTCCAAACTGTCTCCTCTTCTGGCTGCTGTCAGCCTCAGAGGACCTGCAGAGGTGGCCCTCCCCTGCCAGGCCTAGGGACAGAAAACTTCCCCAGGCCACACGTGCATGCACGCACACACACACACGTGGGAAGCAGGGGCTATCCTCTTGGGGTGGGCAGCCCCTAGGGGCACTGTGCAGAGAGGGTGAGTGTGGGGGGGTGATGGACATGGGGCCCTGTTTTGAGCGGGGAAGGGATGAAGGGCTTCATGAAAAAAGAGGCAGGGCTGGGATGAGCACAACGGCCCTGACGGAGGAGCGGCCACCCTTCCTGGGGAGTCCATGGTCTGGGCCTTTCTCCTTAAGGACAGGATGCCCCAGAGAGGACACTCATGAGCCTCCCCTAGGCCCTCCCTCTGTCTGCGGCTCCCAGGCCCACCCATCTGCCTGCTGTCTGAGGAACGTACAGCCCTCCCCCACCAAGGGGGCCTGGGTGGGATAGTGGGAGAGGATGCAGAGTCAGATTCTGCAGGACTGGGGCTTGGGGAAGATCCCAGTTGCTTCGTGGGATATGAAGGGAGCCGAGATGGGCAGGGGTGATCTGCCCGCTAGGGGCCTCCTGGGAGCCATGGTGTCTACACCTCTTACATCCTTACCCACTAGCTTACTCCCATTTGTTGAGCATTTACTGCATGCTGAGTGCTTTCCACCACCAGGCAGTCCCCAGATGTCTGTGGAGCACCTGCTAAGTGCCAGGCACTGGCCGGGGCTGGGCTGGTGACTCCGACAGGCAGTCCTGGGTCTCTGGCTCCCCGACAGCAGTGTGATGGTCTGGAAAAGGCCAAGCCCTAACATCAAGGAGGCCTGCCTACAGACCCCCAGCCCCGCCACCCAGCTCTTGTGGGGTCGGAGATGGGCTACTCTGCCTCTTTGGGCCTCATGACTGAGCCAGGGGTCACAAAGAGCTGTGAGCCTGTGCAGGGCAGGGACTGACCAGTGGGTGGGCAGGCGGCCCTGCCCTGTACCCCCTGAGCAGGGGCGGGCAGTGGAGAGGCACCAGCGCACAAGGCACAGCCCTAGAGACCAGCCAGGCCGCCGGCCCAGATTCCCTGCACCTGTCCCAGTTTGAGGGACCGGCCTACTTCTGCTCAAGGATGCTTGGAGGTTCCTGAGAAGCCCCCCAGGGGCCTCAGCCAGCCCTCACCTCCAGCCGCAACTCCATACTAGACCCACAGCCCTGACTGCCAGTTGGGCATAGCGTAAGCCCTGGCACGAAGAACCCCCTTCGTGGACCTTCCTCCCTCTGTGGGAAGAAGCCCCTGTGGGCTCTGGGATCCGAGGGGCTGAGAGGGAGCCCCCAGCTCTGCCCACAGGGGGCAGCGCCCTGCAGCCTCTGGTGCTCCTGCTGCAGGCATTGCCCAGGCCATGGGACAGGGAGGGCTGCCTCATCCGACAGGGCCTGGCAGTGCCAACCCCATCACATCCTGACCCTGCCAGGGGGATGCCTGTCAGCTCACGTGATGAAATCCCCATTTCGGCTGGGATTGTCTCTAAGGGGCTAAGCAGCTGAAACATAAAAAGCAGGAGGTCCGGGTCGGGGACAGAAAACGGTGAAGCTTAGCTCCGGTAAATTCCACCTGAACTTGTGGCCTGAGGAATTCCCTCCCACCATGCAGTGTGCTGCTCAGTGAGCAGACAGTGGCACCAGGCAGCCGCAGGGGACACAGTGGCCTCCCCGGGGGCGGGAGGGGAGGTGGCGTGGACACTCTGAGCCCAGCGGCAGAGGAAACACCCGTGACCAACCCGACGGTGCTGGGGAGCACTTTGAAGCAGGCCCAGGTCCCCCTGGGGGGCTGTGGCGCCCCTCCCCTCCCTGCTGCCCTCCGTGCTCCCCACCTCAGGCCTCTCCCAAGGCCCATCGGCCACCTACCTCCCACCTTCCCTCAGATGGCGCCCCAGGGGGCCCGCGCGCATGTGCGTGTGTGTGTGTGTGTGTGTGTGTGTGTGTGTGTGTGTGTATGGGAACAGAGCCCCCAGTCCTGTCATTACCGCTAATTACTCCAATCAGCAACTTGGGGGACGACGGAGGGCGGCGGCTCTGGCGCCCACCCCAGCCATCTACCCAGGGTCAGAAACGTCAGTTATCCCTGCTCTGCACCACTCCTGCCATCAGTGCACAGGGCCTGTGCGGACGCAGAGGGCAGGCGGCCAGTGCTCAAGCACTTTCCCATGAGTCGGGCCCACGCGACCACCCCCCAGATAGTCTCCCTTCACCTCCAGTCGCCCCAGAAGCCCCTCCCCTCCCCTCTCAGGATTCTCTCTCCTCCTGCGGCCAGGGAGGCAGGAAACCAGGGCGCTTCTTATCCTGCCTCTGCCTCCCGTTGGCTGTGTGACCCCAGGTAAGTAGCTTCTCCTCTCTGGGCCTGTTTCCTCCTCTCTTAAACCAGCGGGTGGCATTTCTCGACTCCCTTCCAGCTGCATCATCCTGCAGACCCTCCTCCCAGGCAGCCACCAGGGTCAGTGTCTACCTGCCTGCCCCAAAGGGTCGGCTCTTCCTCTGCCCCCTTCTTCCCCCCTCTCCCGCCCCCCAGCTCCTGCCCGTACTTGTCTCCATCCCCCCGCTTCTCTCCCACCTCCCCTCCCTCTCCCCCACCCCTGTCCCTCTCCTCTCCCTGTCCTTGCCTCCTCCCCCACCCCCACCCCTCAGCCGCCTCCTGTCTCCCTGTCAATTAGACTGGCTCTGGCAGGATGCTCTGAGAGCAGACCAGGGCACCCAGCTGGAAAATTGGGTGTCGGGAGCTGTCTGGAATCCTAATGAGCCCAGCCCTGCCCCCCTCCTCCTCCCCGCTTACCTCTCCCTGGCAGGGCTTGGCCTGGGGATGAGCCCACCCACCCCGCTGCTCCCCTTCACCCCAGGCCTGCAGACTCCCCTCACTTCCCCAAATGGGAGCGAGCCACGCCCTCCTCTTGCTCGACCTTCCCCTCCCCTGAGCTCTGGCTGTCAGCAGAATTCACAGCTGGGAGGAAAGATCACTAGGCTGACAGTGCAGAGACCACGTCCCGGCCAGTCTCCCTCTCTGGGCCTCGGTTTGCCCATCTGTAAAATGGGGTTCCATCTCGGAGCCCTTCTGGCTCAGGCCGTGTGGCCTACAGACCTTTCCGTTTTTCCTCTGAAGCAACACGCTCCGTACCTGCTCTGGTGGCTGGCCTCATTTTTTTGTTTTTATTATGAATGGTTTGGGGTCGGGCGCAGAGTTCCAGTTCCTCACAGACGCTCTCACTCCCTCTGTCGCTGGGGCTGCCTCACTCATCTTTGCTCCTGCCTGAGCCCTGAACAGACAGTGTCCCTGCTCCTCCTGGGGCCCCTGGACTCCCCGACTCCGAGCCGGCAGTCACCCAGGGCCAGTGGGCACTTAGGTAACCCAAACCCCACCTCCGCCTGCTCCCAGGCAAGCCCAAGAGGGTGCCTCTCCCTGGCCCCCCACCTGCTCCCATCCAAAGCCAACTCTAGTCTCAAGGGTCCAGCTCAGTTTCAGTTCCTCAGACCTTGTAGGTGTCAGAAGTTGGCAAGGGTTGAGGACGCCAACGGTTCACCCAGATCGATAGTTTTCTTTTGTAAGTAATATTACTTTTGTAACAATTTTTTAATTACCCAGGTAACAAGAAACCCCAACGAGTAGCCTCTTCGCCTCCTCCCTCAGCTGGTAGAGGACACACAGGATCCCAGGGGCCCTCCCGTCAGTCCAGACTCCAGCAACCTGCAGGGAAGAATCGTTATCAAGAACCTACTGTGTGCCATGGGCTCCCCTGGTGGCGCGGTGGTTGAGAGTCCGCCTGCCGATGTAGGGGACGCGGGTTCGTGCCCCAGTCCGGGAAGATCCCACACGCCGCAGAGCGGCTGGGTCCGTGAGCCATGGCCGCTGAGCCTGCGTGTGCGGAGCCTGTGCTCCGCAACGGGAGAGGCCACAACAGTGAGAGGCCCGCGTACCGCAAAAAAAAAAAAAAGAACCTACTGTGTGCCAAGTACTTGCTGGAACTCTGGGGACACAGCAAGGAAGCTGACAGACAGACAAGTCCTCTTGTCTCACAGTCTACAGACAACTAAATACAAAGGTAGATCATTTCAGAGTGACCAGCATTACGAAAAACACAGGACAGAGGGAGGGAACAATGATTCAGGGCGGGGCCAGATTCCGAGAGCTCCGGGAAGACACCTCGGGGGAGGTGACACTGAGATGCGGCCGGAATGACAAGAGGCCAATATGACAGGGTTGGGGGGCGTATCATTCTGGATGGAGGGACCTCAAGTACAGATGCCCTGAGTCTGGAACGTGTGGTTGTCTGAGGATGGCAGCCAGCACGGCTGGAGCAGAAGGGGTCGGAGATATTGGCCCAGCTGGGTCGCATCTTGCCTTGTGGATCCTGGAAGTTGCTGGCGATGCACTCTAAGCACAACAGACACCCAGCGGAGCTTTTAAGCACAAGGAAAATGTGTTCTATTGTGCATTTTAGGCCATCTCCATGCTCTGCTGCTGTCACAGAATGGGTTGTTGAGGGTGGGGTGGCATGAAGAGAAGCTGGGAGGCCAGTTAAAGGGATGTTGCAGGAATGCAGGCAAGAGACGCTGATGGCACAGGCACGGTGGCAGCGCGGAGAGAAGTGGTTCTGGCTAACAGAGGCCGGTCCATGGGGTGAGGTCCACTGAACTTGTTCCATCCTTGAGAGCAGGAAGTGCTTTCCTAGGACCCTCTCCCCACCTTCACATTCCTTTGCCCTTCACTGCGTACCTTGGTTCTTTCTAATTCTCCACCAAAGTCCTGTCTCCAGCACGTGCTGTCCCGTCCTTCTCAGTTTTATCCAGTTTCTGCGACTGCTCTGGTGGGGACAGGGGGCGGGCACTAAGGTCCTCAAGGGGAGGGGAGGAGCAGAGCCCTCATGGGGTCTAGCCCAATAGTGGCACTTATGAAAAAACAACCAGGGCTTCCCTGGTGGCGCAGTGGTTGAGAGTCCGCCTGCCGATGCAGGGGACGCGGGTTCGTGCCCCGGTCCAGAAAGATCCCACATGCCGCGGAGCGGCTGGGCCCGTGAGCCATGGCCGCTGAGCCTGCGCGTCCGGAGCCTGTGCTCCGCAACGGGAGAGGCCACAACAGTGAGAGGCCCGCGTACCGCAAAAAAAGAAAAAACAACCAGACCTTTCACACTGCAGAGATTAACCTTCGGCCAAGGGTGTTCCTTATCCCATACCTTATTATCTAATGCTAAGAGTGGCTGTCACCTTCTCAGCCTTGAGCCGCTTTCAAAAAGTCTCCCTTCTATGACCTGAGCCTGGATGATACCCAGAAAAGGATGCAGCACTGTGAATGAAGGAAAAGCCACACAGTGGGAAAATATATTTGCAAGTAAGACTTCGTTACAAATCAATGAGAGAAAAGGAGATAACCTAATAGAAAAATGACAAATGACTTGAACAGGCATTTCACAACAGAGGATATCCAAAGGGTCAGTAAAGATATAAAAAAGTGCCCAACTTTATTTACTCAGGGAAATGCAAATTAAACTCGCAGTGATTACCAATTCATACACCCACCAGAGGGGCCAAAATGAAATCACTAGACCGCATCAAGGGTTGGTAAGGACTTCCACATACAGTTGGGGGACTTGTAAATTGGTGCAAGTACTTCAGCAGCTCTTTGGTCATATCTAGTAAAACTGATCATACACACACCCCCTACGGCAGAATGATCTAGTCCCAGGTACACACCCACCAGGAGGGAGTACAGATGCCACCGAAAGATGTGTGAAAGAATGTTCATACCAGCTTCATTCATCACAGTGCCAGACTGGAAACCACCCAAATGTCCGTCAACAGGAGAATGAGTAAAGAAATTAGAGTATATTGCACAGCAAGGGGAACAAACTATTGTGACACTCAGCAACACGAATGACTCTCACAGACACACCACTGAGGGAAAGAAGACAGACGTGAATGAATGAACGCATATACACAGACATACACACTGTGTGATTCCGTTTATACGAAGTTCAAAACAGGTTAGCCTCCAGGAGAGGCATTATCCTTGCAGGGCGGCGAGAGACTGGAAGGGGACATGAGGGGCCTCGTGGAATGCTGGTCATTTTCTTGGTGTTCATCTGGGGTGTCTGTGTCATGGGTGTGTTCACTTGGTGAAAAATCCATCATTTTCGTCTATGTACTTTGTGTGTGTGTACATATATATGTTAACTTTAATTACGGTTAACTTCAAATATATTAACTTTAAATAACTCTGCAGAAGGATTTAGAGTGAGGAGTATATTCACTCCCTACCCCACCTGACTTTGGAGTGTGACCTCCATAAATTTAGTTGGAATTTTAATGCATATGGGATTCCACTGTATCTTACTGGGTTGTTGTTTTTCATTTCATTACGGGGGTCCTCAGTCTTGGCACTATGGACGCCTTAGGCTGGATCCTGCTTTGTGGGGAGGGCAGTCCTGTGCCCTGTGGGATGTTTGGCCGCATCCTTGGCCTCTACCCACTAGTGCCCTCCTGCCAGTCGTGATAACCAGAAAAGTCTCCAGACACTGTCAAAGCCCCAAGGGTAGGGTTGCCAGATAAAATACAGTACATCCAGTTAGTATGCACGATCTGGGACTTTTTTATATACAAAAATTATCCACTGTTTACCTGAGATTCATATTTAACTGGGCATCCTGTATTTTTACTTACTTAATCTGGCAAGCTACCTGGGGACAGAATCATCCCTGGTTGAGAACCAGAAGTATCCCCTGTGGCTGGTTCCCTTCCTGGGTGTGAGGATCCCCTTCTTCTTTACAACGGCTCTACTGTGTTCCATAGCACAGAAGTGCCCTGATTTGTTAAGCCTTCCCTTCTGATAGACATTTTGCTTGTCCCTCTGAGGTTTCTTGCTGCAAGCAACAGAAACCCCTGCTCGATCTTGCTGTGACCACAAGTACATCCCTATTTCTGCGCAGCAGGAAGCCTGGAGTGAGCTTTGGGTTCCTGGACGCAGGAAGCAGCCTCTTCCCTCATTTTGCTGACCCCCATCTCATTGGCGTTGCAGATGTCACCCCCAAGCTGGCTGTGTCCATGGACTCCGCAGCAAGGTCCGCGCCACTTTCCCTGATGTTTCATTGGGTAGGGTTGGTCACCTGCCCACTCCTGACCTATCACCGGCAGAGGGTGTGGTCCCCCTTAGACCAATCAAGAGCAGCAGTGGTGGTGGTGGTGGTGGTGTTTCCTGAAGCACCTGTTGGAGGCGGAAGGAGCCAGAATGGGCATGGTTACCCCGAGGAAAAAGGCGGTATGGGTGCTTGTGGGCAGCAGAGGCTACTCTGCTGATTCTGAGTTTGCCTTGCTGCCACTAATACTCCCATCCGCTCCCCGAGCGACAAGCAGATCGTGGTGCTCCCTGCTTGAAGTCCCTCAGTCCATCCCTCTGCTCTTTCTTTTTTTTTTTTTTTTTTTTTTTTTGCGGTACGTGGGCCTCTCACTGTTGTGGCCTCTCCCGTTGCGGAGCACAGGCTCCGGACGCGCAGGCTCAGCGGCCATGGCTCACGGGCCCAGCCACTCCGCGGCATGTGGGATCTTTCTGGACCGGGGCACGAACCCGTGTCCCCTGCATCGGCAGGCGGACTCTCAACCACTGCGCCACCAGGGAAGTCCATCCCTCTGCTCTTAGAAGCTAGAAAACCTTCACCAGGGCCTGCTCCCATCTCTCTGCCAGCCAGCTCTTGTGCCTTCTACCCCTGTGGCTCCTCCCCAAACAGGTCAAACGCCACGCAGCCTCAGGGCCTTTGAATCTGCTCTTCCCCCACGCCTGGACCATGCGTCCTGGGCTCCTTCTCCTTGTCAGCTCTCTGCTCAGACATCTTCAGAGATGGGCCTCCCCGGAGCACCCCATCGTATGTAACCACCCTGGGATCTCCTTCCCCAGTGTTCCCAGAGGTCAGATCACCTTGTTTACCTACCTGTATTTATCGACTATTTCCTCCTGCTTGGATGTCAGCTCCTTGAGGGCAGGTCCTCAACGTGCTGGTCGCTGCTGTGTCCTCGGGGCCTTCTGAGAGCAGTCCATGGTCCCTGAACATTCTCCACTCACACTGACTGAACCGGGCATGAGCGCGCGCACCTTTGTGTACCAGGCAAGTACGGGCCGGTCCCTTATCCGCAGCCATAAACTCCCAGTGCTCGGCAAACCTTCTCTTTACCTATATGGCAGCAAACCTGAACCAAATTGATGTGAGGCCATTTAGAGTCTTTGTTTATCCCACTTACTATGAATATGTAGGCAGCTTGCTGAAGAAATACTGTGTTTCATTAGGGGGTTATCCTGGGCTGGGCTCCCCAAAAGCAGAGCCAGAGACAGGACTTGGGTGCTGGTGGTTTATTTGGAAGGTGATGCCAGGAAGCAGGTGGTGAGGACTGGAGAGAGTGAGCTAGGGACAGGGAGATACCAAAACAAGGGTCATTGTCAAGGTCACTGCAGAGGGGAGGTCAAGTCTTCTGGGACCTCACGAGCAGCCTGGACCTCATGCTCGCCTGAAGGATGGAGGCTGCTGGGCACTTACCCACCTGCCCCTGGGCTCTAGCTGAGGGTTGCCCCAAGGAGCATTCACTCCCCAGAACTTCCCAGCTGCACCTGAGGTGGAACCTTGTCTGCATGAGGCTGAAATCAAAAGTGGGCTGAAGACCCCAGCACGGGACACCCCCAGACCCTGCGGGAGAGTGACAAAGAATGTGGCATATGCACTAAATTACCTTCTTAAAATCTGGAACAAATCTGGCCCCAAGGATTTCAGGTTCCTAGAAGTAGAATTACTCCATTAGAGGGGACGCTTAGAAAGAGTCTTGCATGTACTTTTAAAGTTTTAATAGATACAACCAAGAGCCCTTTGGAATGGCTGTCTACATGTTACACTTCCTCCACCCAAGTCAACAGCAAATGTGACAGCTAAGTATCAATACTAAGGGCAGACACATTAGCACATGCACTTTTCTAAGAATTTATTTCTCACGATGACACTACAGACTAGTACTGTTTTTTGACAATCATTTTTTTCAGGTAAGGAAACACCTGAAAGAGTCATGAGGCACAGAGGTTACATACTTCATCCAGGTTTCCATAGCTGGTAAGTCCAAGGCAGGAGCCCAACCCAGGTGCGATATTAACCACAGGGCTACACTGTCTCCAGTGACATAATAATCATTTAATTCTTACCCATCTCATAAGTGGAAAGTGACAGTTCATTTCTTATTTTGCATTTCTCTATTGTCATTTTATCAGTTAGGATTAGGCATGGGTACAAATAACAGAGACCTAAGCCAGAAATGTATTGCTCAAGGAAAATCTTGAAGTTGGTAGTCTAGAGCTGGCATGGCAGCTCTACTCCACGGTGTCAATCACTCAGGCTCCTTCTCTTGTTACTTTGCTGTGTGTGATCTCTGTTCCCAAGATCTCTTCACAGTCCAATATGGCTGCTGGAGCCCCAACCATCATGTCCTGTCTTCCAGCCACAGGAAGAAAGAAGGGATAAAGAAAAAAGAGACAAAAAAGCACCTACCAGCTGTCTTTTCAGGAAGGTTCCCAGAATCTGCTACTTCTCATTGGCCAGAACTTGGGCACATGGCCTCACCTAGATGGGAGACAGGGGAATGCCTTTTTTTTTTTCTTTTTTTAATTAATTAATTTATTTATTTTTGGCTGTGTTGGGTCTTCATTTCTGTGCGAGGGCTTTCTCTAGTTGTGGCAAGCGGGGGCCACTCTTCATCGCGGTGCACGGGCCTCTCACTATCGCGGCCTCTCTTGTTGCGGAGCACAGGCTCCAGACGCGCAGGCTCAGTAGCTGTGGCTCACGGGCCTAGTTGCTCCGTGACATGTGGGATCTTCCCAGACCAGGGCTCGAACCCGTGTCCCCTGCATTGGCAGGCAGATTCTCAACCACTGCGCCACCAGGGAAGCCCAGGGGGGAATGTCTTTATTCTAGATGATCACGTGCCCAGCCAAAAACCCAAAGTTCTTCTCCTATGGAAGAAGGGAAGGTAGACTGGAGAACAGCCTGTGATCTCTGCCACACTGGAGGAGTATTTTTGCACGGGTTTCGTGGCCATTTTTAGTTCTTCACCTGAGAATTATCTTTTCATCCTCTTCTTTTTCTGTTGCATTGGTTGTTATTTTTAGTGATGCTTCTTGTGGGGAACTCACTACTGTAACAACGATGCTTGGCTCTAAGGATTTGTGTCCAAATCAAATGGGAGACACAGTGACGGGCCTAGCTCAGCACCTGACTCATCTTAGGCACCCCACAAATAGCGTCCTTCCCCTAAGTCAGGGGTCGCCCACGTTGGCGTGTATCACAGGCCCCTGGAGGGCTAAGAAGGCAGAGGCCGGGACTCATTGAAAGAAGACAGGGACTGGACCTTGTGGCTTAACCAAGTTCCCCGGGTGAGAATGATACCCGCCAAAGTTTGAGTTTGCCCTAAATTGTTAGCAAACCTCTTTCTGCTGTCATTCGCTTCCCCTTCATTGTCTGGAGCAGCACAAACATGGCCGGTGTCTCCTCCCTTCAGCAGCCCCGCACACATCTTGAACAGAGTAATGAGGCCTCCCCGAGCCTTCTCTTTGCCAGGCTAAAACCCCAATTTGCTCACGTGTCCCTTGTCTGACAGGATTTCCAAACCCTTCCAAATGGTATTATTCTCAGGAGATGGACCCCAGTGGGTCCTGGAATTGACCACAGCCTCTCCAGATGGGTTCTGGGCAGTACAGAAGAGCAGAGAACCCTCACTTCCCCCAGCCTGGACCCTATGTTTCTACGAATGTGGCCCATGGCCGCATCAGCCCTAGAAGCAGCTCTGTCACTCTGCGAACTTACACGGAGCCCAAATCTACCACAACCTCCGGAAGCAGGAGCTACACGTTGATGGTGTCTATCTGCATACGGCGGCAAGTCACACAAAATCCCTGCTCAAGCAAGTTCAAGCTAAAGAGACATCATCTCACGTGAGAAGCAGAGGCAGGCAGGTCCAGGCCCACTGCGATCCTCAGCTCCACCGTTTCTTCAAATATGACCTTTGTTCTCTTTCCATGTGGCCTTCCTCGTGTGTCAGCTTTGCTCCCAGAGAAGGCCCTCGCGGCCACGAGGCTGCAGTGGTTCCCGTATCCGCATCCCAGTAAGATTCAACAAGGGCATCCTGAGGAACACAGGAGACCCTTCCCCCCAAAGCTCCCTTATAGGTTTCCTTCCCTTGGTAGGAAGTGGGTCACGTGGCCATTCCTAAACCAATCACTGGCAAGGGGGGGTAGGGCCACCATGATTGGCTCAGCCCAATCCAGATTGGCCTGGAGCTGGGGGCAGGGCCATGTCCAGTGGTGTGTGTATGTGGGGAAAGCTCTCCTGAGCCTAATGAGGGTTCCTTCAGGGAAGGTAAAGGGGAAACATGGGGGTTCGGAGGGAAACCCCCAGCAGACAGAACAGCAGGTGCAAAGGCCCAGAGGCGTGATTGGATGAAGGGCTTTCTCAGCCTGGCTGAAGGAGGCGATGAGATTATTTAAACAGATGAGGAACACAACCACATGCATGCCCACCAAGGTCCCTTTGGCTGCTTCAAAGAGAGGGGCTGGGGGGGCTTCCCTGGTGGCGCAGTGGTTGGGAGTCCGCCTGCCGATGCAGGGGACGCGGGTTCGTGCCCCGGTCCGGGAGGATCCCGCGTGCCGCGGAGCGGCTGGGCCTGTGAGCCATGGCCGCTGAGCCTGCGCGTCCGGAGCCTGTTGCTCCGCAACGGGAGAGGCCACAGCGGTGAGAGGCCCGCGTATCGCAAAAAAAAAGGGCTTATGAGAAGGATTGCTGTGAATCCGAAATGCAATCTAGATGTTCTTCAAGAGAGCAGAGAGTGGCATTCCTCCTTCGTTGCTATTTGATGGTGGGGCTGTGCTGTTGGGAATGGTACTCACTTCAGAGACTGAGCCACATGAGGCCCCATTATCTACTAGGGTTACATTCCCAGTATTCACTCCTCACCTGAAGAATGTGAAAGGAACTTTATAAATAGTTAAGGGATAATCACATCCGGCAGCTCCCATGCTTGGCCCTGGCCAGTGTGCTCCTCCCAGGAGCCAGAGGCCATGTCTCCTTTAGGTTTCTCCACTGCAGATGCCAGCCAGGGCCAGGGCCCCAGACGGCACATAGAGCAAGGCTTGTGGGTCGACCCTCAGAGTAAGAAACTAGGAAAACCACCTGCGCTGGGGATTCTGCGGAGCTGCAGAAGAAGGAAGAAAAAATAGGTGTTTTACTCAGCTGATAAAGGCAAAGGGAGGACACACCCCAAATGCAAATGGCCTTTCTGACCTCCCCTTATCCCTGCCATCGCTCCTCCCCCAGAAGCCAGTTCCTTCATCCCCCCTCTCCTCCAGGAGGTCAAAGTCCAGCACCCCCCAACTCCTGGGCCCGAGCTGTGCCGTCTCTGCTCCCATCTCCTCCCCTCTTTGCAGTGTCATCTCCTCCTCTGTGACTGGCCTTCAAGCCCACCCTGCTCCGGCCCGGACACAAAAAAGCAAAACCATTTCCTCATCCAAAGCCATTTATTGAGCTTTTTCCTCCAAACAGTGGGTCCCTCCCCCAACCCTTCCCCGAGGGCTCCCTTAATCCTGAAGCCCAGCCCCTCCCCGCCCCTCCCCCAGTGCTTGCAAGACCTGGGCAAGCTCAAAGGGAAGCTCAAATACTGTAAGTCTAAATATTTAAGGGCCACATCAAGCTAAGAAATCATTAGCACATCCTCCTGCTTTGACAAACATGCCTCATAATGACCTACAACAGATCTGAATTCAAATTCTTGGACTCGTTGAACGCGGCAGCCCAGGGGAAGCAAGCCCCTGTTTTCTGGCCCACCGCACACCCCTTCTCTTCTCACTCCAGCGCTGTCCCACAACTTAAGGGGTCTCACGTGCATGCACGTAGCCCCCCAGCCCACACATCTAGGCTCTGCCCGCACTTCCCACACACGGCTACCCCTTGGCCTTCTCTTGTGCCCACATGGGTGGCCCTGTCCGCCCTTGGAAAGACAGATCCTGGAAGCAGACCTAAGGCCACCTGGGCAGACAGTCCTGGGGATCCCAGGTATTTTGAACAGGGTCTAGAAATGAGGAAGCCCTGGGCATGCACATGTCGGCCTTGCAGACTCATCGCCCTGCAGGGAGAAATGGGGGGCGGGGGCAGAAGCAGGTCAAAGTAGGCCCTCTGATGTGCACGGCCCAGGGCAGGGCCCCTCTTGACCCTGGTCCCGACCTCTGCCTCCTTTCCTTCCCATGTCTGGGGCCTAATCGAAATATTTTAAGGCCCGGCCTCCGTCCTCCCAGGTCATGCCACGCTCCCTATGACCGGAAAGGCTCTCCCCATTCCCCGTTTTCTGGACTTCATTTGTCTCATCTTGAAGTGAGGAATTTGTAACAGATAGCTTAGAAGTAGCCAGGATTTTAACAGCAAGAATCGGAATGCAGGGTCTGACAGAGCTTGGGACATCTTCACATAAGTCCGAGGCTCAGGACGGTCACAGGCCCTGGGCCTCTTTCAAAGCTGGCCTTCTGTCTGTTCTCTGCTGGACTACAGGTTGGGACATCCTGCCATGTCCTAACTGGGCCTCAGGCCTTTGGACATTGGCCTGAGGGGATGTCTGGAAGAAACCATCTAGAGGAACAGGTAAAGCATGGGAGTCAAATGGGGTGGCATTCCCTCCCAGCTGCCCCTGATGAGCAATGCCACTTCAGGGAAGTTCCTGTTGCTGACTCTGTTCCTCAAATGCAAAACAGAGCTAAATAAAGCACCTACTTCACAGGGTTGCTGTGGGAATCAGATGCAACTTGGTCTGTGTGATGGATACGTGGGATTGGCCCATCACCCTGCAGAGGTCCTCCTGGCACTGTGGACGCCAGAAAGCTAAAAATGGACCACCAAGCAAGACCCTCCTGAAGCTGAGTGTCGCAGGCGGTTTCGGGTCTGCAGATCGGTTACTCTTTGGAGAGACGCGGAAGGAGGCAATGAGGCCGAGGGTTTGCTTCTGTGACCATCCCCTGCCTTAGCAGAGGAACCTTCAGCCCATCACCAGCTTCCACGGGCATCCACTGGGCTCCTGTGGTCCTGGCGCCAGCAGCCCGGGTCCTGCCAATGGACCAAGGGGCAGCAGTCTGCTAGGTGGTCCAGATCTGCGCTGTTACTTAGAAAGTGAGTCCACAAAGCACAAGCCTGAGTCTGGGTCTTCAGCCCTCCAGATGAGTCTGTATGAATCCAGTCTGGGTCTGGGTCTTCAGCCCTCCAGATGAGTCTGTATGACTCTTGGTCCCCTCTCTAATCCTTCTGCAGCTCAATTAGCTATAGAGAATTCTGTTGTCTGCAACAGAGCCCAGGGCAGAGTCGATCAGTTCACAGCTATTGTGCCTCACTAATAGAGGGGGGCCAGAAATATTGTTTGCAAGAGCGACTGGAGGAAGGGGAGGATGGGCGGGTTCCTTACAGGTTCTGGTAGCTCTCCAAACGACAGGAAGGGGCAGTTGTTGGAGGAGGTCAGGAAAAGGGAAGGCAAGACTCTTGAGGACAAGGACTTTCAGAGGCTACAACTTCCCATGTCTCCAGCCGTCACCGTGACTCCCTCACACATGATCTTGCTTGGTTTGGCAAGAACCATGAGGACCCAAGACAAGCTGTCGGGGACTTTGGGGAGGGCCGTTTCAGCCCAAGAAAGGAGATTCGGGGCGGGGCTCCCAGTTCCCAGGGGAGCTAGGCAGGAATGGGTGTGGCAGACTTGGTACTGAGGAGAGAGGACAGACCAGCCGGGGTTCCAGGCCTAGCGGAAGAGAAAGGGGACCCAGGCCAGGCAGAGAGGCAGCCCTGGACCTCACGTGGAGGATGGACCGTGGAGATCCAGTCACAAACCCCTCCAGGCACCAGTGCGAGGGGATGCGGGTGAGCCCTGAGTTAACCAGAGACCCTGCCATCCAGGCTCACACATCAGGATGTCTTGGTGCCAAAGACAAGGGTGAAGGGGAGGACACTCCGAGAGCTAAGGGCCCGAGGAAGGAGACAGTAGCTGAGTTCCCCTAAGAGCAAGGCGGAAAGCAGAGCTAGGAATGGGGACCGGGTGAGCCACGGGAGGGCGAGGGGAGAACAATGAATGTGCACAGAACCTTTGCCTCTGACTTGCGTCAGGCACAAGGTCTCCTTTCCTGCAGGTAAAGAGCCCTGGGAAGGTGGCTCCTGGGGGCTGAGACCTTACCCTGCAGGAGGCTGCAAATGCAGGGCTGAGAAGCTGCACATTGGGACCCGTAACCCAAGGAAGCGGGGTGCGCTGGGGCCAAGAGAAAGTGCAGACTCAGAACCCCACATTCTGGAAAACATTGAGGAAAACACCTCAGCTGCTGTGAAATCACCTTAAGTACCCTACTGTCAGGGAGCAGAATTTGAAGGCTATCCTGGAAGAAGGGGTAGCAGACCCCCATCCTCACAACAATGGCATGGGGAGGCCTCATGGATGGCAAGGGGAAGGCAGCTGGGCTGGGTGAGCCTGAGCCTGAGCCAGGCTTGGGGACCCTAGGCCAGTCCCAACTGCAGGCCTGAGATGACAGAACTTGTGTGATTCCAATACCTGCTCCTCTGAACCTTCCCCCACAAACCTGCCCCCCACCCCACCACGGTGCAAGTTCACAGTGAAACTTCCCTCAGGAAGCAGGACACGAGCTGCTTGGGAAGAGCCAGTGAGCAGAGGGAGACCACGGCCCAGGCTGCGGCCAACTTGGGACAGCAGCACTGAGGCGGCTTGAGGGCAGCTTGGAGGGGACAGGAGGCCAGCTGAGGCTCCAGCCTGGGCCCTTCCAAGGAGCCCCTCCCCCCAGTCCACACCAACTCCCAGGGAGGCAAAAGGTATCAGGAAGGGTCCATGGGCCGAGAGCCACCAGGGCCACAGGGACTGCTGACCCCGGGGCGGGGCCTGCCGAATGCCTCCGTGTGGCATCACTCGCGGGGGAAGAGCTCAGTGCCTGGGAGGCCACTCCAAGTGCCCCTGTAGCAATCCGGGCTGAACCCAAGGGCTGCCCAGAGGAGGGTTTGCAGCAGTTGGAGAGCAGGGGTCTGGGAAGAGAGGGGGAGGGGCTCTGCCTCCTGGGAAGACACGGAGGCTGGGGCTTGGAGGTGGGCTCCAGGCTCCCCCCGCCCGAGCGAACGTTTGGCAGTTCAGCCTGAGGTCACTAGATGAGGGCCCGAGCTCCATGCCTGCCCAGAGAGACATCTCTGGATCCCTGAGAAGGCGCAGGGGTGGTTGACAGCTGTGGAGAAAAGGGCAGCAGACTGGTGGCGCGGGGAGGGCGGGGGACAGGCAGGTAAGGGGGCCCAGGTCGGGGGCCCAGCGAGGAAAGGACAGCAGACGGGCTGGAAGAGGCAGGCAGTCTGGAAGTTGTCCTCGGCAAGGCCAGGGGACCTGCTTAGGGTCCTCCCGCATCACCCCAACCCTCTGCGGGCAGTTAGAGGCAGGCGTATGAGAAACTGGGGCCCTCGGATACTGACTAGGTGGCGTAATCCCAGGAATCAGCTGAGACTTAAGTGATGCCCCAATGCCCCTCCACCCCTAAGGTCTGGATCCAGTGATGGAGGCCAGGACACCAGGAAGGGGAGCGGGGGCACATGGCATACGGGCTGCCAGGTTTCCAGCGTGGAGAGGCCACGAGGCCCCCCAGCCGGCTAGGCTTGGCGGTGAGAGGCACACTGACACTTCAGTTCCCTGCTGGCCCACCCTGTCTGGCGGACACACTTCTTTTTTCCTTGACCAGGGGCGGGCATTGCCATAACCCTGAGTGTGAGGCTCTGGTGAGAAAGGGAGACGGAAACCAGGCGCCAGAAACTGGAGGCGCTGAGACTCCAACTCGCAGAGGGAGGGGTCGGCATTCAACAAAGACCTTGGCCCTGTTGTTTTAAATAAGAAATTTATTGCAAATATAGAAATTGATTCTCTCCATACAGGAATCTCCGAGTTGAGGAAAACAATTTCGTGCCATTCGGTTTAAAACAGGAAATCGGGAGGAAGGGGAGGCAGATATAGGGAAGAGAAAATAAATGAAGTTCCCCCCCGACCCCAAAAAGAAGAAAAGGACAGTTCAGGCCCCACCGAGGGAGGAAGGGTCCACACACAGCTAGGGTTCACAGGTTCGTAGCCCGGGGCCAGGAGCCCAACTCTGCAGACCCAAACCAGGTGCCAGGCGGCAGGGCAGGGCCGAGGGGCTGGCGGCTCCTTGGGGAGGGAGGAACCAAGAGTGGGCCCCTCGGCCCTCCCCAGCCCTGTGCTTGTTTGGCGAGAGGCAGGGGAAGGAGAGGCCGCCCAGACCCTCTCCCCGCACCCCATTCGACCCCCCTTCCTCTCCCTACTGCTGGGCAGCACGGATGTACCTTTAACAGGGGGGACTCTGGAGCAGGCGTGAGAACAGGAGTCTAAACACTGGTTCTGCCTTAAAGGTGGGAGGATGGACAGGTGGCCGTGGAGCAGAAGTCTTGGCAGGGAGGAGATCAGCGTTGCGGTCAGGCGAGCCCCAACCTTCACACTGGCCTGGCGGGCAAGCTTCAGCCCTGCCCCTTAAGCCCCGTGGGGGCCGGACACCCCAGGGCTTCCCCATGCCTTGACCACCCAACCCCCCCCGGAAACAGAGCCCCACTCCCTCAGGAATGGGGTCGGATGCTGCTAAGCCGTGGGGTCCTCGCAGGGCAGGGCCAGGGGAGTGGGGGGCACCCGAGGAGGTACTTGGGGACACCCAGCTCCTCCTACCCTACTCCCTCCTGCTCCCGTCTCATCCTCCCACACCAGCAGTCTAGTCCTCAGACTCTGTCGTTCAGAGAGCTCGGCTGCCGGCCACCCCTGCCTGCCCTGAGGGCTCCCCAAGGTCCTCGCCCTCCGTCGCCCTATTTTAATTCTCCGTGCAGTGCCCAACACTGGGGAACAGTTTGAGGTTGTCCCGTCACTGCATGTAGGCCCCTTATAAGCCAGGACCTGTCGCTCTTGTCTCCCATGCCCGGGCCCCTTTCCTGGCCTCAGTCTGTCTTTAACTGGTTTCGAGACCTTAGAAGCTTTCTTTCCTTCCCCTTCCTGTGCCTCTGTTTCCCCCTCTGTTAAATGCCCAGGACGTGGAGTGGGGCAGGTGAGCGACTTCCTGCTGGGAACCATCAGAGCCCCTCGGCCAGGCCCAGCCTCTTCACCCTGCCTCTCTAGGGCTCTCCAGACCTACTCTCCCCAAGCGGGTCTTTCCACTCCCACTGCCCCGCACACAGTCCTTTCCTGGCCTGGACACACGCCACCACCGTCTTCCTGCTCTGTCCCCTAGGAGGGGTCAGAGGCGAGGGGCCTTCGGGTGGCCAATACAGGCCCCTCCTGCAGAGGGGAGAAACAAGCCTGGGACCCCCAAGGAGGCGGCCGCCCCAGACTAAGCTTTCTTCCTGCCAGACCTCCGCTTTTCACTTCTGGAAGGCCATTAGCTCCAACAGAGGGTTCGCGGCCCCTACCTGTGCTCTCCAGGACAGCATGGACCCACGGATGCCCCTTCCCAGGAACAGGCGCCCAGAAGGCTCGAGAGATTCTGTGATAAGGGATGGCAAGCCTGGGCACGACCCAAGGCAGGTCCCAGGAGGTCCAGGATGCGGCACTCACATCTCCTCCAGCTGGCTCGCCCCCTCCACTCCACCAGGTTCCTCGTTCCTCCTCCCCGGTACCTTCCCTTCTCTCCTGGTTACCTGCCCTCCTGGCCCGCCCAGGCCATGGCCCAGGTCCACCGTGCTCACCTCCATTGCAAACACAGGACCGGGGCCAGCCAGACTCCTTGACATAAATGTTCATTTGACTTTCGTGACTATTTCGCCCTGCCCGCCCCCCGAGGAAAAATTATCCTGAACAGGACACAGGACACAGACGCAGGAAGGCCTCCAGGGTGAGCTACAGTGCAGTGGCCCCCTCCCCAGAGCTACGGCCTGGCCTGGGCAGCTGGGGGACCGTCTTCGTCCTCAAAGATCTGTACGACCTGGGCTGTGAATGTCGGTTCACCTCCTGGGAGTGGAAGACCCTTGTGGTTAAGATGGAGATCTATCCTTTAGAGCGCCCTGAAGCCGGCCTGTCCGAGGTTTTTATAGGTCATCTTCAACCAGGAATGATGGGGGAACGAAGGCGGCTCTGTCTCCGGTGAGGCCAGGCCAACGTCACGGGGGGACCCCTCCGCCTATAGGTTCCTCCCTCAGGGCCCCAAACCTCCCCGTAGGGCCACCCATGAAGCCCGAAGCTCTGGGCTTCCTGTACTCAGCAGTGTGCCTGACCCTCCCCACCCGGCAGCCAAATCACCAGACCCCCTCCCTCTTCGGGGGCCCCGACTTCCTCATCTGCAAAATGGGAGCAAGTGGGACAGAGGAGAGGTCCCCCCACGCCCCCTTGCCCGGGGCTGTCCTTCCCGAGCAAGGAAGAGGCCAAGGGGCGGGGCCACGTGGGAGGAGAGGAGGCGGCACTTGTGGGCCCAACATCCGGAAAGGTAGGAGGCGGGTGTGGGGCGGGGGCTGCGTTTCGCTGGTACCTGTTTTGGGTCTTTTGCAGAGCTGGCCCGTCCCCACGTTTCAAGAGCTGCTTGTCAGATCACAACAGAGGACTGTGGGAACGGAGGGGGCGGGGAGGGCGCAAGGGAGTCTGGGCAAACTGGCACGAACACGACAGATGTTTGCTCAGAAAAATACAGTAAAATCGTCATGCAAATATAACAGCGAATCTGCTTCCTCACATCAGCGGCTTCTCGGCCTGCTCTTCTGTTTTCCCAATCCGGTCTGAGGAGGGGCTGGGGGGCAGGATTTGGGGAGCCGGGGGAGGTCTGCCCTGCACATCCATGCTGGCGCCCTCCCCTCCACTCCCCAGGAGAACAGTCCTTTCCTTGCAAACGTCACCCCCAAAGTGAGCCCCGGGCTTGGTCCGTGCCCCAAGTAGGTGTGAGAGGGGCTGGGTTGAGCCCTGAGGTCCCCTCGCCCTCCACGGTCCTCCCCCAGATCCTACGGGAACGGCACTATAGCTTCCCTGTCAGAATGCCCCCCGCAGTGCAGGTCTGGTCCCCTCCCAGCAACCACCCTCACCCCACGGTCACACTCCCCAAATCTCAAGAAACCCACTGGGTGACAGGCCAAAGGCAGGAGGGTGGGGAGAGCCAAGTGGGCTCCATCCCCGCCTGCGGTGGGTGAGGCAGCAAGGGGCACACTGGCAGGTGGGCAAAGCTACAGTGTCTCCGCCCCCCACGGGCCCACCTCCCATCCACAGGGGAAGGGACGGCCGACTCCAGCCCCTCAGCACCCTGACAGTGTTCAAGACCCCACGGTCTCAGGAACCCAGACCCACCCCCTTACAGCGCCCCAGGAAGCCCCTAGCTCTTGAGAAAGGCAGCCACCCCCTCTGGCCCTGCCCTCTCTCACCGCCCTCTACCACCCACACTGAGAGAGAGAACCCCCAAGAGGCCAACGGTCCCAACTGCCAGGCTCTGGGTTGCCATGGCGACAGAGGCTGGCCAGGGACGGGAGGGGCCCCGGGAATCCAGCCTGCTCCTTCCCAGCAGGGGTGAGGTGGGAGTGCTCACCATTTGTGCTTTGTTCGATGTAGGATGGGGGTCAGCAAGGGAGGAGTGGCCATTTTCAGGGAAACATGGGAGCCCCTCAGGCCAGGGGGGGTGGGGCAGGGATGGGCAGCCAAGAGGGGGTGAGTGGAAAAGCTCCGGAAAGCCTCCTTCCTCTGGGCAGGCTGAGATGCTGCCCCGAGGGCCCGTGGCGGGGAGGGGGGGGGGGATCGGGCCGGTGGGAGGCCAGGATGCGGGGGCAGAGGCAGGAAGGCCCCCGTTAGATCCCACCTCCCCACTGCTCCCAGGCATCACAGTTTACTGCTGCCCTTCTGGGACGAGCAGGGCTCCTGGAGGCCCAGAGAGGCTGGGGGGCCAGGGCATGGGGCCTGCACCTGAGACGCGGTGGCTGCTGGCTCAGCCGCTCTCCTCAGACCCCATCGGCAGCTCTCAGGCTACTTGGAAGACACTTGAAGGGGGCCGGTGGACCGTCCCCGTATCTGCTCCTCCCCTGTCCACAGGACCTCCCACCTCTCCTGGGTGCTGGCGGCGGGGGTTGGGGGGAGTGTGTATGGCGCAGAGGCCCCTGTACGTGATGAATCACAGCTCCACGCTCGGGAAGGGGGGGACATGGCCATGGGGCTTTCTAGAAAGGGAAAGCACCCGCCTGATTCTCACGTGCCACAGCCCCAGGAGACCACAGCTCTAGAACAGGTAGTGGGTGAACAGAAGGTGAGGCCCCGGGAGAGCTCCTGGGGCTGGGGGATTGCACTGGGCCGGGAAGTTGGGAGACTGACTCTCACCCGCCACGTGACCCTGGGGTTAGCAATTCCCTTCTCTGGGCCTCGGTTTCCCCATCCACAAAGGACGGAAACGATGCCCACTGTCCATCTTCTACTAAACCTCCAAGTGACCTGTCCCCCAGCCGGGGGGACCCGCTCCCTGCCCCAGGGGGGCTTTGGCCCATCCCCGCCCCGGGCTCCTTTGCCCCCAAACCTGTCCCTAGTCCCAGAGCCCCAGACCCCACACCCTCTTTTGGCTTCCTCGCCTGCCCGCCGGCCCCACCCAGCACGCACACCCCGGCAGAGTCCCTGGGCAGCACAGTAGAGACGACTGGTTTCAGTATCAGTGTGTAAACTTTAAGGTGAACATGTCTTTGTTTTCCCGTCCGGTATTGTCGGGTGGTGGTGGTTCACAGTCAGGTGGTGGTCAGGTGTGTGCGTGGGTGCGTGCGTGCGGGTGTGCGTGTACGTCCACTCCTTGGCCTCGGCCCCCAGCGCGCCCCGCCCGGCCGCCCGGGCCCTTCCCCGCGTGCCCCTGGCCCTCCCCCTCCAACCTCACCAGGGAGGAGAGGGTCACAGCTTCTGCTGGGCCGAGACCCCCTTCCAGTAATCGAGGATGTCGTGCAGGTCCTCGTCCTTGGCGAACTGGACCTTCTTGCGCAGGGCGTGGCCGGCGGCCATGTACACCTCCTCCCGGTGGTGCTTCTTGTAGGGCCGGAAGCGCTCCCAGATCTTGTGCGTGCTTTCGGATGAGTACTCAGGGCTGGAGGAGTAACCTGAGTAGTAGTGTCTGGGGGAGAGCTGCGAGTAGGTGGAGTCCCGCTTGGTGCGGGTCAGCGGCTTGAGGAAGGACACGCGCTGGCTCAGGCTGTCGGCGCCCTCCTCGTAGTACAGGGCCGGGAAGCTGTGCCGGTGCTCGCTGCAGTGGTAGGCGGGTTTCACCTCCAGGTGGTGGATGCCGCCGCCGCCGCCCCCGCTGCTGCTCGCCGGCACCAGCGGGAGCCGGTCCAGCGGGCTGTTTAGGGGGCTGCCCTTCTCGATGTACTTGGAGTCGCCCTTGGCCAGCCCCGCGGCGGCCGGATGATCCGGAACGTCCAGGCTGAAGACCTTGGCGCTCTTGACGGAGCCGCTGGAGGAGACGCTGCAGGTCTTGCGGGCCACCGCGGCATCAGCGCTCAGCTGGCGCTGCAGCGGGTGATGGGAACTCTCCTTGTAGGGAGGTGAGAGGAAGCTGGGCCGCTCCAGCCCCCCAGGGGTGGCAGTCGAGGAGGTGGTGGAGGCCGCAGGGAGGGACTGGCATTCGAAGGCCATCTCAGGGTCCCCGCCACCGCTGCCACTCCCCAGGAAAGAGGCCGAGTCCAACTTGAGGGCATCGATGCAATTGTTAATGATCTGGTTGACCTTGTCCACCTCCTTGGCGATGGTGGAGATCTCGGCGGCCGAGCCCTGGCCATTCTCCAGCTCCGGGAGGTCATCCTCGGGCCGGGCCAGGCCATCGCCGCCCGTGCCCGTGCGCACCTCGATGTAGTTGCCCTTGGTGGCCACCTTGGGCGTGTCCAGCCCAGCTTCCAGCCCCTTGGAGGTGGTGGGCTTCTCCCCGATCATGGAGGGGATGGAGGACATTCGGGACACGGGCAGCACAGGGGGCTCGCCCAGCTTCTGGGCGGCGTGGACGACGGAGCCGGCATCCACGTCAGCCCCGTAGCGCATCTCCAGGATGGTTTTCTTGACCTTGACCGACTTCTGCTTCTCCTCCTGCATGCGCCGCTTGCGCAGGCAGTAGTAGACGGCTCCCAGCACGATGACCATGCCGAAGAGGCAGCCCAGGATGGTCATGATGTAATGGGTGGTGGTGGAGGTGCTGGGCGCCAGGTCGCCCGGGACCGGGTCCCTGGTGGTGAAGGTCAGGCAGGTGTGGTTGAAGCGGCGGCTGTTGCGCAGCGAGGTCACGCAGAAGGTGTACTCGGTGTGCGCCCGCAGCTTGTCCAGCGTCACGATCTCCTTCTTGTTCTTGAGCGTCATGACGTCGGAGAAGTAGCTGTTGTTGTACTGAACCAGGACGTACATCTTGCTGTAGGGGTGCGGGATGATGACCACCAGGGTGGCCGAGGTGAAGGTGACGTGGTGCAGCTTGATGGCCGGCCCCGCCGAGGCGTCCGTGGTGGACGAGGCCGGTGGCTCCACCGAAAGGATCTCGTCGGGGCTGAAGCCCGAGTTCTCGTCGGGCTCCCTCTGGGCGTCGGTGGAGTAGGGCGTGGGGTGGCTGGCGGGCCGGGCGGGCAGCGAGCCGTTGCGGCACTTGGCCTGCAGCACGGTGATGGCGTTGAGGCTGTGGTAGGGCCGGGGCACCAGCAGCGGGTAGCCGGCGAACTCGCGCGGAGACTCGCACTGCAGGCGGTCGTAGTTCTTCGTGACGTTGTTGAAGACCACGAGCCAGGCCAGGAAGCCGAAGAGGTCGCACTCGCAGTTGAAGGGGTTGCCGGCCAGCTCGCACACCATGAGGCTGGCCAGGCTGGCGAAGGTGGCGCCGTCGAGGCGGCTGAGGCGGTTGGAGGACAGGTCGATGCTGATGAGGCTCGGGCACTCGGAGAAGGCGGCGGGCGTCACCACCTCGATGAGGTTGTGCTGCACGAAGAGGAACTGCAGGCGGCCCATGCCGCGCAGCATGCCCTCGGTCAGGTTGCTCAGCTTGTTGTAGCCCAGCTGCAGCACCTGCAGGCTCGACTGGCCCAGGAAGGCACCGTCCTCGATGTAGGAGATCTCGTTCTTGGTGAGGTTGAGGTCGGTGAGGTTCCCGAAGCGGTTGAGCGAGGAGTAGAGCACGGCCTTGAGCTTGTTCTCGTTGAGCCGCAGGTCGTGCACGGTGCTGTTGATGTGCTGCGGGATGGTCTCGTAGGGCGGCTGGTTCTGGCTGCAGATGGCCAGCCACACGTAGCCCTTGTCACCCTCGATGAGCCAGCAGTCGGCGCGCACGGCGCCCGGCCGGCACACGCACAGCAGCGCGGCCGCGCACAGCCCCAGGCGCAGCATGGCTCCGGCCGCGGCCTCCTCACAGGCCGGGCTTGGGGTCGGGGGTCGGGGCGCAGGTGGCCTAGCGGCCAGAGGCTGGGGCCGGCAGCACAGTCCTCCCTGGGGCCGCCACCATCTTGGGGGCGACCCCCAGCTTGGGGGCCCCAAGCGAGGCAGGCAGAGCCGGTGCCAACTGTCGGGGGCCTGCCGGGGTGCTACCCGCAGGAGCCGGGCGCCACAGCCAGGCCAGGGCCACGGGGGCTACAGGCCCCACAGTCTGCTTCCCCGAGGTGCTCCTCTCCTGCCGGGAGGGTGCCCGGGCTCTCAAGGCTTGCCTTCCTCTCCCTCCTCCTCCTCTTCCCCCTGGGGTTCTGGGCTCAGAACTTCAGATGATTCCCGCGGGAGGCTGGAGACTGGAGCTCTGAGGGGGGAGCGCGAGAGACGGGGACAGGAAGGAAGAGACCCATCTGTCACCTGGTTCCTGAAAGGCAGCACCAAGAGGGGGTGAGAGATCAGTGTGAAGGCTCAGAGCAACCCCACTATGCTCCAGTGCAGGCCCCCAGTCCCTTTTCCACCCCCTCCCGGGGGCTCCTGCGCCAACAGCACTCTGGGTCCCTGTTACATAAAAGAAGGGGGGGTGGGTGGCAAGAGGGGGAGGAGGGGGCCGCAGGACATGGAAGGAGGGAGACCAAAGAAACAAGGGAGGGGGAGGGAGGAGGGGATAGAGTCTGGAGCCAGTGGGCAAAGAAGGGAGACTGGAGAGTTAACAGGCCAGGTGCATACACACACATGCGTGCACACACACACAAACACGCCCCAGCACGCTGGTGTCCACACTCGTCCACCTGCCTGCACAAAGACCCACAGGCCCCCACATGAGCCAGAACTCCACGGCATGCTCACGTCGACAGGTGTATACACACACGCACACCTACAGTCTTGTGTACGACAACAGGCCCACACACGCGTGGCCACGTACCCAAGCAGCCACCCTCCAATCCAGAGAAGAATTAAGATGCCCAGCAAAATGCCTCCTCTCCTCCAGGCCCAAAGATAAATCATTCATTTGTTGTGTAACTGCTGCTGTTCCAAAAATAATTCCCTTGTCTCGGCTTCCATGGGGGAGGGGGAGCAGAGCATCATGGCTGTGGGACCCCAGGCAGGGGGATGCATAGAGGCTGGGGTCTCCCGCAGTGGGAGGTCACAAGATGAGCTCATCCTGCAGGCGAGAGCAGAGCCAAGGTAAAGAGAGGGTGAGAGTCTGGGAATCCAGACACACCCTCCACAGCCCCTCCGCAAAGTGCTTTCCGGTAGGGGGCGCGGATCCTGCAGGGGACGCCTCAGGCAGAAGAAGCCAGAGGCCTCCGGAATCCTGTGACCGAAGCCCGGCAACCCCTCAGTGGCTGGGAGAGTCAGAGGCCCAGAGAGGAGCAGTGACTTGCCTAGAGACACACACCACAGCCTGGGCCAGGATGAAGGCTCCCGAGCCAGCAGGAATCCGGAGGCCTGGAGCCCCGCCCACCCTGCCTGATTGGCCAGGTGGAGCACACCACCCCTGAGTCTGTTTCCACAACTATAAAGTAGGGGACCAAGCCCCTGCCTGGCCATCTGATGGGGGGAGAAGTAAGGTGAGCCATGCTGCCCGTGCTCAAGATGAAGAGGGTCAGGGGAGGCAGTGCAGGGCTCCCAGCCCACAGACCCTCATTTTCCAAGTGGGGAAACTGAATTTCAGTCTGGGGTGGGCTTGCCCCGGTCACTCAGCAAGCCAGACACAGCCCCTCATCCAGATCAGTTTCTAACTCACACCCAGTGCTCTCCTGACCGCGAGAAGAACTCGGTCCTCCCTCCCTCCGCCCTGGGCACTGGCCAGGGATGTGAAGATTAGGCCAGAGAAATCCATGTTTGGATAAAGAAAGCAGAAGACTGTTCACAAGGCCCACCTCTGCGTCCTGCTCCTCCTCCCGGGAAACTCCAGGAAAAAAGCACTTTAAGAAAAAATGTGAAACCTCTGCTGTTAAAGGGAAACCAATTTACAGCCCTGAGTCCCAGAGGGCTGGAACAGAGGAAAGGGAAGTGGAGAGGGAGAGAAGTCCCCAAAGAAGCCCAGGCAGGCAGTTTTTGTTGAGGTGGCAAGTGAACAGGGCGTCCAGGTGACCCCTCGGGTGAAAGGCTGATGCAGCGTCAGAGGCTGTGACGATCAGGACCTCCAGGGGGGCCCGCCTCACACCTCCCCATCCCCTGCAGGACCAGCTTAGGCTGAGAGGCCGGACGGGGGCAGGGAAGGGGGCAACCACGAGGCTGTCGGCCAAGAAGGGGGCAAGGACAGGCAGCAGAGAGCGTTTCTGTCCTTGGCTGTGCCACGAAAATTCTCAGGGCTGGAGTCGGGAGACCAGGGCTCCCATCCGAGGTGGCCGCTGGCTCCCAGGGGGCCTCAGGCCAGACCTACCCCTCCGGTGGCTTCAGTTCCCCTCCCCCTCAGGCAGCGAGGCTGTAATGGAAGAGGCTGAGTTGCCAAGTTTGCCCTATCAGAGAACCCTCCGTCTGCCCCTCCTCTGGCTGGGAATGTCTGGGGACCGCATTTGTTTGCAGGTGACGCGCAGGTGTGCGCTGGCTCAGAGCACTGGAGCAGGGGCGTGCTGACGTGTACAAGTAGACGGGTGTGCAGGCCGGCGGCTGTGCACACATATGCCCGTGTGCACAGGATGTGTGCCTGCCTGGCCAGCTACAGGAGTGAACGTAGGAGTGAACGAGGGCGTGCCTGTGTGTGGAGGGATGGGAAGGGATGCATGTGGAGCGTCTCTGGGGAACACAGGCCCGCACCTGCCTGTATGTCGACATGTTAAGCACACGTGTGGCCCACACGAGTGCGTATGTATGTATACGCACATGAGGAACTTGAGCCGCATCGAGCCCCCTCATCCTCAGATCTGAGTTGCTCAAACCATCACCCGCTCGGCCAGACCCAGCAGCTGTCAGGCTAAGCTGAGCTGGCCAGACTCTTGGAAAGCCCAGCCCATGCTGAGGGTGTAAGAAGAGGCGAAGGGGAAGGGAGGGGAGTAGGAGAAGGCGCCCAGACTTGGAGAGGCTGCACTAGTCCAGTCCTGCCTCTTCCCTTCCCAAACAGTTCAGGGGGTACAGTGGCCCCCACGCCCCTAACCTAGTCCCTCTGAGCGCTGCCCAACTGGGTTCTCAAGGTGACCCCGCCCTCTCTCCGGCTCCCCCCACTCCCCCCCCATGACTCAGAGTGGGGAGGAGGCTCCCCCTCTCCCCATCCCGTGTGCGTCAGCCGCCTGTCCCTGTCCCTGGGCTGCCTGCCCACCACCTGTCGAGGCCTGACGCATCCAGGGACGGGGGACAGCAAGGCCGCAAAGGCGCTGACAGCAGCACTTGGCCCCCCGCCCGGCTGCACACCCACTCCAGGTGTGGGGAGGGGCGAGCCGGCCGCCGAGCTATCAGACCTGGGGCTGAGGGTCCTGGGGGTCAGGCCTTCCCCTGCTCCCACGGGAGTGATGCCCCAGCCCAGACACCAGTGGCAAGAACAGGGCCCTACCCACCGCAGCACACCTGGGGGCTGGGGAGAGAGAGAAAGGAGGTGAGGGAGCTGCAGACAGGAGGCGAGGGCTGAGGAGGAGGGAAAAGCCAAAATCTGGAGAGAGCTGAGCAGGGAGAGGCAGAGGAACAGAGATAAACGGAGAGGGCGCGTCGGAGACAAAGGAATCGATCGGCAGAAAAGCACAGCAAAGCACAGCGAGATGACAAATACGGGGGGTGCGAGGGAGGGGACACAGTGCCTGCCGCCCCCCGCCCCATCCAGGGGTCAGATGAGCACTGGGTCTGGCTGAGCCACCGAAGTGCGGCCTGTGAGCAGCCCAGGAAGGGGGTGGGGAGCGGCTGGGAGCAGGTGCTGGAAGCAGAGGCCTTTTCTGCCTAGGACCCAAACGGTGCTAAACCCGGGAGGGTGTGGCCACCCGGAAGCAGGCTGTGGGCCAGTGGCCAGGGCACCAGGGCGTGAGGGGGCAAAGAGCAGCGCTCCCAGGGGACCTGACCTCAACGGACCCCTCCCCCAAGTGTCAGGTACTGAGTGAACTCTGGCCAGAGCGGGGGCAGGCCCAAAGTGCCCAACCAGCACCTTTCCAAGGGTCCCCCTCTCCTGCCACCACAGAGAGGAGGAATGTGGTGAAGTTGGGGGGCAGCGTGCCGTCGAGGGATCCCCGTCTAGCAGGCTACACACCGCATGATGTCCACTCTCATGGGGACACCCTTGGACAGAAAGGAGGGAGAAGAGTGGGCAAGACCATACGGGTCTGAGGGGCAGAGCTGACGGGAGGTCTCTGTTCAGAGCTCGGTACAGCCAAGGGAAGTCTGAGTCACTCTGGGCAAAGGCCTTCCCTCTCTGGGTTTCATACCCGCCCCCTGACATCACCGGTCGATCCCGTTGGATTCTGCACCCTCCTCCAGCGGCCACGAGGTTCAGGGCCCCTCCGTGGACTCAGAGCCTCAGAGCAGCAGGGACGAGGAGCCCTGGCTCTAGCCCAATCCCAGCCACTGTCAGAGGGGCAACCGAGGCCAGCACTGGGGAAGGGACACGTCCAGCTGGTGGGAGGTCAGCTCAGGGGCCAGGGTGGCAGCGACAGATCCTGATCTGCCAAACTCGAGTGCCCTCTGGGAGCTGACTGCCCCGGACACGGCCCACTCAGCCACCCCAGGACACTGGGCACAAGCCTCCTTCTTTGCCGAGGAAGTGGGCCAAACGATCCCTACCCGCGAGGCTGCAGTGAGCTGACGTGGCGGGTGCGGACGCAAGGCCTGGCACGTAGCAGGCAGCATCAGAAAACGTCAGCTACCGTTGTTCATGAGGTTTTTCTCATTATTTCCTCACAACCATCATCACCTAAGAGTAGGGCTCCCCGGGACTCAGACTCCCTAACCCCCTGGGCCACAGACCCCTCCACTGCAGGCTGACCCCCAAGCTCCCCAGTCAGAGGGGAGCCTTGACCTCTCCGCCCCAGGCTGTGGGGCTGTGAGGGCCAGGGGGTCATGGGGCTGCTCCCCCTGCCTGGGCTGGGAGAGAGGATGGACAGGGTGAGGTCTGCCTGTGTGTCCCCCGGCTGAGGGCAGATGGCATGGGGAGTGGGGAGGCAGAGGTCAGCAGGGAAGATGCGGGGCCGGCCGGCTCTGAGACCTTGGGTGAGTTGCAGGCCCCCTCCAAACCTCAGTTTCTCCACCTGTGTGGCAAGGTGAGTGCCTCCCATCGCCCGGGGCTCCCACGAAATCCCAGAACATAGTGGAGACAAACACGCTCTGTATAGGGCAGGAGGCCCGGCAAATGCACGGCTCCCGCTCATAAGGTCCTACTCCCGCAGGATGCTCGCAGGGTCCAGGGAGTGGATGGGGGAGGTGAGGCCCGTGTTCTGACCTCCCAGGAGTGGGACATGAGGCTTAGCCAGGGAAATCTCATTTGCAGCAGCTGATCAGCCCTGGCATGGGCTCCTCCCTGGGCCAGGCTGGCCAAGGCTCTCTAAGGTGCCATTGACCCTGTCCGTGTCAATGCCATTACCCAGGATTACGAGGACCGAGGACTCCTGGGTTCCAGCCAGAACTCGACAGGCGGGCAGCCACCTCACCTCTGCTGGAAGCGCAGCACCAGGCCAGGGGTTCCAGAGATGGGCTGCCACCACTCCACCCTCCGGGACAAAGCCTGCCACCCCCTGGGAACTGGATGCCGGGTCTTGTAGCTGCCTCCACCTCACCAGGGCTCCTCGGGCAGACTGCTCTGGGCCTCGGTTCCTCATCTGTAAAATGGGATAATTATACCTTCACCGCTGAACTACTGTATGGTAAGTGAACCATTTGGATTTCAGGTGCAAAGAGCTCCAGCTGCAGGACAGAGAGAAAAAAGCATGGATGTTGGAGACAAAGGGTCCTGGTATCGAATGCTGAGCTGTGTGACATAGAGCACATTAATCAACCTCTCAGGACTTCAGTCTCCTTGTCCATAAGATAGTCGCAGCTACCCTTTACTCAATGGCTCATTTGTGTCTGACATTTTACATTCCTTGAATCTTATATCAGCCCTGCATGGTGAGTGCTGTTGGCTTCATTTTACAGATGAGAAAACTGAGGCCCCCTCCTTCCCCAGCTTCCTCCAAAGAGCTGGGTCCGTTGCAGGGACTGGACATGCACAGGCCACCTTGTGAGTTTCCTGCCCCTTGGGTAGGCACCTCCCTCCCTATCAGGAAAGTGTACAAGAGTGGACCACCCATAAACCGAGAGAGAATTCAATTCTACCATCAGTCAGGAAGTACTCAGTCCAGGTCAGCTGTGTTCCTCAAATATCCCCAGGCACACTCCTACCTCAGGGCCTTTGCACATGCTACTGTCTCCTCTTGGAATGCTCTTCCCCCAATATCTGCACAACCCACTACCTCACTTCATTCAGATCGCTGTTCAACTGCTCCCCACAACCCCACCTTCCCTGACGCCAAATCTGAGAGGACTCACTGGTCACTCCACCCTGGCTTTGGCCCCTTCTGATCCCTCAACAATACTAGACATCACTTCGTTCCTTATAAACCCCTCCCTGCCCCCATAATAAAGTCAAAGTAGGCTTTATCTCGAGCTAAACTGCAACCTCCATACCTGGAACAGGCTCAGACATTTAGCAGGTGCCCAGAACATGATGGGTGGAATGAGAGCTCAGGGCTACGGATGGGGATGGGGCACAGAGGGAGATCCTGGGGTCCGTGACTCCACCGAATCAGGACTTTATATAACTATCAGAGGGAGGGCCCCCACCACTGATGAGGTGCTCACGGTGTGCAAGAAATGTGCTGAGCCTTCTTCTTTTTAGCCCCATGACCCACACTTCCCATTTTTCAGATGAGGAAACTGAGGCTCAGAGAGGGGCTGTGATCTGCCCAAGACCACACAGCCAGGAACTTGAACTGGCCTGAGCTCTTAGAACTACCAGGCTTTCCAGGATCCCTGCAGATGTGACTTCCCCCAACTTGCATACCTCCAGTGACAGGGATCTCAGCACCCATCTGAGGCTTATTCCCTTCCTGAACAGCTCTGATTATTAGAGACTTCTTTATATTACAAAGCCAAACCTAGCTCCTGTACCCGTGTTCATTCATTGGTCCCAACCTGCCACTGGCCAGACACGGCCTGTCTGGAGACACTGCAGCCAAGAGTCCTCCGCAAAGGTCCTTCTGATATTTGTTCATCAGTTATCTCATGCCCCTGCAATCCGCGTATCCAGGATGAACAGCCTCACGTCCTCTACTGCTCTTCCAAAGCCACGGTGTCAAGTCCCACACCCTTGGGTCCAGCTGCCCCGGGTCATGCTTGCTGTCAAGATGCCTCCTAAAAGGTGTCACCTGGAGCTGAGCCTCAGCGCCAACATGGTCCGAGCAGTGAGCGGCACCGGGGGCCCTCTGCTTCCCTTGTTCGGGCGCCACACTTCCGTGAGAGCAGCGTGGATATGCAGAGCAGTGTGTCCTCACCTTGACCTAGATGTCAACCAAAGCCCCGGGCCCCTTCACATCCTGCCAGGCAGCCCCGATGCCCTCAGAACGTCCTCAGGCAGCTCTGGGAAGTATCTCTTTGGGTTTCACCCGAGGTGCTAGGTTTCCGTCCACTCCCATTCCATCACGTCTTGTTAGTCTCAGCCCTCCGTGCCAGGTGCTCCACATCTCAGGGGGGCTGGCTCCTGCCCCTTGATACTACGGCACCCGCTCCCAGCTCTGTGCCATCCTGCGCTGGGTGAGCAGGCCGTGGCTGCATCCGTGTCACGGGCCTGCAGCTCACCACTGGGGCAGGCCGAGCACGCTGTGCCACCAGCCACACGCTCACCTGCGCTCCTCACACATCCGCAGGTATTTACTGCACACCTACTGTGCGCCTATGATGTGCGGTATTGCAGACAGATGCACCCTGTCTTCACCGAGTTTCTGACTTACCCAAAAGAGCTTACTAAGAACATGGCCACGTCGACAGCAGCAACAGCTGACAGTTATTGGGGGTTAATTGGGTTGGCAAGGCCCCGACGTACTGGGCATCTGTCTCCAAGCCAAATAACCTTGGCCAGAGAAGGGGGCTGGGCTAGTCTGCTGTGCCACGAGCTGTTATGACACACAGAGGGCTGGCTCACTGTGTGACCTTGGGCAGGTCAGCACCTTGCCCCCTCTGGGCCTCAGTTTCCTCATCTATTTAGGGGGAGAACAGCTGAGCACCTGTGTCTCTCTGGTTTGCTGGGGCCAGCCCCAAGCCCTCTGTAACTGCTCACTGGGTCATCTCCCAGGAACTCAACTGATGCCTGGGCCTCCCCTGCTCCCAGGGGCGTTGGATCTGTCATTAGCACCTGCGCTGTGTCCAGGCCTCAGAGGAAGGAGGTAGGGAGGAGGACGGAAGGGTTTTTAGCAGAAGGTCTTGGCCCTGGGAAACCACCCAGCGGCCTGGCAGGAGAAGCCCCAACACTGGCTCTGGGGGCAGCTCTTCACAGACGGCCCCCTCACACGGCCCACTCCCTGGTACCCACTCCCCAGCCCTAAGCAACCCAGCATCCACCCCACCCACCGCCGGCGCCGTGTAGAGCATGGGACCCTCCTGCTCATGGCCAAGAATGATCTGTATTAAAAGTCCATCTCCTAGTCCCACCCCAGGAGTTATCTCTGGCTTTCCCAGAATCCTCCAGGCTATTCAAGGGACTGCCTCCTCCATCTGACCCCTGACTTCTCCCACCTGACCCCTGCATCCCCACCTTGCCCCTCTCCCCCGACACGACCCCTGCCCTCCCCCACCTGGCTCTGCCTCCCCCACCTGACCCCTGCTGGTCCCTTGGCCTTGGCTTCGGCAAACCCCAGGCCCCACTCAGCTGCAGCCCCGGGCACTACTCACCAGTCTCCACGGGACCCGCTCTTTCACCAGTGCCTGCGCACACGCGGCTGCCTCTGCCTGCATGGCCTCCATTCATTCATTCAATAAACATTTATGGAGCACCTACTATGTGCCAGGCGCCGGCTAGGCCTCCCTCCCAGCTCTGCTCCCTCTCCAGGGCCCCAAGGGGTGAACGTTTCCCTGCCTTCCCACACCCTCAGGGCTAGCCCAAGGCAGAGTGGTGTGTCTGGAGCCCACGGGGAGCCTTGGGGGCTCCCGGTGGCAAAGCGCGCAGCCCACACGGAGGCAGCCTGGCAGGGGAGGGACGGGCAGCGTGGGGCAAGATGAAAACAGAGTCATGGGCTGACACGGGCTAGGCCTAAGCATTTCTCATGTTAACTCACTGAATCCTCTGCACAACCTCACGAGTCGATGCTGCTGTTCCCACTTTACAGAGGAGGAAACTGAGCTTTCACAACTACTACATAGTGGTTTTGACCCTCCATGGCACCAGGCTCTGGGTCAAGAGATGCTGTGGGATCCTGTTTCATCTGGACAATCGTTTTTTAAAAAAATTTTAATTAGTTGCCAATGATGATAGCTCTGGAGATTTTATTTTTAAAATCCTCATTTCTGGAATCCACTGAAAAACCTGGAAGAACTGGCTGCCCAGGTTCTGCATCCCTGCAGAGACAGAGCAGGTGGCACAGGTCTAGGTGGACCCATCCTCCTCCCCGCCTCTCTGGCTGAGGCTCCCACTGACCCCTGGGCAACAGAGGGAACCCCAGAGTGGCGACAGTTAGAATCCGGACCTGTGGGGGGAATCCCATGAGACTCCCGGTTGGGACCCGAGGGCGCCACGGTACCTGCCTCCCTGGTTCTGTGGCTCTGGGACACTCTAATGGCACGGGTTGTTTTCTTTGGGCGGGGGGAGGTCTCTAATTATGAATTTGGGATGCAGGAGTTCTACAGTGTTTCTACAAATCCCTTGATCCTAAAAGTCTACTGAGTCTTGGCCTCTGTGACACCAGTTCTACAGGACTTTTAGCTGCTCTGGCCCATCCACAACCCCTGCTTGCCTCCAAGCAGGCCCACTGGAGTGGGGACCCCAAACCAGGAGAGCACCCATACAGCCTCCGAGACCTGCCTGTCAACCCGTGGGGTCCCTGGCTCCCCAACCATGCTGCTTGGGTTGCCGGGTCAAGTTTGGGGCTCCTGTTGGGGTTTGAGGCTTACTTGCTCCCAAACAGGATTCCCACTCCGTAAAACGCTGCCAGCCAGGCTGCGCTGAGGTTCCAGCCAAGGCCGCTGTGAACATCAGGAGGCCTAAGGCCTTGGCGGCTGAAGCCACACCCCGGAGGACGGCCTGCGGCAAAGGGCTCCCTGGCCTTCTGGAATGGCCCCTTGCTCTTGCCCCTCCCCACAGACCTCAGGATCCCCTCACTCTGCTCACCTGGGACTCCTGCCCACCCTCCCCACTGCCTCTCCCAGGCCCCAGCACCCGGGGCCCCATAGCCAGCCAGCCAGGGCCAGGCTGAGACCCCTCCCAGGGCCGCAGCCCATCACAACCCCAAACCAGGCGGTCGTATGGGGTCCCTCTTCTGGCCCTGAGACTAGCTTCTCTGGTGCGGATGGCGGTGGGGGGGAGCTTGCAGGGGCCTGCAGCTGTGGCATCAGAGAACAAGGAAGCCCTGTTGGTGCAGAAGGAGCCCCGGAAATGCCCGGGGTGGGGGGGGCTACCCCATGGACTGCCGGCTGCGCTGAGACCACAGCCCAGGACATGTGGCCACCAAGCCCGCATGGCCAACCCATGGGGACCGGCCCTCCCTAGCGTTCTCCTAGAAGGACAGGCCACATTCAACTCAAATCCTGGCTCTGCCACTGAACGAAGAGCATGGCCCTGGCAGGCAATTTCTTTCCTCTGAGTCTCAGTCTCCGCTTCTGTAAAATGGGACTAGAAGGGCACTACGTCAGAGGGTGGGAGAATGAAAGCTTCAGAGCAGGGTATGGCACATAGTAAGTGCTCAATAAAGTTAGCTGCCTCTAGAATGGTTATGGTGGCCCGGCTCACAGGCGTGGCACAGTGCCCGGCACACAGCGGGTCCCCGTCACCCACTGCTGCAACAGTGGTGGCAAGGAAGGGATGAGGCCTGGCCCCTGACAGTGTCTGCCTTCCTGCCTGTTCCTGCCCCCCAAAGGCTCCCACCCCTGCCTTTGGCCTGTTCCTCAGCCTCGGTTTCTCTCCCATTGCCAAAGCACAATGGCTGTTATAATTCACAGATTATCTCAGTGCGACAGCTGTGGTCCTTTGAAAATTGGGTTGAATGACAAGATCCCGGCGGATGGTAATTTCTTTTCATCCCCTGCTCCCTCTTTCTCTCTCCCTCGCTTCAGCCTTGCTCCACACGCAAATGTTTTTTCCCCTTTCCCTCCTTCCCAAACACCTTCCTCCTCAGAGCCTCCTCCTCGGGATGGCAGGGGACAGACTACGGTTCTGCTTCCCAGCGAAAGCCAGGTGGGAACTGACCCTCCTGGGCCCCTCTGTGAGCCTGGCCCTGGGCAAAGTGCCCGACACAGGTGACTTCTGTCATCTCCCGGCAGACCTAAGTCCCTATACCTCGGGATTCCTCCTACCTGCCAGGCCGCTCCCCCTTGGGCTACTTTGCAGTGACCTTCTCTGAGGTCCTGGTTCCGGTCCTCTGCTCTGCCCAAACCTGCTTCCCCACTCCCACCCCCCAGCATCTCCATCCCTCTCAGGGTCTCTGTTATCCCCTTGGTACTGACCGCCAGCTGCCTTTTGGACCCCTCCCTGGCACCTGAACCCCACAACTGGACTTGCCTCCCACTGCCCACATGCTCCCCAGCCCTGCTTCTCTGCCCGGTCCCTGAGCCAGCTCGAAGCAGCCCCAGCTGCCCACATCTGGAAGGCCTTTGTACCCTCCCACCGCTCCTGCCCTGTCTCAGCCTCCTTCCTCACCCCAAATGAGTTTCTCAATCAGCATCCTCACTGGGCTCCCGGCCTCCGATATTCCCGTGCTCAAAAGCCTTCCCTGGCTCCCTACTGATCTGGGAAATTTCCAACAGACATCTGAAGCCCAGCCCCTGGGGTCCTGCGGAGCTGGTTCCTGCTTTCCTCTCCTGCCCTCCGGCCTGCCCTCACCAGTTTAAATGGTCTGCTTGGGGTCCCTCCTGTGGGTTCCCACAGCCCCCTGGGCTTCTTCCATCACAACCGAACCAAAACTGCTGCTCTTACTCCTGAACTGAGTCCTCCAAGGAAGGGTCTGAGTCTCCATCAAAGCCCAGCACCAGGAACCCGGCAGGTGCTGAACGAACGTCTGTTAATGACTGAATGAAAGAGGCCTGCGCTCTCCCTTTATAGACAAGGAAACTGAGGCTCAGAGTAATTAATGACTTGCTCACAAAGATCACACTGTTTGTGCGAGACAAAAGCAGGATTTGAACCCAGGTCTGTGATTCCATGCCAGTCTTTTCCACTGCCTGCGGAGGGCTGTGTGGGTCAGCTTCGGCACAGATCTCGGAGGATTTGAACCTCCCTCCAGCCTCAGCTGGATGATAAGAAAATGGTGCTCCCTGCCCAGGCTGTCATTGCCTCGACCTTGGACCCCCAGGGCCTCAGTCTGCTCATCTGTAAAGTGGGAAGGAGCCCCGCCTCACCCGCATCTCAGAGGGTGGCCGCAGGGGCAGAAGCTCAGGCCTTGGAAAAACCCCGTCCTGCTAACAACATCTGAGGGTTTGCCCACCCTCACCTCCAAACTCAACTGTGTTCCCCTTGGTAGGTACTCCTCAGAGCTTGGGGGTTCCTAGCATGGCAGGTGTAACACAGGACAGAGACCCGCCCCCCTCCCAACAGTGACAGCTAGTGGAAGAAGCATGGGGGAGCTGGGAGTCAGATCATAACAGGCAAAAGCTTCCCTCTCAGCCTCGGTGTCCTCATCTGTGAACTGGGCCCAGTAATGCCCACTTTACGGGGTTGCCATGGGGACTAATGTGTAACACGTCTAGGAAGGTACAGGCACCACCATGGCCACATGTTCTACGGGAACGTGATGGTCAAGTGTACCCAGGAGAGAGGGGAAGTGAAGGGGGTGGCACAAAGCAGGACCACTGTTCCTCACTCTCCATCCTCAACAGCTCACAGAATAGAGCTCACACCCCGACATGCAGCCCTTGGGCCCCTCCCTCCCTCTCTAAACTCATACCCCACGACACCCCGTCACAACCTATGGAGTTGCAGAGACACCCCTCTGCATGTCCCCTGGGCCTTTGCTCATGCTCTTCCTGAGCCTGGGGTACCATTTCCACCTTCCCCAGCCCCTGCAGCCCAGACCTCATGCCTCCTTCTCCAAGAAGCCTTCAGAGATTTCCTTTCCACAGGGAGAGTGTGGGCCTCTCTACTCTGCCCCTGTGCCCTGATTCCATCCCCATGGACTCCTGGAAGGATCCTAGAGATTGTCTCACCCCACCTCCCTTCCCCCCATTTTACAGATGGGGAAACTGAGGCACAGGCGAGGGACAGCAGCTCTCCAGGGATGTACTTGAACCTAGGTACCTCTGCTGCTTCCAGCCCTACAGGCAGCCTCTCTCCTGGAGCTGAGCTGTCATTGCTTAGCCCTGGCCTGTCTTCTCCACGCCCCCCAGCCTGGAGCTACCTGAGGATGGGACTCCGTCTTCCTCTCTGTGCCCCCACCCCAGTGCCTAGCCTAAGGCCTGGCGCATAGTAGGCACTCAGTAAATGTCTGTTGAATTGAATTGCGCTCAGGGCGGCCAGTCGTCTCTGCTCTGTAAGAGAAGCATAGAGTTAGTGGAGCCGTTCCCGTGGCGACAGGGGTGGGAACCAAGCTGGTGGGGTGAGGAGGCGGCCTGCCCCAAGGACCCTGAGGGGCTCTGGAAAGGATAAGGGGTCTGGGAAGCTGGAACGTTCGGACTTAGATGAGTCCGAAATCCTGCCCCAACAGGCAGTGTGGCCCTGGCAAGTCACGCCGCCCCTAGGGCCTCGGTGGCCTCATCTATCCAATGGAGATGACACTCCAGTCCCTAGGAGCTCTGAGGACAGCTTGTGATGAGGACCAGAAGAGACGTGAGGAGGGTAAACAGTGACTCCAGCTCACAAGCATTGAGGGCTCAGTGCCTGAGACACCAAGTCGCGTGGGAATTATGGCCCATTCTACAGATGAGGAGACTGAGGCTCGGACCCCGAGGTCACATAGCCCAAGTGCTTGAGCCCATGCTGTACTCACAGTCTCCCTGCAGAGGACGGAAGCGAGGAATAAC